>NW_012118388.1:572102-701008 GCF_000951035.1 Colobus angolensis palliatus
GCATTAGGTGATATACCTAATGTAAATAATGAGTTAATGGGTGCAGCACACCAACATGGCACATGTATACATATGTAACAAACCTGCATGTTGTGCACATGTACCCTAGAACTTAAAGTATAATAATAATAATAAAGAAATGAAATATAACCTATTATTTATGTTTTGGTTTGCCATGCACAGTGTCTCCATTACTGTAGAAATGGGATTCTATAAATGCCTTATTTATAAATAGGATCCTAGAGATCAAAAGGTTGTGACAATGTTGACTACTAGAAAGAGTTTGCTAAAATGTTATTCAATTGAAAACTGTGTGTGAACTTTAGGAACATAAAAAGCTTGGTATACATTCTCCTTCCCTCTCTTAGTAGTAACCGCAAACTGGGTTTTAGTGACTAAAAATATTATTATTATTTTTGAGTCAGAGTCTTGCTCTTTCACCCAGGCTGGAGTACAGTGGTATGATCATAGCTCATTGCAGCCTCGAACCCCTGGGCTCAAGTGCGCCTCCTGCCTCAGCCTCCTAAATAGCCTCGACCACAGGCAGCAGTTGAAAGACCAGTGACCAAGGACCAAAGTATTCAATCAAGGTTGGGCAGTGACTTAGGATTAGTGGATGAGATGAGGTGGCATAATGGGAGGCAAAGTCAGTGTATAAGGTCAGGATGGTATAATGGAGGCATGAACTTCAAAGAATGGTGAGTGAAAACTGTACAATAATGATTTGGAGGAAGCAGTGAAATAATAAAACAATTACATTAACATCACCAATTTTGCTTAAATACAACAATATTTTTATTTTTGCTCTCAATTTTCATCCTTCTTCTATATCTGTACAAGTCAGACTAGCCAGACTGAAATTGGAAGATGATATGGACAATGGTTGACATAGACAGATAGATATGTACACATCTCTTTACATATAACATAAAGTTACCTTTCACCACTGTCATTCTTGGCAGATAAAACACTATAATCACTTTATAGTTGAATGGCATATAATGCAATGAAAGGTCTTCACAAGAAAAAAAAAATTTATGTTTTCACCTTTTTACTTTCTTTAGCAGTGATTAGTTCCAGAAATATAAGGTATCATCACTTCTCAAAAAGCGCTGTAGGTTATAAGATTGCTCTTCTGAAGTTGGCAACATGTAATAAATGTGCTTTATTCCTAAACATCAATCAGTTTCAAGAATGGCACTTGCTTGTAAAATGGTAATAATAGAAATAGTCAGCTAATAAGTACTATAGGCATTAAAACACTGGATGACAGATGTGAAGACTTCTTGTTATAAAAGAACACTCTCTTATATAATTATGGTTTTATAACTAGTTACATCAGTTTCTAAATATTTAGTTTTTAAGATTTCTGTATCTTTTTTAGTAATGAAATTTATATGATAGTATTCTGTACTATCATATTTACAACAAATAAAATATAGAGATGTAGCCAAAAGCGACAATGAAAGTATTCTGGAGAGATGTGATGGCTGTAGGTCATTTAATCTGAAGAGCAACAAATTTAAATAATTACTAAAAGTTTTGCTTGAGAAGATATTAATTTATTGTATAAGTATAGAATTGAAAAATATTTGTTAAGTCTTAAAATTACCATAAAATTAGAATGTTTCAGCAATTTATGAAATAGTTACATGGATAAACTTTATTGAATGTGTGGTTTAGTAGAAACAAACAAACAAAAACACTCAAATACAAAACAAAAGAACACATGGTGATTTTCATTTTCCAAAGCAAAACTTCACTCTGTGTCAAACAGATAGAAAAATCAGGTTTCTAACCTAAATGGAGTTATATTTTGCAGGAGAGAGGATCTGCAGACTGAACATAACTATATAATGTACAAAATCTAAATGCCAGGGGAGTGTAGCAGACAGTCCAGAAGGAGTTCATTGAGAAGGCGAGTTCCAGAAAGTACATGGAGGCAGTAAGCATTTAAAGTACAAAATCAGATAAATGGACTACAGGCATATCAAACTTCAGAAATGTTTTCGAAGAAGGCATGCAAGTGAGAACACATATATTGTTTTCACAGAACAAAGAGATAATCGTTCACCATAAGTAAACAGTTTGCAAATTATCACTGAATTGTAGATGGGGGTGTAAATAGTTGCTGGATTGTAAAGACTCAGTCTAGAATTGCGAAGAAGTATGACAAACACATGACAAACAAATCGTTGGCAAAATGTCTGGAGTTCTCTTTCCGTGTAGATTTTCGAAGTAGATTCAGAAAAAGCTTTTAATATAAATTTGAAAGGAAAGAAAGGGAAGGGGAGCTAATGAATGCCTCTATGAGCCGGGCACTGTGATGGACACCTTTGACTTTAGAATACATTATTTTTATGACAGATACTTTCTTGTAAATATATGTATCTGCAATCACATCTATCCAAAATTAATTTAGAGATCCAACTGCACAAATATGAGAAAATTAAGTATCAAGTGACACTTGCTAGTGTGGATGAAGTTATGGTGACTTTCTCTGAGAAAAAGATAAAAGACTATGCATCTTTTAAAAAGACCAATTTGTGTCTCTCTCCTAACTTGCCAAGCAGGAAAATTAGGAGGGAAATTGTTCCAAATGGCTATTTTACTTAAAGAAAATAGTTTGAGAAGGCAGTTCCAAAATTACTTCTGAAGGTAGCAAAGGGTATGAATTTGCTTAAGAGATAAAACTGTGTTTTTAGAATTGAGAACTTAGGCTAGGCAGGCATTTGGCATACATTAGCTAATTTATTCCTCATAATAGCTCTATGAAGTCTGATTTTTGGCATTATCTTCCATTCACAGTGAAGTTACAGAGGTCATCAGCTGGTGAGTGTGTTTCTGGCATTTAAACTCAGTAAGGTTTTTTCATCATTCATGTGACTTCTACCTGATAACTCCTTAAACACTGAACTATTTGCTGTTTCTTGAAAATATCACAATTATTCACACCTCTGTGTGATTTCTCCTGCTCTTCCTACTGCCTGAAAAATTTTTTTACCTTCTTCTCTTTGTTTGTTAAGGCTAATACCAAATATTACATCCTTTGGGGAGCACTCATAGATCATCTTCAATCACCAGATTCCTTTCTTTTGTTCTCTCTAGCATGAGTGGGAACAACATCTTGAATAATAGCAATACCCACCTGCCTCATCTTTTAAAGTGTGAGCTCTGTAAGGGCAGGAGAAACGTCTAGTTACTACTTTGACTGTAGGTATATACATTGGAAAGAAAATAAAGGTAATCCTTAGGCAACACTAGAAATGACCAGATAAGTTACTTAAGTTCTTTGAGCCTTGGTTTCCTCATATGTGAAATGAGGCCAATGAAAGTATCTATCTCATATGAGTTAGATGAGTGATTGTATGTAAAATGCTCCACAGAGGGTTGAACACACTGTAAGCCCTTAATACATGTTAGTTCTTATCACCATCATCACCTTTATCATTATTATTCCTAGTAATTAACAATTCATCCTTCAACTTCCTGGACAATAAAAATGGGTTACATTTTCCACTAAAACTCGAAGACAATTAATTTTAAATTTTTAAAATTCTGAAGTTTTGAGAGTAGTAATGAAAAATAATCTTCATTTCTTTTATGGTCTATATTTTGTCTTAACTTCTGAACAAAGCCTCTAAAGAATTAGCAGTTTGGGATACATTTTCTTTTACCGGTAGCTATATAAAGAACAATATAATTCTTCTTATTTCTTTTTCTTTATTTTAGGAGGTGAAAATTATAAGACATTTTCTGATAGAGAAGATAATATCAGACTTAGGTCTACAGCAGTTTCATTCTGGGTCCATGCTGGGAGAGAAAACAATGAATGTTACACTTCATTTATAATTTCCACTGTGAACATGATAAGGGCTAGTATATTCTCAAATCAAATTAATCCACAATTGTAGCATTTAAGATACAGTGCAAATCCCTAATTCAAGTATACAGTATCACCTATAAAGCGAAAATAAATGGGGTAAGATAAGAGTTCTCAGTGTTGGGTTATAGTGTCAATGCAAGACTTGAGCTGTGTTAATTCAACAAGCTTGATCTTGATTGCCAAAGCATGCTTGTCAATATTTAGCTCCCAGGGGGCATGTCAGGGGCCTTTACAGAAACTAGCTTAAATACAAAATACTATAGCAGGATTTGTGATCCTTTTCCTAATACTCAGATTAAACTGCTGAATTTTTTTTCTTTTAGCTTTTTAAACCAAGAACGTGTTTTCCATACTCCTATGGTAACAAGAAGAGAAGAAATTGCATAGAAGAACTGTAAATGCTATTATTAGAGTTCCTTGAAACCTAGATAAAATTCTGTCACATGAAATCACTATAAAGTTTTTATCTGAGGTCTGAAATACCATTTCCCCACTATGATTACAATATAGAAAAAGGCTTGGAAAAAAAATGTTAATCTTTATTCAAAAACAAATGTAATACAGATGAGATGATGGGTAATGATTCCCATAAACTTAAAAACAAATAGTTTGCCGTTTTAATAACTCTGCACTTAGAATCTTCTGCTATAAGGATGCTGTGAGGTTTTGAAGCTTACATAGCCATTTTTGTTTATTGCTTAAGTGTTGAACCATTAAAACAATTACACTTAAGAAAATATAGTGGGAATCAGTGGTACACTGATGAAAACCTATACCATCTATGGTGATTAAGTATAAAACATGATGTGAAAAATAGCATTTTCCAAATTAACACATTTCTGTTTGCCTCCTAACTTTTATTTCTCATTAGATATGAATTAATTAGACACCTACATTCTCCTTTTAATTGAACCTGATAAAACATTCTATGAGATTGGGTATGGTGAGATTCTGACCAAAATATTTCCAAAACGAACAAAATAAACCTTACCACCACAACAAAAAACATGCTAAACACATACCTCAGATAATTGAGAAATTATCCCCTTCATTTGATCATCAAAATTTTAATATATGTCAAGTACTTATAACATGGCTGAAAATAGCCCTTGATATTATCTATCTGTTTTTTTTTCTAAAATAATGGCTAAAGATAAAATCAGATCAATGCTGCAACAATGAGAATCACACTGAAATGGAAGAGCCAGATCATGATCTAGATACTTTTGGTACCTACAGATAGTTATGATGGCCAATTCTGAATCTTAATAGCAAAATTGTGTGGTTTTTTTTTTTTTTTTTTTTTTTTTTTTTGAGACAAGGTCTTACTGTGTTGCCCAGGCTGAAGTGCAGTGCTCACTGCAGCCTCAAACTCTTGGGCTCAAGTGATCTTCCTGCCTCACCCTCTCAAATATCTGGGATTATAAGCACATGCCACCATGTCTGCCTAGTATTTTTTTGTTTTATGTTTTTTGTTTTTAATTTTTAGTAGACATGAGGTCTTGCCATGTTGCCCAGGCTGCTCTTGAACTCCTGAGCTCAAGCAATCCTCCCTGCTCGGCCTTCCAAAGTGTTGGAATTACAGAAGTGAGCCAACCCTTCTCTTCCCACTTTATGCTTCTGAATTGAAAATTCCAATGATTTGTTGAAACAATACCGTTTCCATTAATCATATTTGTTTTACTAAACTAAGACAAATGCATAAGCAACATCCCTAAATTCTATTTGAACTTTTACACAGTAATAAATTTTTCCATCATTGTCCCTAACTTAAGCTTCCTAAATGTCAACTGACCTTCACAATTATTACCGTATTTTGTAGATAATAAGTTGTGCTCAGATGGATCAAAACAACACAATTCAACACCACAAGTCAAAGCTAATTTATATTTAAAGCAGGACTCGAACCTGGGTCTGCTGATTCCAACCTTTTTGCTGTCTTTATCCCCACATCAGATATTTCTTGATCAAGGCAAAGCTTAAATATAAAACCACTATGACTTCGAGACCTGAAAGTGTTTTTGTTTTCAGACAAATATTACTCCTCAGCACGTGTCAAACATATGGTTATGGGAAAGACAAAACTTTATAGTTTTCAGTTATATTTTGCCTTGTCCCTTTAATTTTACCCCAATAGATAACAATAGCAAGACTGTCCCGTCCATCCGTGGACAGTGCCATTATTAGATACTGGGAATCCTAATTATAAATTACATCATACCACTTTCACCTTGTTTATCATACTCCTGCCTCACTGATAATTGTTGTTTCTTAAATTCCCAAGCTCATGGTAGTAGGTCCTTTGCATGACCTTTTCCCTCTTCCTGGTGTTCCAAATCCATATTATTGCATGATTGGCACTTTTCATACAAGTCTTAGCTCAAATGTCATTTCTCAAAGACACCTTCTCTGATCCCCAATCTAAAGTCCCATCTCTTTTTGTATCACAATTATATCACCTAGTTTTGCTATTTTCATAACAGTTAGAGGTATTTGAGATTATTCTTATGTACTTTTTTATTCTCTCCTCCCCACACAACCCCTGCTTCCTGTCTGCTCAATGCTCTATGCTAATTTAGAACAGCACCTGGCATATGGTAAGCTCTTTTACAGATACATGTTTAATGGATAAGTAATTGAATCAGAGTATTTTAACATCCAGATGTAATATATCCTACAAGAACTGTTTTAAGAATAAAATTTGCCTTTACCAGCCCCACCTGTGGGAGTTTGAATCTGGTAGAATATGTGTAATTGTGATGTACAAACAATCTTATCATGTTTTCTATTATGTAGTGTATAGTTTTTCTATCAACACTGTTTGAGATAAATGTGACCTTTTAATCTTCTTATTAAACTTTTAAATATAATTTTTTCTTTAATAATTCCAGGTCTCTGACTAACATGCTCAATTTCAAACATGTACTCTATCTACTCAAAAGTTAGAGCATTTTGATATTCTCCACTTAGGTGACTAAGTGTCTAAGAAAACCCCACCACTCTATTGTGGTCTAAATTTGATTCCTTTACTTAGAATTTTACAAATTAAACTTTCTTTATGAGATGCATTCTACAGTATTTTAATTGAGAAATATATTGTGCTCTAAGTAAAGGTAAAAATTACTTTTAAAGTCACATGAATTTAGACAAATAGTAGTACGGAATAAAGTTACTGCTGATCACCAGATTTTTTAGCTAACAGCGACATCCAGAAATAAATAAACTTAATGTAAGTTTCACAATAATTAGCTCACAATATTTTTAGTAGAATACGAATTTCAGGGATATCCTGTGTTATAAAGTCTGTGTCATTTGTTCATTTGAGTTCAGAAGGGTATTAATAATTGCCCCTAGGCAGCAATATCCAATTGGCTTTGCATATTCAGGGAGAATATTAACTAGGGAATGAAAAATAGCACATTAGTGTTCAGAATGCTTGGCTATTAGGAGAAGATACCTCTGCACCATGGAGAGAGGGTACAAGGACATCAAGACAAAATCTAGGAGTTCTATCTAATATCAATTAAATCATTGCTGTGTCCTGCAGTTCAGGGCTCTGCATCTTTGGTGTCTTAATCTGTTTTATGCTGCTATAACAGAATACTATAGACTGGGTAATTTGTAATGAACAGAGATTCATTTCTTTTTTTATTATTATTATACTTTAAGTTCTAGGGTACATATGCACAACGGGCAGGTTTGTTATATAGGTATACCTGTGCCATGTTGGTTTGCTGCACACATTAACTGGTCATTTACATTACGTATTTCTCCTAATGCTATCCCTCCCCTATCTCCTCACCCCACGAAAGGCCCTGGGGTGTGATGTTCTCCACTCTGTGTCCAAGTGTTCTCATCATTCAGTTCCCACCTATGAGTGAGAACATGAGGTGTTTGGTTTTCTGTCCTTGTGATAGTTTGCTCAGAATGATGATTTCCAGCTTCATCCATGTCCCTGCAAAGGATATGAACTCATCCTTTTTATGGCCTATCATTGATGGACATTTGGGTTGGTTCCAAGTCTTTGCTATTGTGAACAGTGCTGCAACAAACATACGTGTGCATGTGTCTTTATAGTAGCATGATTTATAATCCTTTGGGTATATACCCAATAATGGGATCACTGGGTCAAATGGTATTTCTAGCTCTAGATCCTTGAGGAATCACCACACTGTCTTCCACAATGGTTGAACTAGTTTACACTCCCACCAACAGTGTAAAAGTGTTCCTATTTCTCCACATCCTCTCCAGCACCTGTTGTTTCCTGACTTTTTAATGATGGCCATTCTAACTGGTGTAAGATGGTATCTCATTGTGGTTTTGATTTGCATTTTTAAAAGTCTTTAATGTTTTTATTGGTCAAACTGTCCCTAGTTCATTCCATCCCAATGGCTTTAACCCATTCCAGCACGAACTCATAAGTCCAAAGCCCAGAGTGTCATCAAAGTCAGATATGGGGGAAACCCAAGGCACAATTCATCTTGAGGCAAATTCCCATCAGCCTGGGAAATCGAACAAGTTATCTACTTCCAAAAACACAATGGTGAGATAGGCATAGGATAGACATTCCCATTCCAAAAGAAAGAAATAGGCAAGAAAAAAGGAGTAACTGGTTCCATGTAAGTCCAAACCACAACAAGGAAACATTAAATTTTAAAGCTAGAGAATAATATTTTTGACTCTATGTCCCACCTCCTGGATACACTAGGGCAGGGGTTGGGCCCCTAGGGATTAGGCAGCCCTGCCCTTATAGCTTTGATGGGCTCAGTACACTCAGCAGCTCTCACAGTTTGGTGTCTTATGCCTGCAGTTCTCCTGGCTACAGTTGCATGCTGGTGGCACCACAGTTCTGGGGTCCCAGGGACTGCCTCACTCACATGGCTCTACTAATTAATGTCAAAGTGGGGATTCCCTGCCGTAGTCTCACTCTGGCACTCTGCTGGGCATTGCCCTAGTAATAGTTCTTCACAGTGGCTCTGTGCCTATGACAAGTTTCTTCTTAGGGACCCAGACTGAGAGATCCTTTGAAATCTAGGTGGAGGGTGCCATGGCCCCAGAGCTCTTGTATTCTATATGCCTGAATAATTAGCACTATGTGGTCACTGCTAACGTTTACAGCTTTTACCTACTGGAGTGATAGATCAAGGTGCACCTGGGCCTGCTTGAGCCACTGCTGGGGCAGCTGAGGGTGATGGACCAAAATTTAGAGAACAAAGTCTCAAGATAGTGCAGGACACCTAATGCTGAGGTCTGATATGAGCCCCTTTCCAGAAACCCTGCCTTCAAGGTACTAACTTGCCTTGAAGATCTCTGAAATGCCTCCATGGTCATTCTCCCATAGTCTTGATGAATGAAACCTGGATTTCTTCTATCCATTAATCTCTTTAGCAAAGAGTTGATTAGCCACACACTTAGCATTCCCTCCTGAACACATTCTTTTATTCTTTACATGGCTAGGTTGAGAATTTTTCCATTTTTTTCTGTTCTGTTTCCCTTTTAATTATAAGTTCCATCTTTAAAACATTTCTCTCTCTCATTTTACTGTAAGCTGCCACCATATAGCACCTTGAATGCTTTGTTGCTTAGATATTCCTTCTGCCAGATGTTTATCATTCTTAAGTTCTGTCTTCTAAGAAATTCTAGAACAATTCTACCACATTTTTTTTGCAACTGCACAAGGATAGCTTTTTACTCAAGTCTCCAATAGCACATTCATTATTTCCATCTGAAATCTTATCAGAATGCCGCTTACCTTTCACATTTCTTCCAATATTCTGATTATGACCACCGAAGTAATCCCTAAGAAGATTTAGGCTCTCCCTGTAGCTCTTGTCTTCTTCTGAGCCCTCACCAGGATTGTCCTGAAAGCTCATTCATGGAAACCTAGGCTTTTTCTAGCCTTCTCCTCCAAACAGTTCTAGCCTCTACTCATCACCCAGTTCCAAAGTCATTTCCACATTTTCAGATATTTGTTATAGCAGCAGCCACACTTCTCAATACCAATTTCCTCTCTTAGTCCATTTTATAGTGTTATAACAGAATACCAAACACTGAGTAATTTATAATGAACGGAGATTTATTTCTTACAGTTTTAAAGGCTAGGAAGTCAGAGGTTGAGGTGCTGGCTGATTCAGTTCCTGGTGAGGGGTCTCTTCCTAGCTTGGAGAAGGCTGTTTTCTCACTGTATCCTCACTCACATAGCAGAGAGAGAGCTCTGCTGTCTCTTCCTCTTCTTATAAAGTCACCAGTCCTATTGCATTAGGGACCCGCCCTTAGGACTTCATTTAACGTTCAGAACCTCTTCACAGGCCTTATCTCCAAACACAGTCACATTGGAGGTTAGGAGGTTAGGGCTTCAACATATGAACTTCAGAGGGAGGGACACAATTCAGTCCACAGCGCTCATTATCTTTTCAGGTACTACTTCATCAGCAAATTTATGATAAGATTTAATTGCCCAAATTCCGTCTGAAATGCGTATGATATTATGTCACATCATTTGGCTCAAATGAAGAACTGTAAACTCTTCCATATTTCAGATGCTTTTCATAGATTATAAGCACCATGAAGGCCTGGGGCCATGTATGTTTCCTTCATGCCATTTCAGCAGAGTGGCATATAGAAAGCACTCTATTTGTTAAAGGAAAAGAGGAAGGAAGAAAAGTAGTAAAGAAAGCAGTAGAATCACTAACAATCTCCAATTAGGAGTCTAAATTCATAAACAATGGGAGAATGGGTTTAGTCTTCCCAAAGGAAAGACATTTGGTCATCTTGTGGTTGAGAGGCATTATAATATTCCAGTAGAATGTGTATAGACTATAATTTTTTATTCTTCCCTTCCCCAACTCTGTGTCCTTGCAATATCTGAATCAAGTGCTGATGTTTCTCATTCATGCTATTCCTTTGTGCTAAATCTAGAAGAATCTAATTAAAACACACACACACACACACACACACACACACACACACACATTCTGTGAAAGATCATTAGCTACAGCATTTACACCATTCCCCATTCGTATGGACCTGTGCTCTAAAGGTTGTGAGAGGGTAAAACATGGGGCTAGTAAGTTCTGCTGCAAGTGTGGGGCCAGAAAATATTTCATATATAAACAATTGCTACCTAAGGGTAGAGTTGGGGAGAAAAATGTTTGTCTCAAATGAAGAAAGGTGCTGTGAACACCGGGAATTTGTCTGCTAAAAGAGGAAGTAAAAGTGAGAAGGACAAAGATACACTTTATCCAGTTATGTTCTTCAAGAGCCATCCTTGCCTATTTAAACAGTTTAAGGAGAAGTTAGTTATGTAAGTTATCTCACAAACTCTTACATATTTCGAGCAAATTTATTCAGGAAGATTTCTGCTCTTAATATCTGCCTCTTTTGTTCATCCCCCAAGTGTTTATTGCGTGCCTACTACTATATACCAGGTACTTTGCTAATTCAAGATTTAAAAAATGACCAAGAGGACATTTCTGTGCTGAAAGAACTTTCAAACTACTAAAAGAGAAATGCAATAACCACACGAGATGATAAGTCGTTTGACAGAAACACACTGAAAGTATGTTTCCCATCAGAGGAAGCATCAAATTCAGCTACAGATTTCATAGAGAAGGTCTGTTTGCACGTTGAAGGAAGCTGGGATTTCCCCAGACAAGAGATAAGGCAGGGGGCGTGGGGACCATGGTGCATTGGAGAGTAGAACAGTTCCCTCTGACTGGAGCACAGCTGAGCCTGGGGGCAGGCAGGCAGGGAAAACTAAGGATAGAAAGGTTCTTAGGAATGAGCTTGTGGGCATCATTAACAAGGATTGTGAAAATAAAAGAAAATTAAATGTAGTGTAGAGAATGGACAGGAGAAGGGAGAGAAATAAAATAAAATCAGGAAGAAGTTAATTGCAGTATTCCCAGCGATAATCTTGTGGAATTAGAAAAAAAAGGACCAGCTCAGAAAAACTTTATGCAAGTAGGTACTTTGGGCTTTAGAGATCAATCAGATATGGCAATACTTATCAAAGCCTCACCTGTCCTCTTAGAAGAGGTAATGTGCACTGGAGGAAAAACTGTAATAAAGATCAAAGAGAGATTGCTATTTTAAATTCAATCTTTTTCAAGAAATCTGCATATTCTCCATACTCTGCCAGATACTATATTTTGAAAACCCCATAAAAGCATGTTTTGTTAATGCAGATTAAAACAATAGAGAGAAGAAATTACCAGGGCATAAATATATAGATCATTTTCAATTTAGTCCCTATTCACTACTGTTGTCTACCTTACCACATCCTCAAATAGCTGCATTCTCCTTTCTCCCACTTGGTGAACTATTGAATCACAATATTCGAATGAAAGGACTTCCACACTTTGAATAATTGATCTCAAGCATGTTCCCTGATGATTTGACATTCACTCTGTTCTTCTCCCTGAAGTATATTTATATCAATAACTGCAGCTTCACTTGCCCTTATATCACAGTGTTCCTTTTTAAGAGCAAACTGATACCGTAAGATAATTGCTAGCCTCTTTCTGAAAAATTTTATTCTTTCTGCAATTTGAACTTAGGGCAACAGACTTTGTCAAAGGCAAACCAGCACATTTTTCTCTTTTAAAAACTCAAGTTTTGAACACCTGTGAAAGGTCTCGATTCAATTTGACACTCAGCCAAGTCCTAGGAAAATAAAACTCAACAGTCTTGTTTATTTTTTCTCTACTTTTTCTCCAACTTCATCTATATTTTAAAAAATATTTTCTGGCCTCATGAATAAAAACAAACAAAAATATGGCAGAGATCACAAGCATGAAAATTAATTTTTAGAATCGGCGGCATTTAGCTATTCTGTTGCTTCTAGTCTGAATCTTTATTTGCACAAAAATTAATCCGCTTTGGTATATCTTTTAACTGGGTAAACGATCATCAACCTCTCCTAAACATGTTAAGAAGTTCATTTCCATCTGAATTCTCCTGACAAACACTAAAATAGATAACTTTAATAAGGCACTAATGAGATCATTATAACTAGTTTTGTCTGTATTTAAAGTACAGATTTAAGATCTTCATTAATGATTAACTACTGGAAAACTTTGTTCAATCCCTTGAGTTATTTTTAAATCTCTATATACTATAATTACATATATTCAATCATAAAACTTTCCATGGTACTGAACACAATTGAACTTTGAATAAGAACAAGTATGTTACAAATCTTGGCTGTTTAAAAAGGTTAATCTTTAAGTAGATTAATGACATAGTGATCTTCACCCATTTCAAGCTTTTTTCTTTTTGACTGAGGAAACGATACGTTACTACAAGCCATTTCATATCTTTCTGATGGAACTTACATGAATGACTCCTTTAGAATATTTAACAACCAGAACCCTGAACTTTCTATTATAAGGTGTCTCTGAGATCAGATAAATAGGATGTGGCCTATCACTGGTCTTTATTTTCAGTTGTGCTAAAATAAACCAAGTGTGTTTTCAGTTTCAGAGGAGAGTGGCAATTAAATGTTAAATTATATTTAAGCTGAAGTCAATGTACAAACTTTCAACCCTAAAGTTGCCTAAGGGAATCAAAAATAAGGGCATTTTACAGGTGGTACTATAAAATTAAAGAAGAGACAGAAATGTGGGATGTTTCCTTTCATTAAATGCCAAATAGTTATTTCAAACAACTTGGAAATGACTGTATTTTAATGTTATGACATACAATTTTCAAAATTAAATGTGTTTTAAGTCAAATTTTTAAATAGTATTCATTCAGCAAAAAGATAAATTTTAGAAACATAATTCTCTAACTGTTCAAGCCTTTCAAAATATAGTTTTCCATGGGCCCAACAAGGCCAAGGGTGAAACTCAGTATTTTCTGATCCTAAAATCTTTGCAAAAAAGGAATGCAGAAAATCAATAAAGAATTATATAAAATATGTTAGAGGCACAGACTAGCTATTCATCTATACTCCAACTAAACTACTCCCTCTCACAAGATACCACTTTTTAATATAGTACAATCACCTCCATGCTGACTGCAAAATGGTAGTTAACCTTTAAAGTGTAAATCTTTGCTTTTGTGTGTTTACCTGCCAAGGACTTTAAACAGTATGGAGAGAGGACTAAGGAAGGTGGTAAGCTATTTATAAATTGGAAAGTCTTTTTGCATTTATCTAGGAATATAGATATTGTCAATATGTGATTAAATTACTGCACCAGTTTTCCTGGAGGATTTGTATGTTTATTGCTTTTTGTAAGACATTTATTCAGCTCTCTCAATCCCATTCTCTTTCTTGCATGAGGTCACAAATATTAAAATGCAAGTGTCTTGCTTGTCTGATATGTCAGTTGCATTATTTGAAACCCTGAAGCCCCAATATTTCTTGATATCTGTACAATTCTGAAACAAAATTATTTAGTAATAATTTTCCAGGGATAAGGCAATGTTTAATGAAATGTATATATGACAAAAAGTTCACAAGTCATCATTTCAATTTTCCTGTTGAATTTTCAGGGTAAAGTTGAAGGAAACACTTACTTTTGAAGAAAGAACAAGACTCTAAATTATTATCATCACAGCCTGTGAATTATTCTTTGATGCCTATTGTGCCAAACAGGAGATTTTATACACCATAAAGTTAAGGCAATATTTACTTTAGCAGCTTACATTTTAAATAATAAAAATGAGAAAAATAAATATTAATTTGGATATATACATCTATATTCAAGGAACCTGGAACATGATACTGTTTGTATATTTGTTCCCTCCAAATCTCAGGTTGAAATGTAATCCCTGATGTTAGAGGCGGGGCCCAGTGGGTTATATTTGGGCCATGGGGGCAGAACTGTCATGAAGGACTTGGTGCCATCCCTGTGGTAATGCATGAATCCTAGCAATCTATTATTTTACACTCGAGCCGCTTGTTTTAAAAAGCCTGGCATCTCTTGTGCCCCCTCTTGCCATGTGACACATCTGCTCTCCTTTTGTTTTCCCCCATGACTGGAAGCTTTCTAAGGTCCTCACTAGAAGCAGATGCCAGCACTATGCTTCTTTTAGAGTCTATAGAACCATGAAACAATTAAACCTCTTTTCTTTATAAATTACCTAGTGTTGGGTATTCCATTATAGCAAGGTGAAATGGACTAATACAAAACAATATGAACCAAAGTATAAATACTCATTCATAATGATAATAACAGAAACAGAAATCCATTGAGCAGTTACTATTATGTTGGCGCAAAAGTAATTGCGGTTTCTGACATTACTTTCAATGGCAAAACGCGCAATTACTTTTGCACCAATATAATATGTTCTGTTACACAGGAAGTTGCTCTAGCGTGTCAAGAAGTGATCAGTGCTGGTAACCATTGTATCCTAGTGTGTGGGTCTAAGCATCAATTATATGCCAGGCAAGTCCCTGATCCCTTGAAGTTCACAGACAAGAAATTATATATGGAATATGATATAAACATGAGAGAGATGCACAGGATGCGTAAGATGCATGGAATCAGAGGGAGAGGCTTCTAAAGTAGTTTGCAGACTGTAAGGAAAATACTGGACTGAGAGGTTGGTTCTAAAGGTAGAAATGCCTCTGTGTCTAAGGGAGCAGGTACCATAGGTATAGAAGCAAGAGTAAGCTTGGCATTAGGTAAAAGTGTGAGTAGCTCAGTAAGGTTGATCATGGCCTGGGACAACGGCAGGGGATGGCAACAGATAAGGGGAGATGCAAGCTGGGACAAAATCATCCAGAGCACTGAATACTATGACTAGGTAACTTTTATCCTGGAATCATATTCCTTCTTCAAGTTTTAGTTAATTTATCTCTCCCACAAAGTCTTCTCTGATCCTTCCAGTAAGAAGTGATCACTCCCTCCATGGAGCTCCTACAGATCTTTGAATTGCTCCTTTGACAGGTACCAACTTTTCTACTGCAATATGTGGTGGAGTGAAAAGAATAAGAATCTAGGATTCAGAAGGCAAGGGGTTCTACTCCCAATTTTGTCACTTTGCAGTGGTCTACTTGCCTTTGGGCAGATTTGTTTACCTTATTTTCCTTTACCTGTATACTCTGGGTAATAGTATTTACAAACATTTGTCACTCAGGGTTATCATGAGTATGTGAAAGTGGCTTTAGAAATTTTGAAATTTCTAAAAATTGAGTTGTTTGAGTATATGTCATCTATTTCCTATAAGAATGCACACACCTTAAAAGGAGCAAGATTTAGATTCTAGAAGAGGTGGATAACAGTTTGCCAATTATTATAAGCCTAAAATCTTGAAGATTAATTTATCTCAATCCTTCCTCTTTCCAGGAAACATTCCTTCAGTTCTTTTCTATGATGAGTCACCTTCCTCTTAGCTTCCTCTCTCCTTGGGGCATAGACATGTGCATAGCTATCTCACTGCACATGCCTTATCATGCCTTCTCCTGATCTTCTTCCTCTCAGCTTCTTTTGCTGCATCTTCTTACTCATCCTGTTCATATAATGCTAAAATAGTCATTGGACCTCTTTGGTTCTTTATCTGTATGCATTTCTTAGTTTATCTCAACAGGTTCCATGACTTTTTATATCATGTTTATGGCATGAAGGTTCAATTTATGTATTTAGTTCTTTCTTCTCCTTGAACTTCAGGGTTAAATATCCAGCTAGTTAATCTGTATCTTCATTTGGATGTCTGATAAGATGTCTTAAGTCCAACATATTCAAAAAGAACTCTATTCTTTTCCAAGGCTGATGTCTAGAATGGTGTTTCCCAGGTTTTCTTCTAGGACTCTCATAGTTTGAGGTCTTATATTTAAATCTTATGACTAAGTTCTCAAAAGCAATTGCAACAACAGCAAAAACTGATGAGTGTGACCTAAGTAAACTAAAGAGCCTCTGCACAGCAAAAGAAATTACCAACAGTTTAAACAGACAACCTACAGAATGGGAGGGAATATTTGCAAACTATGCATCCAACAAAGGTCTAATATCTAGAATCTATAAGAAACTTAAACAAGTCAACAAGCAAAACATAAATAATTCCATTAAAAAGCTGGCCAAAGACATGAACAGACACTTCTCAAGGGAAGATGTACAAGTGGGCAACAATGAAAAAATGAAAAAATGTTCAACATCATTAATCATCAGAGACATGCAAATCAAAACCACAAAGAGTTACCATCTCACACTAGTCAGAATGGCTGTTAAGAAGTCAACAAACGCAACAGAGCAAGACTTGGTCTCCAAAAAAAAAAGTCAACAAACAACAGATACTGGTGAGGTTGTGGAGCAAAGGGCATGCTTATATTTATATGCTTATACATTGTTGGTGAGAATGTAAATTACTTCAGTCACTGTGGAAGCAATTTGGAGATTTCTCAAAGAACTTAAAACAGAACCAGCATTTGATGCAGCAATCCCATTACTGGGTATATATCCAAAGGGAAATAAATTTTTCTACCAAAAAGACACAGGTGCTTCTATGCTCATCACAGCACCATTCACCATAGCAAAGACATGGAAACAACCCAGGTGCCCATCAATAGTGAATTGGATAAAGAAAATCTGGCATATATACTCCATGGAATACTATGCAGCCATAAAAAAGAATAAGATCATGTCCTTTGAAGCAACCTGGTTTCATCTGCAGGCCATTATCCTAAGTGCATTAACGCAGGAACAGAAAACCAAATATTGCATATTCTTGTTTGTAAGTGGAATGTAAACACTGGATATACATGGACATATAGATGGGAACAACAGACACTTGGGACTACCAGAGGAGAAAGGGAGGAAGGAAAGGAGGCAAGGGTTGAAAAACAATTTACTGGACACTATGCTCACTACCTGGGTGACAGGATCATTCATATCCCAAACCCCAGCGTCACGCAATTTACCCGTGTAATAGACCTGCATGTGTACCCTTGAATCTAAAATGAAGGTTGAAATTAAAAAAAAGAAAAAGGGAACACAAAAAACACAAAACAAATAAACAAACAAAGAAAATGCCCCTCAAATCAGAAATGAACTATTGATCCCCCTCTCTTACTCTTTTGCCATGAAGCTGTTCTCCAGAGTTTACTTAAAATGGCACTACTGTTTGTTCAAATGCTCAGCCCAAACTATTTGAAGTTATATTCATAATTCCCTTTCCTCTTGTATCACACATTCAACCCATCGGTTAATCCCATTGACCTTCTCTAAAACATACTCTGAACACAACATTCTCCCTCCTCCAACTCCTCCATTGCTACCACACTGGTCTAAACCGTAACAGTCTCTTGCTTAGATTCCTGAATTAGCTTTAAAAATAATTACCCTGTCTCCATTCTTATGCTGTATAGTCTGTCTGCTACACATAGTCATGGTGCCCATTTATTTAGAAATTGAAATTAGATCATATAAGTACCTTAAAAATTAGACTAAATCCCAAAATTCATGCAGGGCCTACATGATCTCTGGTTAGTCCTCCAACCTCATTGTCAATTGTTCACTCTCCTATTCAACTTACTTCACACCATGCATCCTCATTGCTCTTTCTAAGCATTCCACTATATTTAGCCCTTTTTCTTTGGGATTTCTGATCTATTTATTTAGTTTGTGATTGCCTAGTTCACCTTATGTGACTAACTCTGACTAATGTGCCAATGTAAGTGTTTACTGTCAATTCATCTCATGACTCAATCTGTTCCAGGAAATGCAAAGATTAAAAAGAATTTCTCTTGATTGTGGTTTAACATTTTCATTATTCTGAAATGTTTCTTTCTGCCTTGAGCAATACCTAACTACTAGTAACTACCAGAAATGTTAATGAAAGTTTGCCTACTTAGGGGCTTCATCTCATAAGAAAGTACCAGAAAAGCCCAAGGTAATGTGCCAATCTATAACAAATCTGTTTTCTGATAATCCAATTTTTAAAAGTTACATCTACTGTCTGATTGCTCCTTATCACATTAAAGTTCAGGGCAGAACAACCAGAAACTACAGAAGGTAAATGGACAGGGACAGAGATGTGCCATTGTTGTTGATAACGTGCCGGCACATGACCATGCTGTTATAGTTCAATGTTTCTTCATGTTCTTAACTCAATGCCTAGACTTAAAAAGTCACAGATCAGAGCTGCAATTATGTCAAATTACCTGGTGATTTTATTAAACCCCCAAACAGATTTCCTGTTGTTTCTCCCCTCTAAAAGTTTCAAAAATGTGCAGAGAAAAATGAGGACAGCCAAATGAGGATAATCTGATGTGTATAATTGAAAAGAAAGCATCATTTAGGAAGAAACAAAGTTTTCTGTTATGTAGTAATGATGTAAAGGGTTAGAGAAATCTATAACCCTGAATTCTGACAGTACAGAGAATAATCTGCTTTTCTTGCACAATGAAATTTACTATCAGTGTATCAATTTTAATTGTGTGTAGATATATATGCACACACTAACACATATACACAAATATATATTACACTCTTACTGAGACAATGGTCTTTCATAAAAATTATTTTTTTTTACACAGCTCTTTGTAGACACTAAACTCGAGCTTCTGAAGGGCAGAAACTGACTTTTAAAATGTACAACTTCTTAAAAAAAGTCAACTTTGATTCTAGATTCAGGGGATGGACATGCAGATTTCCTCCATGAGTATATTGCATGATGCTGAGGTTTGCGATATGAATGATCCTGTCACCCAGGTAGTGAGCATAGTGGTGAATCTGTAAGACATTAGATTCTGATATTACAACTTCCAAGGGATTGTTCTTTAAATTATATTAAGCATAACCCATACTTTGTTTAAGCATGGCAGATTCCCCACACGTATATGAGAAATTTTGGAAGATGAAAAGTAGACTGTAAAATGATTACTCACTTAGCAGAAAAAAAGAACATTCAACACATAGAACTCCCAAAAAGGCAGCTAAAGACAGGGGAATGGAGAGTACCGTGCAAGCAGGGAGGCACAGTGGGCAAAATGGGAAGTTTGTCTGAAGATGGTATGTAGAGCCAACTGGACCCCAGTTCCCACCACAACCTTGTGCAATCAGGTTTCTAGTGGTCCGCTGGAGACAGAGATTTGTTTGTTTGTTTGTTTGTTTGTTTGAGATGGAGTCTAGCTCTGTCACCCAGGCTGGAGTGTAATGGTGTGATCTTGGGTCACTGTTACTCCGCCTCCCAAATTCGAGCGATTCCCCTGCCTCAGCCTCCAAGTAGCTGGGACGACAGGTGTGCATGACCATGCCTGGCTAATTTTTGTATTTTTAGTAAAGATGGGGTTTCACCATGTTGGCCAAGCTGGTCTCGAACTCCTGACCTTAGGTGATCCGCCCACCTTAGCCTCCCAAGATGTTAGGAGTACAGGCGTGAACCAGAAATTAATTTTTATAGAAGTGTACTAGAGATATCAAACTAGTGGAAGGCTGTAATTGAGACAGGAAACTGAAAGCAGGGAAATGAAAGTCTGCATATTGAAAGTTGGGACTACCATTCATCCCCCGATCTCTTTTTTACAGAAATGCACATTGCTTTCATGATAGGAGATCTGAGGATATAACTAAGAAAGATCTGAAGATACTCACATTGTTAGCCACAGTGAAAGAAAAAGCTTACCACTCAATCTCCTCTGCAATAAAGCTCCCTAGCTGTTAAACTTCACTCACATATTCAAGTCTTCCAATCAACTTTTTAATGTCTCACACTTAAAAACTAAATTGAGGATGTCTTGAATCCCCAGACATTTCAGAAGTTTTTTTTACATGAGCTAAACCAAAACAAATAATCAAAATAAATAAATGAATAATAAGGGAGAAGATACAGAGATTTATATATGCATTAAAGAGAAACTGTAAGAAAAAAAACATAGTTAACATCTTCAGAGACAGTATAGAATGCATTGCCTCCAAAAGGTAAGAGTGCAATCAAAAGAAACCACCAAAGAAAATGATATCAATATGCTGAAGAGATATCTGTGCTCCCATGTTTATTGTAGCACTATTCACAACAGCCAAGATATGGAATCAAACTAAATGGCCATCTATAGATAAAGAAAGAAAATGTGGTATGTACCCAATGGAATACTATTCATCCATAAAACAGAATGAAATCCTTTCATTTGTGGCAACATGGATGAACCTCGAGGGTATTCTGTTAAGTGAAATAAGCCAGGCAGAGAAAGACAAATACTACATGAACTCACTCACATGTGCAATCTAAAAAAGTTGATTTCATGAGAGTAGAGAGTAGAAAAGTGGCTACTAGAGACTGGGGAGGGGTCAGGGGAGCGGGGGCCTGGATAGGTTAGTCAATGAATACAAAGTTACAGCTAGGAAGAAAAATTTCTGTTGTTTCATTACACAGTAGGGTGATTACAGCAAATAACAATATAGTGTCTATCTCAAGATAGCTAGAAGATTTTAAATATTATATCCACAAAGAAATGATAAATGTTTAGAGTGATGCATATGGTAATTACCCTGATTTGATCATTATACAATATATTCGTGCACTGCAACATTACCACACACCCCATAAAAATATATGATTATTGTTCGATTATAAATAAAAAATTATTTAAAAAACTATCAAAAAGTAGAAAGAGTTGTACAAAAGTTAAAATATAACAACCAATAAAAAATAAGTTACAGGTATGATATCAAAGAAATCTCCCAAAAGAGAAAGCAAAATTCAAATAGGAGAAACAAAACAAGAGAAATTAGAGGGGAGAATGACTAAAAGAAAGAGTGGAGAAAATGGAGAAGAAAAGATGATAAAAAGATAAGACCAGAAAATTTCCAGACCTCAAAATAAAATGTTCCACATAGAAAAGAGCTGAGAGTAAAACAAGAAATTAAAAGGAAAATCCAGGTTGTGAAAACCAGATCACAAGAGATAAAGAGTAGATCCTAGCAAAAGGATCAAATAATTTGAAAGGGAGAAAATATACATATATATATATGCATGTGTGTATATATAATTTAAATCAAAGAGCAGATAACAGATGAGATCACCCCTCTCTATAACTGATAGAAGAAACTGGAATACTGGCTATAAATACTTAATTAAAAATTGTTTTCAATATAAAATTTTATGCCCAATCAAGTTATTAAGTATGAGGATAGAATAAAAACATTTTCAAATATGCAAATTTTATCTAAAGTTTCTCAGAATGCTTCGAATATCTCAGGAAGTTATCAAACTAAGTCCCAGAAAAATAAGTAAATATACTAAGGGTGAGAAATGTATGGGATCCAGAAATAGAGAGTTTAATACAGATAAGCTAAGGAACATCCCTAAATGACATCAATTAGGCCACAAAGGGAATAATTTTAATTTTTTCCCCCATGATGTGTAACAAAGTGCAACACCACGAGTAGGGTATAAAATTATCTAACCCATCATTATCTTTGAATTACACATTGCCTTTGAATATTTTACCAATTTGATACTCAAAAACAGCTCACCAATGCTTCACTTTGCATGTCTCTGCAAACTGAGTTTTAAGAGTTTTTGCACATAAGTTATTGGTTTTTTTCCACCTATTGCTCAAATAACTTTAAAAATCTATCTCTATTTTAAGTCAGAGCAGCTCAGAGTTGCTTTTATTGACTTACCACTTGATATTATGCTTGATATTAAACCTACACTGAGGGATGTTATAAGAGAAAACTCACTGGTGTTACTGTGTTGACTACAAAGCTTTTGTTGAGGATACAGCTATTTTACGACGTGATCCTCTCTGAATGACAAGTCATAGACCTTGATTCTGAAGCAATTGCATTATTGTTGTCTTATGAACACTGTTTTATATTCATCTTATAATTTTGTTTTTTTGATATATAAAAATTTTAAGACAATATGAAGTCAAATATTTGCAATATTTTCACTGATTTTTTTCCATTTATTCCATCCTTACAAAGCTTTCCTTTACCACTTTCTCTTTTTTTCAGGGATGCAGAGGTTGTTTAATATTAGGAAATACATTAATACCATTTTATGACTCTAATAGACAAAAACAGAAAATCATATATTTTCTAGATGCACTAGTTTATTTGACTAGACAGAAGCTAATTTGCTAGTATAAAGTTTTTAAAATAAAATTCAACTTTTTTTCTTGCCAACATTTATTTTAGGTTCAAGAGGTACACGTGCAGGTTTGTTACATTGATAAATTGGATGTTGCATGGGTAGTTTCTATGAGGATAGAATAGAAACTACATAGGTAGTTTCTATCCTCACGCTCCTCCTTACCTCCTCTCTCTGAAATAGGCCCCAGTGTCTATTGTTCCCTTCTTTGTGTCCATGTGCACTTAGTGTTTAGCTCCCATTTCTGAGTGACAGTGGTATTTGGTTTTCTGCTTCTGAGTTAATTTGCTTAGGATAATGGCCTCCAGCTTCATCCATGTTGTTGCAAAGGCCATGATTTCACTTTCGTATAGTTGTGTAGTATTCCATGGTGTTTATACACCACGTTTTCTTTATTCAGTCCACTGCTGATGGGCAACTAGGCTGGTTCCATGTCCTTGCTATTGTGAAGAGTACTGTGATGAACACATGTATGCGTGTGTCTTTATGGTGAAATGATTTTCAATTAGGATAAACATATACTTATCTTTTTTCTCACTTTTTTAATAGTTTAATTTAGTACAATTGTTAAAATTTTAGTCTATAATTTATTTTGATATATAGTATGAAGGAAAGTTAATACTTAGGCTTTTTTCTAAATAAATAGCTAATTTATCCATTGATTACCTGTTTAATAAAACATCTTTTTTTTCCCCCTGACAATTGGTTTGAGGGTCTTGTTTTATATGTGATATTCTATTCTTGGAAATACCAAGACTATTTCAGAGTTTTCTGTTCCGTTGGTTTAATCTACTGGTTCTTGTCCCAGAAAACATTGTCTTAGTTATTGTAGTTTTGAAATTGGTTTAAATAATCTGCTATGTATGTCCTTTTTCACCTTTTATCTAGTTGAAAAAGTTGCTTAGTAATTTTTTCCTTTCCCTCTTGCTCCTAAATTTTAAAATAATTTTACATATCTTAGAAAAAAAGCTCATTTCAATTTTGTAATTGACTTAATTTGAAATAAATGCCTTATTTATTTCTTAATTTGAACTAAATGCCATATAATATAACTTAATTTGAAATAAATGCCATATTTACTATGAGTCTTTTACTATGAGTCTTTTACTACAAGAACATACCGTGTTTTGCCATATATTCAAAGCTGCTTCTCTATGCTGAAGTAGTTATGTTGTTTCTTTCAGTACCATATATTATTTAAGGATGAGTGTTTTATACTTTGTTTTTGCTAGTTTGAATGCTGGTGTATAGGAAAACAATTGTTTGTATGTGTACTGTACAGTGGAACACTGGGTCCAAGAGTATAAGCCTTGGAACCAGTCAGATCTGAAGTCAAATACCAATGAACCTCAGGCCTTGGTACCATTTTTCTCATTTATAAAATTATTTGTGCAAGCTGCCTAACTCAGAGGCTGGTACACAAAATCTCCTTAATAAAAGGCAGCTGATATAAAGCTTAAGCATCACCATTATCATCTCACTGTCTTATACTTTAATTAATTCTGAGATTTAAAAAATACCTCTTTACATTTCCTAGGTATATGAACAGAGCATCTCTATTAACAATAATGGTATTTTCTAGAAAGATATGTCGCTTCTTTCATGTTACATGTGTCAGACATAACTTTCACAACAATATTAAATAACAATGTTCATGGTATATATCTTTGTCTTAACTTTTATTTTAATGGAACTATTTTTAATAGTAAACTCACTCATTAAGTGTGAGTTTGATTTTTGGTTTAAGATGTATATCCTCAATATTAATATTTATCATAAACCACTTTTAGTTTTCTAAGATTTTAAACAGAAACTGATACTGAAATTTTAGGATGAATTTCCAGATCGTTTCAAAGGATTAAGTTTTTTCATATTGAATACAGTTAAATAGTATATTATTTTAATAATGTTCATAATATTAAGCCATCTTTGCATTCCTGGAATATTCTTCTTTGGTCAAGATGGTTATATCTTTTAATGTGCTGTTGAATTTAATTTCCTAGCAATTAATATAAAATTAATTGCTAGTCAATTTTTTGAAGCATCAAATAAAAGTTTTAGATCAATTTCACTTATGAATATAAATGTATATTAATTATACTGCTCCCCCACTCCCATCCTGGAACTTTATCATGAATTCATTTTGGGTTGTCCGATTGTCACCTTCTCTTTCATAGTTTTGATTACTCTGTCTTATTTTTCTACATTTTCTGGAGAAATTCCTGTGGCTATCCTTCACAACACATTCAATTTTCCATGATCTCAATTCTGCTCTTTCACAACAGCAATGTGTATTTTATTTGTGCTACTCTATTTTTGATTCTGTATTTTCTTTCCATTTCCCACATATTTTACTATCTGTTCTGTATCTTCTTATTTCAACCCAGTGTGAATTGCCCTGCTTTTTCTGTCTGCTTGTTTGGGTAAATCCCCTTTTCAGGACTAGAGACACACACAACACTGATGCTAATGGATCTGGATCAAGGCCAAATTGGCAGAATCTAGCAGACTTTCATGGGACTCTACAAGACTAAAGGTGGGGGGTTTTAACTTTTCCTCCTTGCCTTGACCTCTGACACTGTATAGAAGGGATATATGTAAACTACAAAGTTCACAGTAAATAGACAGGAATCTTGAAGTCTCTGATTCTACTTGAAGATCATGGCTTCTGCAAATTAGACCTCTTAAACATTAGGCATTGCTTCCAACAACTGCTTGCTCACAGAAATGAAGAGAAATGAAGAGGCTTCCTTCACAGTAGGTTCTATCCTATGGCATCAGAACAAGAGCAATTCTGCTTGCCTTAAAGTAGGTATGAAAGTGCCAAGTGCTTTATTTCTCTATTTTTATATATTTGTAGTTTAGAAAACAAACACAAAAAACTAAACCTGAACCACTTATTATAGTATCCTTTTAATTGCTCTTTGATGCATACAAGCATATATACATACTCTCAGAAATACCAGAAATTAGGAATAGTAAAGAAGGACTACTACTGCTGAATCCCATCACTCAAAGTTTAAATCCATATGTGAAGTTCACAAAATAGAATATTTGTGAAAATTTCTTGGCCATTCTGACAACTGGCTGAAAAACTTTTTGTTGTTCCTTTTTTTTTTTTTTTTTTTTTTTTTTTTTTTGAGACAGGGTCTCATTCTGTCACCCAGGCTGGAGTGTAGTGGCATAATCTCAGCTCACCACAACCTTTGCCTCCTAGGCTCAGGCAATTCTCCCATTTCATTACATTTTTGTTTATCCTCTATGTCTTCATATATTTTAGTGAGACTTTTGGAGAGTACACCTGAGTGTCCAATCACTTAAAACCTAAATTCCTGTATTTGAATTACTAGCACTAGAATGATCATTGACTAAATTTAACCTACCAAAGATATATTTTTTCATTTCATTCTCCTTAAAGCAAACCTCTTAAATTTTTATTACACAAAATTATATTACCTTATAATGTGTCATACCCCAAATTAGGTTTTATTTTTTTTCCTTTCAGAGTGGGGACTAAAGTTGCATGTATCAGAATTCTCTGAGATGCTGATTGAAAATATATATGCCTGGCCTTAACACAGATCTACTGAATTAGACGCTCCAATTCCAAGAATCAGTGTATTTGAAAAGCTCCTCAGGTGACTTTTTACCTCTGCTGTAATCAGTACAACTGATGTACTGATTCAGTGACCTCTGCTGTATTATAAGCTGTGTTGGTCTGTTCTCACGCCGCTATTAAAGGCATACCTGAGACTGGGTAATTTATAAAGGAACGAGGCTTAATTCACTCACAATTCTGCAGGGCTGGGGAGGCCTCAGGAAACTTACAGTCATGGCAGAAGGGGAAGCAAACATGTCCTTCTTCACATGGTGGCAGCAAGGAGAAGTGCAGAGTGAAGTAGGGGGAAAGCCCCTTATAAAACCATCAGATCTGGTGAGAACTCACTCACTATCATGAGAACAGCATGGAGGTAACTGCCCTCATGATTCAGTTACCTCCCATTGGGTCCCTCCCATGACATATGGGGATTATGGGAACTACAGTTCAACATGAGATTTGGGTGGGGACACAGCCAAACCGTATCACAAGCCTATATAAAAATGGTGAAACTAAAGAAAGGTCTTTGGGAGTGATTTCAAATAATGTACAAGGAACAAACAGCCACACACACACACATACACACACACACAATTTCTACAAAATATTACCACACCCTCATCTAGCATAACTTGCTATTAAAACAAGGCTTTGGGGAACTGGGAACACTAGGGTGAAAATACATTTCAATGACACAAGGCATTGTTGTTGGCCTAACTCATTTCTATTATGTTTTCATTTTAACTACTTAATAGAGAAATTTATAATTCCATTTTAGTATTGGAGTAAAACTAAAGAAAAAGACCAAATGTTTGGAACTATTGAATAAAAATCCAACAAGAAATAATTTGATCCATTAAACCTTTGGCATCTGCCTTGAAAAGTACATATGTTTCTTTGTGTTATTTCTCAGTATATTAATATGAGAAATGCATGAAGCACAGAGGTTAATAGGAATATGGAGAGGTTTACTAGACCACTTACAGTGTAATTGTGACCTGTCATTACTGTGAATTTTTTTAAAACAGTGATTAATCTTAGTGTTATATTTACAGATTGTTTTCCATCAATTTTTTTGTTAAGTACAAAAGTGACTATATATTTTCATTCTACAATATGTTCAGACATTACAAAAGCTTAATAGAATAAATTAATACAGAATGAGCAAGGCAGAGGGGGCAGCTGAAGCACAGTGGTTAAGTGTACAGTATGAAGAGTCAGACAGTAGGGATTACAATATACCTGGATACCAGCTGTGTGATGTTACAGAATTTACTTGACCTTTCTGTGTCTCAGTTTATCCTTCAATAAAACAGCCCCCTACTTTTGCCCACCTGATTGGTTTGTTGTACTGATTAAATAGCATAATATGTGAAAAGCTCCCAGCATCTGACACATAGTAAAATGTCCTATATTCTATTAGTTAGAATTTCTAACTAAGTTTCCAAAAGCTCAACAGCAAAATCAAGATGGCTGGCAAAGATTAAAAGTCAGTTCCGGCTGGGTGTGGTGGTTCACGCCTGTAATCCCAGCACTTTGGGGGGCTGAGGCAGATGGATCACCTGAGGTCAGGAGTTTGAGACCAGACTGGCCAACATCGCAAAACCCTATCCCTACTAAAAATACAAAAATCAGCAATTAGCCGGCATGGTGGTGTGAGTCTGTAATCCCAGCTACTCGGGAGGCTGAGGCATGAGAATCGCTTGAACCTGGGAGGTGAAGGTTGCAGTGAGCAGAGATCACACCACTGCACTCCAGCCTGGGCAACTGAGTGGCACTCTGTCTCAAACAAAAAAACCAGTCCAATCACTAAATCCTTCTGCTTGCATGCAGCTGAATATTAAGAATAAAATAGGGTTTCTTACATGTCTACTATGTGCCTAAAACTTTCACAAATTCTGGAGGAGTTGGTATGAAAGAAACAATGGCTCTTGCTTTTAAGATGTTTATAATCCAAACAGGTCAGTCATCAACCAAATGTGCTAAATGAACTGAGACTCATTAGGAACATTCCTTGGACTTGTGGTTTCTGTTCAATACAATTCTTTTCAAATTAATACATACTAATTAACATTTCTCACACCATATCATGACAGATATGAGCTAAGACAGTTTAACCTTGTTGTTTATTTTTGTTTATTTATATTATATCATGTTTGGTTGTAAACCAGGGAAAATGAGAAATAGTGTAAGCTCCTTTTTCACTTCAGAAAGGACTTAGTATAGGTTTTTTAAAATCTCAATTTCTTCCCTACCTCGCCATCTTCAAAATGTCCTTTCTCCTCACCTAATGAAAAGGTAGCATATCTGAATTACTTACTAGGCTTTTGCAGGCTCAGTTGAAATTATAAAAGAGATGATGCTGTTTTGGGGAAAAAAGATGAATCTGTTCAAAAAGGTGGGACATACGCAGGAACACAGGTATTTGTAAGTTACTCAGGATTACAAAGAAGGACATCACAGTTAGACTGAGTGCTCAGACGGTTTATCCAAGGCAGTAAGAAATAAGATTTTTTTTATTACTATACTGATGGCAGCTTCATTTCTAGCTGCATGCTTACACTTCAAGAAAAATGCCTGAATGATGCCTCTCATTTTTGTTCCTTGAAATGAATCCAAGAATGTTTCCCTAATTTACCTATCTGACTCAATTTTCCAAGATAAAGACTGAGTGAAACAGGTAATATGGGCCCATAATTTTAACAAGGGTCACAGAAGAGTACACTGGCAGCTTTTCAAAACCAGAGAGAATAAATGTTAGATTAGTAAGTGACACTTGTAGACTATTAGAATTTAATGAGTATACTATATTTAGACAGATATGACAGATGTTAATCTCTGACATTAATAAAAATGCCTAAAAGTTCATTTTGGAGAAAGATCTGAGTATGAACCCAGACTATGAAATGTAGTTATGCAAACTCTGGCAAGTTTCTTAAGTATCTAGACTTGAGTCTCTAAGTCTGCAGAATGGGCCCAGTGATACCCACCTTCCAGGGTTATTTAAATAAGAATGCATATAAAGTGTTCAATAAAGCTCTGGGCACATAAAGATTGTATCATTCAAAGGCCTTGATATTCCCACACAGCTGCTATGCATTGCTTGAATAGCCAGTGCTGCTGAGGAATGCAGAAATGCTGATCAATTTTCTAGCAATACATAAGCCTGTCAACCTAAATTTCCAAATACCAAAAGAGCACATATTAACTTAAATACTGAGATTTATAAATCCATAAATCACCTTTTTTTTTGGATAGGGTCTCACTCTTTTGCCCAGGCTAGAGTGCATGGGCGCAATCTTGGCTCACTGCAGCATCGACCTCCCAGACTCAATCGCTCCTCCCACCTCAACCTCAGGAGTAGCCGGGACTACAGCTGCATGTCACCTTGCCAGGCTAAGTTTTGTATTTTTGGTAGAGACAGGGTTTCACCATGTTGCTCAGGCTAGTCTCAAACTCCTGGGCTCAAGTAATCTGCCCGCCTCAGCCTCCAGAAGTGCTGGGATTACATGTGTGAGCCATCGCTCTCAGCCTAACAATTTTCTTAAAATTGCCAGTGTTACTGTAAGAGACATAGTTAAGTTTATATAAACAGGAAAACCAAGGTATTGCTTAGTTGTCATAAAGTTGTGTGAAGATTAAATGAAATACGTTAGTGGTTTTCTCAGACAGTATACACACTCAGAGTTACACTGTACACAGAAATTTATATATCCCACAAGTAAACTGATTTTAAGGGAATCATTTTCTAGTTCCCCAATTTCCATATATATGATTTCTTAAGTTTTATATGATTGAGAAACAATGCAATCAAGGCATCCCACTGGTTCTTCTGTCTCAACTCCTTTGTTTCAACAGTCCTTCCCCTACTTTCTAAAAAAAGCATATTTTTCATTGATCTCAAATATTACAATGACATATACCTAGAACATACAAATTTGGGGGTACCAAACAAAATAATCCAAAATATTGGTGTTGGTTTTAAGAAAGTGATTGATTCTAATGATTCAACGACAAAAATTCTTGCAAGTCAGGTAAATCCCAGGTTTCTGATTTCAATAAAATAGAAAGAGCAAGTCATCAAGTTGCCTAATCACTTTTGGTGAAGATTGCTAACTAATTTTAGGCTTACAATGGGGAAGGTGCTCAAATATTTAGGTAAAATGACTATAATAAACTCCCTCTAGTTTATTTATTTAGATAAACAGGGATTTTCAGTGTCCACATCTAAAAAAAAAAAGGAATAAACCTGATGATAAACTCTATTTTTTAAGAATAATATGTCTCGATAGAGACATAATCAAATTATTTAAAAAGCCATACATTTCTCATTAATAAATGGATCTTCAATAAAATTCACGTTTATTTTGAATAATTATCAAGTTATGATATATTTATGTTGTTTTGATAAAGTGTAAATTATAAATTCTAACAATATAGGAAATAATTTATCATTTAAAGACAACCTAGGAATTTTTAAAATGTAAATGTCCATTTATACACATATATTTTGTTAAAGAGTACTTCCAAAGAGGATCGTTAAGATGTTCAAGCATTAAAAGAAAACATAAAAATAGGATAAAATTTGATGGACAAATTGATTGAAAATATGAGTTTCAGGAGAAAAGAAAAGATGCAAAACTCCCACTCTTTGTTAGAGCATGTTTATGAATTTTTAAATGGGTGATGATAAATATAAAAAAGCACAGTGGTGCTATTTATTCCCAGTAGGTTTATTTAAAAAAATGTGAAACAATTTCATTTAAAGAATTCATATTTGCAAAACATGGGGGATTATGTCTTTTGCTAGCACTTGAACTTACTGCTAAAATTCTCAGGTCAACTAAAATGAGTGAGGAGTATACAGTTTATAAAGTTTTAATTGTAGGGTGTTTGTAAGCATAACAATTTGAAAACCACAGAAATAATGTACTGTATATAAAATCCACAGTACCCAATCCAACATTTCTTCACTGAATTGAGTTGATAAGTCAGACTCTCCAAAAGCATAGCAAGTAAAGTTAAGCTGGCCTGACCAAATTCCTTTCTCTTTTCTATTCTGATACCAACTCTTACAATCACTCCTGTATAACCCTGGCAGTCTCCACCTTCAAGTATCAGATACCGTGTATGTGTCTCAAAGTTTTACTGTGCCCCACACTTAAGGACCTCTTGGAATTCGAGGTGTTTTCTACCAGGCATTCACATGGTACCAAATTGTTGGGAATGCACATCAGGACATTTGTCTGTCAGAAGAAGGTTTCAAGCAGCTTCCAGGGTTGATGAATGATATCATGAATAGTCTATAAAGAGGACTTTGGAAGAGCTCAGTGCATAGTGTAACAGTGCTAACAGCAGGGACACTGCATTGAAATAGCGTATCTTCACAACATTGGTTATCTCCTCCCTTCCACTAATAAGAGGATAGCATTGTTTGGGGATAGCAAGAAAGCAGTAAATTAAGAGAGAAGAGCAGTAAGCTACCAGTACTATTGTTTCCCACACTTTAAGGGTTTGAGAACATAATTAGGTAAATTTGCATGTAAGCACTGTCCTAGAAGAGAGCTGTTATTACTCAACATGCTAGTGTCTATACAAAGTTAAGAAGAAAAACATAATATTTCGCAATCGTGAGCTTAATTTTATCCTTGTCTGACTCACACCTGTTTCCTTTTCAAAGGACTAGTGATATCCATAAATTGTTTTCAATGGCACTCATAATAAATTCTCTTTGCATAAACAATGGTTTCCACTCAACATTTAATCTTAGAGTGACATGTTCTTCTCTACTCTGAGACCTCAAAGACTGTGTTCCACTTTTTCTAAGAATTCTGACTTCATTTACTATAACGTGCTTCAGATACTTAACTGTGGGCAGAGATTCTTAAATCAAATACTATACCCTTCTAATTTTACCATTGCTTAAAGTGTTTGATATTATTTTGGAAATAAGATATTCTAAGTAAAATGCTCAATGATACTAATCTTTCTTCATCTACTGTTTTCAAAGTGTGGTTCCCAGACCGGTAGCAAAAGCATCATCTGAAACTTGTTAGCAGTGTACATTCTCAGGCCCTCCAAGCCTTATGTATCAGAAACTCTGGGGAAGAGGTCCAGAAATCTGTGTCGTAACAAGCCTTTCAGTTTCTGAGGCATGCTAAAGTTTGAGTACCACTGATCTACTGGAATCTCACCTCACCAAGAGGATGTGGATATGTAAAAATTGGCTACAGTTTACAAGTTAAATAAAAATATTTTTCTTTACTCACATGGACGAATCCCGATCCATTAGACTCATAAATATAAATCTTAAATCCCACAAACTAAGAGTTAATCTAATTTCTTCTTATGTAATCAGACATTTGCTTCCAGCAGGTTTCAAGATCTTCAACTACTGAGAGGCAATGACATTTTGATAGTCCTCTAGATGTGAGGAATAAATGTGTTGGCTGTATAGTCAGAGTAATGCTAGGGAGTTGGTCTGATGCTTAGGGGTTTAGGACGACGAATGGATAAAGATGGTGAGGAATCTCATTCCAGTCATGCCCTCCTTTCCTAATTTCCCTTTTTACTGTTTGGTCTTCTTCCCCTTTTCCTTAGGGAGTCGAGTGATTGATAGCCTAATCCAATGACTGTATTACAGCTGCCTCAACTAGGACTCTTTTCCTTATCATTAGCAGTTAGCCTATGGTTAAATTCACAGCTCACTGCTTGGTACAGCCCCTGAGATTTAAGGGTCTGGCCTTTAGAAAATATTTAACATAAAACTGAAATCTTGACACACTGAGAACTCAGTTCTCTGCAAGGCTTCCTTAATTAATCCAATGTACTGTACCATTGTTCTGTATGAGACTGTGACATGGTGAACTGTTTCTGAAGCTTACAGAGATGTGTAGTTCTAAATTAAACAGCCACTGACGTGTACCTACACTGATTTTTTAGTACAGTAGATATGCATGAATCTGTGAATATTTAAATTCAAGCTCAAACAGTGACACAATACTCTCTAGTTTTACTTTCATAATAGAACATTTTTTGATTAATTTCAAGCTTGAAATCATTCTTTATGAAAAAACACACACAGAGGAAAGAAATTTAATAATTCATTACCACTGCTGCAAAGGTAAGTTTTCTTAATATGCTTGTCAGAATTCTTTGGTTTACAAAGTCTATCAAATATTTTCTTAGGAACTGGAACAGACATTAATTTATTTTCCTAATTTTGAACCAAAGGAAAATATATATAATATCCAGGTACCCATGAATTTGTTGGCTCTTAAATACTATTTGGTTCTACTATTTATCTGTAGGACAATAGTTATTTTAAAATACCTAAGGAAAGGATGTAGACCTTGATCTATGCTTTAAACCTTTGCCCTTGCTCCAGTCTGTCGATGAGCTGTAAGCGTCTATGAATATGGCAGCTGAGTCCCAGATGAAAAATTATGCATCTCATAAACTGCTATTCTGCTGAAATGTCAAGCCAAGGCAAGGCTGTACCTCAGATTCAGCACTTGGCATTTTCCTTCTGTCTGCTTTGTTGCCATGAAGCAAACATGAACAGTGAGGATTTGTGTAGGGCAGGTAGCAGGCGAGCTCACTGTCAAAAATCTATTATTAGGGCTCTGATCTCCTGCACAGACCAACGATGGCTAAACAGTGAGATGCTCAGGTTCCAGGAAAGCCAATATAATAAAAGAGGGGATTCTTTGTCAATCTGTACATGAATATATTCAAATGAGCATTATTTAAATGAGAATATTTCTAATGGTGAGCCTCTCTCAACCAAAGTGATAACTTGTAATAAAAATTGCAATCTAGCATCTTTATTTGAAATGCTTACTTTTGACTGTTCTGCAAATATAGTACATACAAATTTGTATAACAAGATCTTTAATAGTTTGATCAGTTAAACTTGTAATAAGCTAACAATGTTTTTACATAGGTGAATAACAGGCCAGATTTTTTGCATTACTTTTATACACACAAAAAAAGGAAAAAGATAAATGAGTATAAAAAGGAAGGCTCTCCTTTTAATTATTCTTTTTGGCATGAATTACCACATTTTTATTCATTTAAATTCTATCTTTATCTATCAGGTTACTTTAGATCTTCAATGTTAAAGCCTAAGCTCTTATCGATAAAGATGATTACAATAGATAGCTTAAATTTTATGACAGATAATAGGCATGTTTTTCTAAAAGCAATTTATGCATCAATAATCATGTGATTGACACATAAAAAATCCAGCACATTAAAAAACTTCCCAATTAAAAAAATACCAACACTGTATTTTATGATGGAATTGTAATGTGTGGTGTAAGAACTTAAAGCAATCCTGCCAAAATCTTCCGTTGCTGGCATGTGTGAAAATAGTTATTTAAAGAAAAATGTAACTAAAACTTCTGAGTTTCTAATCTGTTTTGTTTTGCCATCTCTCTGATTTTACATAAATGTTCACTAATAAATACAACAAAATAAGTGTATGATTAGAGTAGGTTACACTGGATTTGTGTTTACATAATGCCCAGTAGCAGAGTGTATGCTGCAAAGTTATTGCATTCTAACAATTCACGCCTAAGTAACTATCTTAAAAACACACATAAACTATGCGATATGAAGTCGATGCCTAAAATTCCTTTCTAAGCTACTATATTGATTCACATTTGTGCAAGTTTTCTAAATTATACACTTTGTACTCACTTCTGGCCCTACACTGATGCAGATCTACAAATTACTAGCTAAATTTCTAACTTGTACCTTCTTTTATTAGTATTTCCTATGTTGGTTTTACAATGAACACCTTTAGGAAGCTTCTAACCATACCAAGCCAGTGTCCAGTGTCTCACATAGCCAGATTTCAAATCACTCATTATTTACTTGTAGACTCTAAGAACATTCATGGAATATTCCACTATAATTTATTTAGAAATACACAGTCATTTACTGGATTCTGTAATAACCTCTATGACAGGAGTAACTTTGGGCTGAAATAGAGAGAAAATCTTAAAAGCCATCTTTTAGGAATTATTCAGAAATCAATAATAAAGTTTATAAGTCTTAATACTGAACAAAATGTGCTCTCTTGTTGTAATTGTGTAAGTCAATACATAATTAATAACTTCAAACAAGCATTCAAAATTTGAAGTTAAGAACAAGAATTTCCTTTCCTTTGGTGAAAACAGAACAAATTTGGCAAATAAAATAATTTAAAACAGTAAGTTAGTTTTTCAAGCTCATGGGAAGTAAATTGTATTGAGCCTGTAGTGTCTATCATTATTTCAATTTAAGTGTCTTCTGCACTCTTTACTGTGTGTGTGAATGTGCTTATGTTTGTATGTGCAACACAGAAAATATATGCAGGACAATGAAAATCATTCTCCATTAATAAAAAACATTAAAAACACAAGGAACAACAACAAAAACCTCAAATGAATTTACCCCATTGAAAAATGTGTGATTACTTTTTCTCCTGAAGTACCTGTAAATGAATAAAGGTTATTCTCATGAAGTCAGCTGCAAGAAAGACATCTTTAGTTTATGCCATGCAGGACTGATTCTTAACCAGCTCTGAAAGAATCTTACCCACAGGGAGGATTTCATGTGAAAATGTCACACCACAGCTGGGTAACACCATTTATATAGGTGATAGTAATCACTGATTTGGGGGCTATCTTAAGATGCCCCGATTATTTAGGAATGAAGTCAGAAAAAAAGGTCAAAATTTGAAACTATAACCAGACAAAAAAGAACTTAAACTAGGAAAAATAATGAGTCATAAAGGATGGAGTTTATAATTGTTACTGAGATTAGAGTTTTTTCCAACCAAATAAGTCAAAGAATTTCTTCTTCCTTTCCTCTCCCCAAACCCAATAAACTATTCAACTGTGTGATGATACATGAATTAACTGCTGTTTGATACAACAGAAGTTTTCTGGGTGGATTCTAGAAAAAAGAAAGGTCGTAACAAGTTAGTATTAGGTCTATGCTGTCCAAAGAAAGGTACAGAATTCTTTAGAATCAACAGTTTAGATGGAGTACTTACATGGTGGACAGCTGAATCAGCCATCTTTGTTTGATAAAAAATATTCCTTATGGATACCAAACAAGATTTCCTTTTATACTGTTCTCACTATGAAATCATCTGGTACATAATTCAACTTTTTAATTGAGCAATACTATGACGTATTTCTCCCATAATTGAAATTCAGGTTTATAAATCACTTTATTATGAGTTTGTTTCATATATTTAAGCACCTCCCAAGAGTCTAATCATCTGCAGATGAATTAGAAAAATAGTTTCTAAAATATCAAAGCTGAGGATAAGACCTTGGAGTGTGGTCCTAATTTGCTCTCTTGATGTAACTTGTGAGCTACAGCAGGTAGAAGTTATCTTTCTACAGTCTTACTGACCTCTTTTATTCAGCAAAAGAGACCTCCCTCTGAAACAGTAACTCTCAAAATATTTTGAAGTTAAGTAAGTAAAAAGTGCATTTTACATTATGGCATATATAAGTGTATATCATGTGTATAACTGAAAAAGAAGTTTGGTCAAACAATGCTTATCCCAACCATGTGCAAAGCATTCTGACAATTCTTATTCTATTTCGTTATTTAAAATGTTGATTACAGTTAACTAAACTTGATTGCATAGTATACTCATGAATTGGGAACCAACCTTTGAAAGACATTGCTCTCAAATCCAGAATACTTATATCTGCAGTATTTCAATTCACATTCCTTAGCTGAGATCCTGTTTTCCCAGGGCAAATCATTGTCCCTTATTAGCTAATGCATTTTCTCTAGAAGAACATTCCTGAAATGTGCCCATTTTTCTACAGCAGGTATACTACTCCAGGTGTCTCACTATTTCCGTATTTAAACAAAACATAATCTTCATTTCAAAGAGCAGAAATCTTATTCTGAGAAAAAATAACAACAATTGAATAAACAGCTAAAGAATATACTGAAAGGGGAAAATATCCTTCACTGGCAATGAAAAGTATGTGCTGTGTTCAGGTGGCTATCCAAAATTAAACTCTATTTAGTTTTCACTTTTCACAAATCTGTGATTTATGCAGTGCCTCTGAAAGAAGACATTGCCATACTCTGAGAGAACATTTGAGCAGATATTAGCACTGTGCTGTGGTAAATTTTTTAAAAATCTTATAAGAATATCTAGCTTATTTTGTGTAATTTTCAGTATTAAAGCAGCATTTGAAGTCCTGACAACCATATTTGATAAAACTCTCGAAAATTTGAAACCATTGTTATTTAACACAATTTTGCTAGGCTAAGTTTTGCGATAACTCATACTGAAGGTACTCTGTTATAGAACTTGCTCTGTCCTAAAATATATTATCATTGCCTATTTAAACTGCTTTTCAGATTCTATTACCTTTAAACTTAAGCAAGCATTGCTTTAAAGGAGGGAAACTATATTAATTCTGTCAATGTGGAGAAAGGCTATTTTCAAAACAGATTGTTTAATGTGAAGAAACTTAATATAGAACCTATTAGAAATGAGGTACAAGTCCTTTAAAATGTTAGGGATTTTTTGTTGTTTAAAATGAAAGTTCCACCCAGGCTTAGCTAAGCTTATAGCCCAAGTGAATATTTATATATGGATTTATAAATCTCAGAAATAGAGTTTTATGGAAATGCTAACAGACCCTGAGGTACGGCTGAACTTGTTTTCAGGTACCGCTATAATTTCCAGTGTGTGTATGCTTAAAGACTGCAACACAAAAGACTTTTTCTAATGCTATAATTTTGTAGTTTTATTAGACTGAGTTATAGTATGGAAGAATATTCAGAAATTGCAGCTTAAATGAGAAAACGTGAATGGTGTTACTTATATAAAATACTACTGCAATAGTTCTTTTATTAATTTTTAATGTTCAGCAGCCTCTGCGACCTCCTTTATTCTCTTGCTGTCAACATGGCAGGCTGGAAAAATTGAAATGGGCTGACAGAAAACATAGTGCATGTTACAGCCCAACTCTGGAGTCTCTTGACTCTCTTTCTGTGGCACTTGCTAGCGCGGTCCACGTTATTCTGCATTACAATAATATTTAAGGCCCTGTTTGATAGCTCCTGATAAAAGCGAGTTGTGTCTGGAGCCTGAGCAGGTGCTCCTCGTCAGCCTTCTCCTTTCTGACATTGTGGGAATGGCATTCAATTAAAAGCAGAATATAACCATTTTTATTCTTCATGGCTCACAGGCATACTTCCTACTCTCAAAACAGAATACCTCAGCATGGATAGAGCTTTATTTGTGTCTGTCCAGCCTCTTCCAAAAGCACATTTTGGTCTGATTCAGCAATGCTTTTCTTGAACAGTGGGGCACTGTTGTGTTATGTATATTTACCACTTTCTCTATCACCAAGGAGACTAATCTCCATACCAGTACAGTCAAGAACCTTACAGCATTGTCTTTGCAAGCCCAAGTTCGTGTTGTCACAGTCACAGAATGCACAGGGCAAAGATACTGAATAGGACCTTGAGATTAAAACCTCTCTTTCTTTTTCAAATTCAAGCGTATGATGATGAGAAAGAGTGTGCAAAGGTATGAGGTCTGCAAATGTCTTGTCAGCTGATGCTTAATTCAGTGTTTTAATGGCTTGTTTGGGACAGTTGTGAAAGCAAGATTTTTGAAGATGGTAGATGTCTAAATTCCAGGAAGAATGAAAACTAGTCCAGACTATGAAAAGGATATTGTAATGAGGGTGCTTATATTTTTATCTCAGAGGGCCCTCATATTAACCCTTACTAATAAGTGGCAAAAGAACTGAGAGACAATGAGAAATTCTCAGGAAAGCATGGACCACAAGAGAATAGAATTTGTGCAAGACTTTATCTTGATATTCTCTCATCCTGTGCTGTCACTTGAGCTTTCACATTCAATCTGTTCTGTCATAACTATTAGGAATACTGATCAGCTATGAGTTATAAGAATTTGGGATCATAAAGGACACAAAACTCTTGCAACATGACCTCCTGATTTTTCAACAACCTCCAAGAAAACACAATGCAAGAAGTGGGAAACACCTACCAGACACTCCTCCATATGTAGTTCGCTTTGCCATCCCCACTGCTGGCCAAGGTGTGCCATCAGATTTTAATCCCATCAGACCTGAGACAGTGTTGGTGGCTGTAACGCCATCGGCACCACCTGTGAAAGACAATCAACATTTTCATGCAGCTCCTATAAGACATGATAGTTAAAACCCATTCAAATCCTCACAATCCAGAAAAATGCAATCTACTTTATCTTGAGAACATGCTTTCTCCTCAAAGTTCTTCACTAATTTATCTCCTACATTTATGTTTAAAATTGTAAACACTAAAAAACTTTCAATGATCACAACTTGATTTTCTCAATTATTACAGAGACTTGTTGTTACCAAATGTTTTGTACTTAGTGTCATTTTCCAGGTAATTTACAATGTCTTTGCAAGTCAGGGTGCAGTTTTCCTGGGATGGAACACAAGCATGCATGATTTATGTATTCAACAAATATTTATTGGGCATGTGTTTAAGGAAGTCAGCTAGGCCGTATAAAATATAAAGAGAAATCATGAGAAATTTCACATTGTGGAAACTGAAATTTCTTTTTTTTTCTATTTTACTTCATTAAAGGTTAATATATTGATTTGTTACTGTATGAGGTCATTTATTTTGGGCAGGATTGCCGTGACTGTGCTTTTTGTTCTTATAATGTGTGAAATAAGTGTTTATTAGGAAAAACTATAAATGATCTTGTGTTTCCAGATCAAAGTTCATGGTCAATTTGCTAGCGTGAGACCAGGTATCTCCTGTGTTTCTGGGATCGAGTGCTCAATTGGAAACTTTTAAAATTGAGACAAAAAAAATACACATTTGTAGGAAAAGACATACTTGAGTATGGCTACATAATGTGAGTGAATATTTATAATAGTGGGCAACTGATTCAAGTCAAGTTCTTACCTTCCTTTGCAGCTCTTGCGATGCTCACAATATCAGTGACATTTGGGGTCAGCTTGGCAAAAAAAGGAATCTGAACAGCTTGCCTAACCCAGCGGCAGATGTTACGCACCAGCTCTGGATCCTGTTCAAATAGGTCGGTTAAATATAGAACATAATTAAAGAATTGTGATCAAAATGTGTACTGGAACAACAGCAAAGCTGGAGACGTGCAAGACAAATCCAACTTGACAATGAGCTACATGATATATTTCTCAAATTCCTCCTCAGTATTACACCTAGACTCATTAGGGAACTAAGGTTAACACACTTCAAGTGAACTGCAAAATCATCACATAAAGGTTAAATTCCTCAAGAGAGGCTTTAGAAAATAAAATTTCAAAGAACAAAATGGAAGACAGTGTTTCCCGCTTCCAGTTAAATATTATCAGGAATGAAACACAAACTTTTGATAGTAAATACAGGAAACATTACAAAATTTCTAGTGATCTCATTGGTTTAAGCAAAATAAAAAATATTTAAATTGCCGACTCTCAAGTGAATGATATTAAATCAAAAGCTTGTTGTTTTCATTATTAGACTTAGTTTTGATGTGCATTCAAAATAAAATCTATCCATGACTTCATCATCAATCTACATGTGATATATAGCATTTGCAAATATGGAATAATTCAGCCTTGTATTATAATGAGCTGATCAGTAACTTTAATTTACTTTTGTAAATGTTATCAAGATCTGTGCAGCATTTTTCAGCACTCACGTACTTGAAAGAATTGATCAAAATGACAAAAATGAAATGAAATATCAAATGCTTATTTTAAAAAGCAAGAAATAGACATTTCCCTGTGCCTATTTTCTGTGATTTTCCAGGCCTTTATTTTCTCATGGGGCAAGTATCATTTAGAGGGCAAACACCTATCCTTTCCATTGAATAACTTAGCTACAGTACAGTAATGTTCTTTGATTTCAACACATACAATAGTCCTTTTTTTCATTACTTTTAGTGCGAAATTTATTCTGACAGGTACTGATAATGTGCTTTGATAAATTACCTTAAAGTATGCAATAGCAATTCATTATTGAACTGAGTAATATTATGTTAGCAAGTTAAAATGTTTTTGAATAAAAGAAAAACCCAGACAAATACAGTCATATATTTAAACTATGAAACAGTAGGCAAGCATATCATTTGTAATTAATATTTTTATATGTAAGAAAGTTGCTCTTTGCATTTTAACCTTTCGAATTCCTTTAAGATGAGATTTGTAATGTTGTAACCTTTAGAGAGAACCTTTTCACTTAGGTTTAATGTGTCTTGATCCATCATCCTGTATTACTCAAAAAGTTACGCATTTTTGTGCTAAGATACTGCAATGAGGTAATTTCTGTTGATTGTTATCGTCTCTATTAAGCAAAACTTAATACTTTGAAAAAGAAGTCTTTGGCTTGGCTTGTCCTCTTTTTAGAACAGTAATTTCTTCATTAAATATAAATATTAAAAAAGTACTGTATGGAATGCTCTACAGGGCATACTATGCATTATGAATAGTAAAATGTGGAGACTTAGCTATACAAATTCTAACTCATGAAAATGGAGATCTGCCCCTGCCCATGCAATGCTCATGAAATATTTATAACCACTGCATTGGTATTATGAAGGCAGTTGCATCTTTGTGACTTTCATTTCTAAGTTATGAATTTCCATGGGACTTAGCCTAGAAATGACAGTAACTCTAGATGATATGAATTGCATGTCCTTTGTGGAAGCTCTCTTTAAGGTAGAATTTGACAATAATTTAAAGATCACTTGAATGGCATAATACGTGGAACGTATCCTGGTAAGAATTACTGAAACAAATTTGAAATATTATTTAGTTCCAATTGAGTAAACACTAATAATCTGACATAGGCTTTTAAGTGGCTATCAATACTATTGACCCCCATGCCATAATAAGTTACTTTGAACATTTGTCAGACTTTTTTTCTGATGTTCACGAGGTGACTGCTTTAAATGACTGCCTCTTACCCCATTGTTTAACAATTTGGAATTTGTTCAAAGTTTTTCAAATTCTTAGAAATATATGGGGTTTTTGGTTAGCAATGTGTACTTGAATCATCTGTCTCTATTTTGAGATAGCATAATTTGACCCTCCCATAGTTCCACAAGTAAAGTTGACGGTGTTCACATATATTTTTCTCATCTTCATACTTAGCCAAGCTAGCTGCTGACTAATCATCATAGTCAAGTGTAAGTACAGTTTGGTTACCTGAAAATTTTAAAAACAACTTCTAACCAAAATTATCATAAAAATTAATGACTGTTCTGTAAATTGCAATGTTTTGTTTGACAGGTATAATAGAGAATATTCTAATACCACCAGAAAGGTGGTGAGGTCAATAACATCATGAAATGAATCTATATGCTTTGGGGAGTTAAAGAATAGACTGTAACTATTTACATTTTCCTGGTTTCTTCACAATTTTGATATGAATGTTCAAAATCTAAAAGCAATTAATAGTGTTTCTACATCTTGACCTTCTCATTTTCTAGTGATAGCATCAGATGGCTTTGTCTTTTGTAACAAGACAGTTTTTAGAATCTTATTGAAATAAATAAGTTTTAGACAATTTCCAATTCTTCTCCAAATCTTCAGGATCAGAAATATACAAAAATACTCCTATCTCTCAGAGAAGTCGAGAGTTTACCATTACCGACACATACAAAAAGAAGAAGTAGCAGAAGGAGAAGGAGAAGAAAAAATTATTGACCGCTCCATTTCTGGGCACTAAAAAATATCTGTTGTGTCAATGAATGAGGAATGAGTGAAAACTTGGCAACTTGGCATATTTTCAGATTATTTCCTTATATATCCATCAAAATATAAACCATGTCTAGATTTAAGATAAACCCAGATATATTTTATGATAATATCTAAAAGCATGAAATATAGGAAGACTATTTTACAAATCAGTGGTAATTCTGTGAAAAAGTGATGGATAATTAAACAAAATAGAATAGCTTAACAAATTTTTAAAAATGTCTAATACACAAAAACGTCTACCTAGATCACAAAAGCTTTATTGGTGCTTTCTAAAGGCATTAATAATGCTTCTCCCTGAACATGATTTGCAATTTCTGTCACAGTATTTGCTTGTCTCTCTCTCTCTCTCTTTGCGTGTGTGTGTGTGTGTACGCATGTTCTTTAATACCTGTTAACTCTTTTGTTATTCAGTGTGATCCCCAAAGAAAGCTCTGAAACACCAAAATGATTTCCTGTGATGGAGGTGCATGGCGTTATAAGCAGAAAGACACTTGAAGCCCCTAAGAGAATGAGTGGTAGATCTAGGGGAGTAAATGGTGGTCTTGAGGATACTACGTAAAGTGAAGGTACCAGACCAGACTTGCCAAGTGCTGAAAAGAGTTTTGATAAAAGCAAGCCAGAGGCAAATTTGGCCTATTTGAAAATTTTGATGAGGTACAGCCCAGTGTCTGCCTGCAACTAATCTTATCAGGAATAGATTCCTATGAAAATCAAACAACGGTGACAACACAACTAGAAAATGTAATGCTAAGGAATGCAGATTACTTGCTGCAGTAATGTCCATTATGCAGAACTGGTTGTTTCTAAAGCTTAATTTCTAATCTGGGCCACAAGATAATAATTTTTAATTCTAGTAACTACTCTGTATTTAGTAACACATTAAGGGAGTTCTATAAATGACCCATCCTGCTGCTTTTGAGACCCTGAAGATGACCCCTTCATTGTAGAGCAGGCATTTCCACCAATTACTTAGGGCATCAAATCTCACTGGTTTCATGTCCTCTGCAAAGGAATAAGCACTACAGAATGAGACTGAGAATTTCCTGATAAGCTAAATTACAAGTGAAATTTTGACTTGAAGAAACATTTCTCTCCCATTTACCTAGTAATTTTCACTCTGTACAATTCTTTTCAAAATGACTTTCTTAGAAGGTGGCATTTCAATGAATCCACTGAAAAATTTTACCAGTTATAAAATGTTTTTCACTAAGCAACTCTTAAGTCTTAATTCATATGACATGCCAAGAGGTGGCTAGAATTTTCATTACATCCATGTTTCTGATGGAAAGAACCGGGGCCCAGAAGATCAATCTCAGTACCAATTTCACCTTCTTAATTTTCTTTCCCATTATCATGTCCTAAACCATCATCTTCTTTAGCAAAATTGCTCCCTAAAGTGAAATTCAGCCATCAATTGTAAACTAGAACTATAAAAGGCTTCTACTTCACTTATTCCTGTAAGACTAGAAGTAACTGCAAAATAATGAGCAAAAGGGATGTATTATCCATCTATGTCATTAAAACAGGACAGGCAGTCAACTATTCCAGGTACAATTATAATATTAGTGAATGCAAAGATTATGTGTTGAAATGGAGATGTTTTTATTAACTTTTTTTTTTTTTTTTAGCATGTGTCCTTCTTGCATCTGTTTTCCTGACTTAAGTATTCTAATAGTGGTCCAACCACTTTGGAAATTAGTTGTGCAGTTTCTGAAAAAGGTAAACACGGACTTACTAATTAACCCAGAAATTGAACTCTTAATTATATATACAAGTGAGATGAAAACATATTTCTATATTAAAACTTGCACATGAATACTCATAGAAACTTTTTCAAAATAGGTCCAAATTTGACATAACACCAATATTCATCAATATGTGAGTGAATAAACAAAATTGTTGCATATCCACACAATGAAATATGATTCAGCAAAAAAAGAAACTAATGAATCATGCCACAACCTGGAATAAAACAAAATGATGCTGAGTTACAGAAGTATACATGACATGCATACATTTATTGAAATCCTGTAAGAGGAAAAACTGTGAGTATGGAAAGCAGAGCAGTGGTTGTTGAGACTGAGAATTAGGCATGGAGGAGGAATTAAGTGGAAATAAGTGTAAGAAAATTGTTGAGGGTAATGGAAATGCTCCATTTTCTTTAAAGGAAAATTATTGATATATTTGAAGATATTAAAATTAAAATGTTAATATATTTAAAAACATTGTGAAAAGACAAGGCACAAAGTGGGACAAGATTCTGCAGCACAACTCATAAAGGAGTAGTATCCAAAATATATAAAGAACCATCGGCAAATTAACGAGACAAATGGGCAAAACTTTAATATACTTCATTCAACATAACATACTTCATTGGATTTCATTCAAGATGAAATCCAAATGGCCAAAAAATACATGAAATGTGATCAGCCTCATGAACACCTTTCATATTTTTTTTCATATAAGGACAATGCTCATTTAAACCACAATGTGATGCCATTATATATCTACCAGATTGAGGGGTTGGGGGAAAGTCAATACATCCCGGGGAGAATGTAAATCAGTACAAGAATTTTTGGGAAACAGTTTGGTATGATCTAGGTTCCACTCTTATGTGTATGTCCTTTTAAAGACGCAAACTCCAGAATACATGTTCAAAATATCCATAGTAGCACTCTTTGAAATAGCCCCAAAGTGGAAAAAATCCAAATTGTCCATCAAGAGTAAAATGAAAAATAAATGGTAATACATTCATACAATGGAATAAACACACTAGAGCTGCATACAATGATAAGGATGAATCTCATAATGCTTAGCAGAAGAAACCAGTCTCAAAAGTATAGATATAATTTGATTCATATAAATTCCTTAAACAGAAAGTAAATATGGTCTTTAGAGACATATACACAGGGGATCAAACTACGAAGAAAAGCAAAGCAAAGAGTAGGGATGGTGTTAAAGTGGACAGAGAGGGTTGTGTTAGGGAGGGACATATAGGGAGCTTTTGAGGTGCTGGAGATGTTCTATTTCTTGCCCCGGTGGTCATATGGTGTGTATATTATGATTTGTTAAAAAATATATGTGTATGTGTGTAGGTATCTGTTTTAGATGCACACATATATGTTTCATGTATATTGTCTATATTCCACAATAAGAAAATATACGATCGACCAGAAAATATGAGAAGACATTCAATCTCGCTAGTAATTAGAAAAATAAAAGAATAAACATGATTACCTATTGTGATTTGCTGAAAATGTAAAGACTGATAATATCCCTCTTTGCTGAGGTTGCAAAGAAACAGGCGTTCTCACAGGCTCTCAATAGGAAAGTAAATTAATAATTCCTTTTTGAAGAACAATGTGGCAATATGTATAAAAATGTAAAGCTCATCTTATAAGTTTTAAATTCCAGTTCCAAATATCTATCCTAATGAAATTCACATGCACACAAGATATGTGTACAAAGATGTCTGCCATTCACTACAGCATTGTTTGCAGTAGTGAAAAAAAGAATAAATGTCAATAAGGGAAGATTTGTGAAAAGTATTATAATCCATACAATGAAATACTATGCAGCCATTAAAAATAAATCTTCATAAACTGACATGGAAAGATATCCAAAACACATTAAGTGAACAAAAGCAAGATACAGAATAACACATACATAGTATAATCCTGCTTTAAAAATATAAATATGTACATATATTTATATAGAGGTATGAAAAACAGACTACACATTTATGCTGTAACCTGTTAGCAGTGATTACCTCTGAAATGTTCATATTTTGAATGTGGTATAATTGGGTATAGACATTTGCCAAAACACATCAAACTCTACGCTTAAGTGTGTTCACGCTAATGCAGGTAAATTATTTCTAATATAGATACATTTCATCTATTATTCTAAAAATAATTCTAAAGGCACTCAAATATAAATAGAAAAATGAAAGAAAGTGGCATTGTAGGTAATGTGGGTTCTACCGTTTTGGCAAATATTTATTGACCATGAGCCACACTACAATTTTTCCATGCTGAATACTAAGATGGATGAAACTAGAGTCTGCAAGGAAATGCAAACCAGGCACACAATAAAATGGACATTTGATATTAGGTGTCACAAAAGACATCCTGAAAGTGTTCTATCATTTTGGATTATTTCCGAGCGTGTAGCACAGAACCTGACACAAATTAGGCATTCAACAATATTGTTGAATTGATAGAGCCTACACCACACAAATTGACACTGACTTTCTTATTTCTATGTACTTGGAGGAAAACTGAGAGTATAGTATATCGGGTCCAGGATAACCTAATAGACCACTGTTTTATTTACTGTATTGGATAATACAGATTTAGAGACGTGTAATATGCTATCCCTGTTCTTTAAAAACATAAACCAAAATACTTTATAATCTAGGGGAGACAAATGCATACAACAAACACATAATGTGATTATAAAATGTTGTAGGTGTATATGCCTGGAATGTGTACATGTGTACGTGTGTGTGTGTGTTTGGCCACTTCCTTGTGCCTTAAGTAGAAGATGACATAGACCTGCTTGTGCGTCCTCTCCTCCCCAGGCACATAGCCTTCTCCATTCTGTTTCTCATTTCAAGTTTTTTATTTCTTTCTCTCTACCTGGAATGCCCTTCATTTTTTATCCCTTGAATAACACCCCTCAAAGCAGCCCTCCATGACAAATCCTTCCATCCTACTTCAGCACAGGATGGCTTAGTAAATGACTGCCTCTTTAGTGCTCCTTTAATATTTCTTTATTACTGCATTTATCACAGTGTTTTATAGTCATCTTCTCTGTTTAATAATCAGTTTCTTTCTACTAGACTATTTAAAGTCTTTTAGGGGATGTATTTTACTCTTTCATCCTAGCAAAGAGTCTGGTACATGAAAGACAAGAAACACCATGTTGAATGAAAGAATAAAGAAATTCTGGCCGGGCGTGGCGGCTCACGCCTGTAATCCCAGCACTTTGGGAGGCTGAGGTGGGTGGATCACGAGGTCAAGAGATCAAGACCATCCTGGCCAACATGGTGAAACCGTGTCTCTATTAAAAATATAAAAATTAGCTGGGCGTTGTGGTGGGCGCCTGTAGTCCCATCTACTCGGGAGGCTGACGCAGGAGAACTGCTTGAACCCGGGAGGTGGAGCTTGCAGTGAGCTGAGATCATGCCATTGCACTCCAGCCTGGGTGACAGAGTGAGACACCATCTCAAAAAAAAAAAAAAAAAAGATTTTGTAATTGCACACACCAGCTTTCCATCATGAACCACAAAACATTTGCATCTCCTCTTCCATGGAGCCAAAATAAGCTGGAGATACAGGATATTAGTAGCTCTTACTCCAGGAGCCAACTGAGTCGAGCTAAAATACTTCGAGAGAACTGTCCTCTACTGTGGCCTGGGAGTCCACGAGAACCCACCTGAGGGCCTGAGATGACTATGATCCTTTCTGTCTGAATTTTTAATATATTGAGGGCTTTTCCTGAGTTTGTACCTCTGACCCTGACCCTGCCTCAACTCCCAGTCTTCAGTCCCTGGGACCTGGAGGGGAAGGGAGAGGCTGTCCATATTTTTATCAGCTAAAGGGAACTACATTCCTGTTTTGTTCCTTTAAATATGATTTCTGGTGAATATAACTTAATGATGTTTGTTTTCTTCCTTTCAGACAAAATTTCCCTAATGTACCATTCCTCTGATTCCTCTGACATTCTTAGTGTCAATGCTCCCCATTTCACTTAGTCTCTAAAGCATTTTTTTTTTTTTAACAAATGGACAAGAATTGCCATACACTACTCACTGTTTAGTTAATTCCTGACTGCCAGAGTTCTTTCAGGCACTAGTTTAATTCTCTGTGAGGACTCTCAGATTCTCCCCAGCAGCTCACTTCTTTACTCTCAAATGGCAGTGTTAACTGCAGAGATCAGCCCTGAAAGCTGTTCAAATTTCAAATCTCCTCTGCCACAATTTGTCCCTACAGAATCAGATTCAGATTTCATAGAATTATCTTGCTTCTGCTGGCTAATCCCAACAGGAAATCCACTGCCTCACCTGGCCATGGTAACGAAGTTTGAGAGGTACCTGCCCAAATGAACAGATCAATGAACACCTTCTGCCCACAGTTTCATGTGCTATTCTGGACACTGAGCCTCTCAGGGGCACTGTAGCACTATTGCTATCTTATTATGTAAATACCTTGTCTCTATTCCAGGAATCCCATATTGCATCAAAGAAATGGAAGCAGGGCTCAGACCCTGCATGGCAGAGGGTCTAGCCTCTACATAACTTTCTGAAATGTTGAGGAGTCGCATAACCTTTCACCAGAACTGGTGAGTAGATATGCTAAGGTAATTAAGTTCTGAAAAGGTCTTAGAAAAACACATGCAGAAGCAGGCAACTGCAACAGACACAGACATGAACCACTCAGATCTACCTTTAGGAACAGACTCTGGCCCAGCTGCAAGCTCTGGCCCAGCTGCAAGAGTGTGGTGAGATGACTGCCTGTAACTGCTTCCTCCTTTAGGTATGCCTCACTTCTAAACTGGGGTCATGCTCCTTTCAGGGAGACCCCAGTGAATGACAGCAAAACTGTAGTACAAGGGTCTAGCTATTTCTGGTGAATGTGGGACTCCTCTAATAGGCACTCTTTGTCCTGAAGCTCCCTACTGGGCTGGCAAAGATTTTTCCTGTGTCTGTATCAGGGTCCGATGGCTCCCCTTTTCCAATTCTGCTTCCTCTTTTTTCCTTTCACAAGCATTTCTCTCCAATAAACCTTTTGCCCTCCTAATTCCCTCTCTGTGTCTGATTCCTGGAGGACTCAACTGACACGACAGTTCTCTACTTGAATGAAGAATTCTCCCTGTAAAAGGATTAGGCTATATTCTAGGAAAGTCAAAGAAGAAAAAAACTTGCCCAAGTGACCTCAGGATATCTCACTGAGAAGAATTCAGAAAGCTATGCTGAATTTCTCAAATTTCTTCTGAATTCTAGTTCTACCTTTGGCTTGACAGAACAAGGTCTCTTGGAATGTCCTGAATACAGTTAAGCCTTGCTGGTGACCTACCCAGCAATAGCCAATATATGCTCAGGGGAAAGAAAAGGCCCAATACCAGGAAGCAGGGCTATTTTTCTTCTAGAAAAAGACTGCTTTTAGGGACATGGTAGGAGACAGTGATTGAGTGACCTCTGCCAAAAGACAACACAGAGACACCCCTAAAGAGTTTGGACACCTACTTGCTATGTTGATTCAGAACTTGCTCAAAGTCATTATTGTGATGTGGCACCCAGTGACTGTGCAGAAGCCCATGGATAAAGATGATGATACCTTTGTGTCCGCAAGACAAAATTATCCATCCAGGGAGGATGGCTAGAGAAATCAGTGTATATACTAATCCTCATTCCAATGCTTTGTCTCTTAGATACAATCAATGACAAACCTCTTAAAAATATCATTGAGAGGCTGGGCACATTGGCTCATGACTGTAATCCCAGCACTTTGGAAGACTGAGGAGGGTGGATCACTTGAGGCCAGGCATTCAAGACTACCTTGGCTCACATGGCGAATCCTTGTCTCTACTAAAAGTACAAAAAAGAAAAAAAAAAAAATCCAGGTGTGGTAGCACATACCTGTAATCCCTCCTCCCAGGAGGCTGAGGAATGAGAATCCTTTAAACCCAGGAGGTGGAGGCTGCAGTGAGCTGAGATTGCATCACTGCACTCCAGCCTGGGCAACAGAGCAAGACTCTGTCTCAAAAAATAAAATAGAATAGAATAAAATAAAATGAAATAAAATAAAATTTCATTGAGAGGTCAGATGAAACTTCTTCCAGGTGTGTTGAGCCTTCAGTGCCCTCTGTTCTGAACTGTACTCCATTCTAATGTCTGATTTACCTTTCATAATCCATTCTGCTTGTTTGAAGTCTAGTTCTTCCTTCCCACTATCTGTACTCTACATTTCTAGACTTTATCCGTTGTTCAATTCTTTCTGGACTGGATCCCTCTGAGCCTCCGTGCCTGCCTGAATTGACCTGAAGTTGCCCACCTTGTTCCCATACTTGATCCATGACTTGTCTGTCACTTAGGGGCAGCCATTCCTTTCGGCTTTTTAATGTTTTTCTTTACCTATGGTGTATATTTCCAGGTCTATTTCCCTTGTCTTAGCTTTTATCATGTTTTATTCTAAAACCAAGATTGACACAGGCTCCATAGGCTTATCTTCATAGGTAAACAAAAAACTCTTCGAGAGCCATACATTGGCCATATTTTGCAGTAATTAGGACACCTCCAAATTCTCTACATTAAAGCATTTCAGAATAGTTTATTCTTTTGTTGAATCCTTTATACTGAGTCAAAAAATGAGCTTGAACTTTCCTTATGTGTGGGATATTATTTATCTTTAAATTCAAATGCTAGTTTTATCTACCATACAAAAAGGGTGTCATCCATAGTTTGCTTATTAATGAGGGTATGCAGCATAATTTGGAAGATCTTAGTATATGGAGAAACAGGTCATGCACATATTTTCCTGATACCACCAGTAGGTGTTCAAAATTGTGGACCAGCTGAGCCAAAATGAACCCCAGCAGGTTTCCTAATCATTGCTTAGAACACATTAAAAAGACCTCAGTGGGTTATGAAATACAGGCAGCTGCTTGCCCTACTATGTATGGATTCATTTTTGATAAGGGCAAGTGTGTATGTAAGTGTATAATAAGGAGTTTTATTCTTTGCAGACTTCAAGCAGCTTGGCATTTGTTCTCTTAATGCAAAGCATTAGTGTAAACAGTATAACAATCGATATTTTATACATCTGTTGGTCTATTCACTTAGCTTATGTATTTCAGTGCTAGACTTATAAAACAACCACAAGCATAAAACCTCAGTATTTTTATAATCCTATATTGATGTGAATGATTAACCAACACAGGTAGGAAGCTAGTGTGAGGCAGCATTCTGCCCTGGAGCACCCACCACGCTGATACATTTAGGATGAAGAGAGTCTAGGGAAGTCATGCTTCTGTCTTGGGAATGTTATGAAATGCAAGCAAGAAAGAATTACTATTGAGGCAATTTTAAATAACCTAGCAGAGAAAAACTGCAATCCCTTGGCAATGAATGGTTCCGACTAAGGAGAACTCATCCATAACAAGTTGGTATAGTTCTTTAAAGATTTCTTCCCACTGCTGCTGTAGGAGCTAGAAACAAATATCTAGGCCATTTTGTTTGTTTTTGCCAGCTCTGTGGACTGATATCCCTTTTTGAGCTAAATACTCAAAACTAAATACTAAAGGAAAGAATCCTACTAAGGAAATATTAAAGTGGGTGACTTTGGTAGAAGTCTTCAGTGAAAATGTGGGATAGAGAAGGCTTTAAACATGACCTTTTATAAGTGTGGTATTCACAAATCCAAAATGAAATTCATGGATACTGGATTTTATCTAAAATCTTCAGCAATCTTGAACCTAAAATTCTTTATCAATGTATTTATTACACTCATGTGGTGTATTATCAGCATACATGTCATAAGGGGTGCTTGTGTGTGAAAAGAGAGTTCTCTATTTTAATCTTTCAGGTGTCAAGGAAAGGAAACATGGCGAGGTTACCCCATTTTGGGGGGCTTATTACAACTATACATGGAAAAATATAAAAGTAAGTGAAATGCTTTATGTAAAGGAAGAGCTAGGCCTCTGAGGATTGGGACACCAACACTCATTTTGTAAGATGTGTAGCAGCTCTAAAGAGCAGCTCTTGTTTTCTTGTTGTTCCTTTAGGAATGGGTGTCTATTGTTTTAAGGATTAAAAACTTTGCAATACGAATATATCTGCTCTTATTTCTCAGCATCTCTTATTCCATTTCTACTTCTACTCACGTTCTCCATTTTCCTATATTACCTTTTTGGTTCTCCAATTCAATTTTTTTGAAAATTGAATTGAATTTGGTTTTCCAATTCAATTTTTTCACTATTTCATATATATACATGTGTGTATACACACACATATATACACACATGTATATACACATATACATCTATATATACACACTTGTGTGTGTGTGTGTGTATATATATATATATAAACAAATCCACAGAGAAGAAGACTCAATACAAATAGTGTTCTTTATATTTTGGCTGTCTGACATTTCACTTTCCCTTCCTATTTGTAGGAAGCATTGGTAGGACACAAGAACTATCTTCATTTTGCAAGCGTTTGAAAAGAGGGTCTTACTTTTTCTACTCTCTTGCAACCAAAAAACCAGTACATTATCTAGGCCTAGCCAACTGAAGACCTAGCCCAAAGTTTTAACCTCACAGTCAGAAAAGTGGTTAAAGTGTATTTGTGGTAGTGTGTGGTGCAGCATCTCCTGACAGTATCCAATGATGGCAGTAGTGGTGGATATCAACCCTAGTAGAGGCTGTATTAGCGGGACAGCTCTTGGTGTCCATTCTCCGGCCCTTTTTTGTTTTTTGCCCATTTTCTAAGCCTGCTGTTCCTGTCTTCTTTGATTCCATAAGCCATCTTGTATCCTGCCAATAAATCTCCTTTCACTTCTGACAGCCAGTCAGTTTCTGTTGCTTGCAATTATGAGTGTTAATTGATACAGGCAGTGGACCACTATCCAGTGTGGAGTGACATTATTGCCTGGGTTATGGCATCACACTTCCTGACAAGTTGCTGACCTCTTTTTATTTAGTCTCCAAGTGGTTGCTTTTTGCTCAGGATACAATATCTGGTCCAATAAATTGTGGTCAAGGTAGCCAGGACACACACTTTTACGGCAGGTGTATGCCAAATACTGCGTCTGGTTACTTTTCTTTAGAAAGGAGCTACTGACCTGCTGAGCAGGCCCTTAGTTTCATGGACTGTGTGGAAATGACAAGAGTAAGGCATCAACTTTGTCCTCAAAGAACTTACAATCAAGTTATAGTTTCAGTTATGACACTTAAACTATGTCAGGGTCAACAGAATATAAAAATGGCCTTTAGAATTACAATATATCTCTATTTTTCTATAAATTATTTAGCATTTTAATATGTCATAATGAGTAAGCCCTCATATAATTCAAGAGACCCTTGCAGAAAGTAGCGATATATATCACCCAGATCCAGGAAAGCTTTATTTGAAATGTATTAACAGTGGCTATGATATCTACAAGATGGATATGTAGACAGAGAACAGTAAGATAGTCCATAAGGAAAAATATATTGAGGCACTGAAGTTCAATGAAAATATGATCTCCCTTTCATTCTCAATACCTGCATGATTATCAGTTCGACAAGGATCTTTCATTTATCCCAACTCAGCTCTACAGAACTGCCTGAAGCCTACACTGGTGATAAAACAGTTGATGAAGTTTTCATGGGGGAAAAAAACTTTAAACTGCTGGATACACAAAATCATATTAGTACTAAAACAGATGGGTATTTACTTGTGCAATATTCAACACATGCAGAGTACCCAAAGGACTGCTAAATTTAGATAGTTTGAAACTTTGCTTTTTTTTCACTTAAAAAGAAGCATACTATGGTGAACTTTGCTGGTTATGTAATTAACATCTAGAAATGGTAGCACCTAATTAGATTTTTACATCATCTGGGCAAAGGCAGCATCCAGCACTATAAAGAAGTCTTTATCTCATACCTTTCCAATTGCTACTATTCCTAGAACTTAACATAAAGCTGCTAAAATCACAAATGCAACTCAAAAATTTCCTACTGCTTTTTCCTTTTGTTTGAAAGAGAATAATTTCGGGAATACTGAAACTTTTTGAATCTGGACCAATGTCCTTAAATGTAAGAGCACTTGCAACTATCCTGCATCTAACCCTGAAAGCTTTACCGTCTTCATGGTTTAGGCCATTCTTGGTTTGGTAAAACAGACAGACATAAAAACCATCCAAAACAATCTGTTCTACTTGAAGTGTCTACGAAGTGAATGGAAACTTAGCAGTGGAGTGATTATTTTTATTAACTTCTAAAGTGTGTGTGTATGACAGAGATGTGAGGAGACAACAGTGAAGGTGATTGTAGTTTGGAATCTTGAGGGATTCACAAAATCATTGGCTGGAGTAGAGCCTATGGAAGAGTGCACGACTAAAAAATACTTCAGAAAAGGCTCAAAAGTATAGGAATTCATGGTATCACATGAAATGGGAAGGAAACTAATGCCTATGAAGGAAGCAGTGAGGAGACACATCTACATGGCTCAGCTAGAGTTTAGGGTCAGTTTCTGAAAGATTTTATGCCTTATCCTTTAGGCAGTAAGAAAACACGGAAGGCCATATGTTTAGATCCATGTTTCAGAAACATAACTGTTATATATGTCTGTGGGGTGAGAGTGTAAGATAAGAGTCCAAGCAGGAGACCAGTTAAAAAGAGAAGGTATGGCTAATGTAAAGCAATGTCAGTGAAAATCAATCATTTCAAGTGGACTAGGATGTTATTTTAAAGATGAATGTTAAAACCTTTCAAGATAAGGACAAATCAGAGTTGGCGAATGAAAATTTAAAATTTTGCAGATCCCAGTTGTTGGAAGATAGCACTGTCATAAACCAAGTGAGGAGACAATAGGCATTTAGAAGCAGGTTTTGACAAGGGGTAGGGAAGGGTGAATGAATTTTAGATGCACTGAGTTTGAGGTCTCTATGGGACATCTACCTGAAAGAATCTGGTTGAGAGTTAATAGCAATTTGGATCTCAGGAAAGGATTTTTGGAAACATAGATTTGAGAGTCATTAGCATAACTCTCAAATTAAACTGTAATTAGTAGACGGCAGTTGAAGTCTTGTGAACGGATGAGAATATGGAAGGAAAAGAGCTTAAGCTTTGGGATCATTAATATTGAGGTGCAGAATCCTTATAATCGTCAGACAGAGAGGAGAACAACCAGGAAAAATAATACAAATGAGAAGACCACTTCCCCTAAAAAAGATGTGGATGAAATTACTGAGGTAAAATACTGCAGAGAAATTAGGTAGAATGAAGACTGAAATGCAAGCAATAGAACAATAACTCAGAGTTATTGGTAACTTATGGGAATGTAGTTATAGACACCTAATAAGATGGAAGGCAGATTGCAAGGGGTTAAGGAGTTAATATCTGCAAACATATAGTCAAAGAAAACTAACAATAAAACTAATCTGAACTATCAGAACCTATAACTGTGCTTTACATAAAAGATGTATACAACAAATGTACCATTTAACTATCATTTTACAGTTCTCACAATTATAACTAATGACATGATAAAAGAGATCATTTGTTATGTTACAAGGCAATAAATGTACGTAAAGATAAAGAGTTTATAAGACATTTTAAAATAAATCAATTGTGGTTTAAACAACATCCCTGAATTCTTACAATGTGAAATCAGCAACTGTCTGAGCCACCAAAAACGAACTTTGCTAATTAAACACATAATTGAGATCACAGGCCTAAATAGGATCTGAAGAAGTTCCCAGACAATATTAAAACTAACATATATACCACAGTTAATGATTTACCAAGTCCTCTCACATATTAGCTTTATGGTGCTTAAATCATTCTAGCTTTCTTATTTTATTTCAAATTATCCCTAGCAAGAGATACAGTTGACTCTGTTCCTCATAATATTTGTAATCATCAAATTCCAATGAATATCTTTCTTATCTTGCTACAGATTAAAATCATATCTGTCTTACCTTGAATGAGAAAAGAAACAACTATTTGCCATAATTCATTCAATATTCCTACATTATATTTTTCAATGTTAAAGAAAGCGTTTTCCTGATTATAAAAAAAGTTCTTAATTATCGTGGAAGCAAATCCCAACTTGAATAAAGAAGAAAAAACTAAAATTACTAATAATGAAACAACTAAATAGAAACAAAATTAAAAAGGTCTATTTCCTTTGAGTAAGAAAATTTTACTCCTTTAATGAGTAAATACACTGTACTCAAAATGTAATGCTTACATTTTTAGTTGTATATCCTTCATTTTTATAGAATGTGCATTCCCTGGGTCACCAAGCTTCTTTAAAAATACAATTTTAATAGTCACATATTTCATATATTAATTTATAAATCATATAGATACATCCTGTTTTACTTATTTATTAATTTTTGGATGTTGAGATTATTTCCAGGTTTTATTATAAATAACACAGCACTAAATCTCTTCTGATGGGTGGTGCTCATAAATTGCCTTGCTTTTGATGCTAGGTGCTGTGTTTGTAGGCAAAACTTATATTATGAAAAGCAAATACATAACAATAGGCATTTAGAAGATGTAACTTCTTAGAAGACCTGGGTAATCAATAGCTTTGGGCCTGGAACAAGTAGGAAATTCCATGCTGTACGTTAACACAGGGGCAACTGATGAAGGAGACAGAAGTGGGTATTTCAGTTGATGCATGATAACCATCCACAATTGGTCTTCAAATCCCCTCTGTCCTCTGATAGAGAGTAGAGTATACAGGGCTTCTATGTCTCGCTCACATACAAATCTCCTCAGATAGCACATGCATAAATTGATTCATCCACAATGTATAATCTAAGCTTATGTTATTCATAATAGAATTTCCTAAACCTTAGACACCATAGAGATGCCTCTTAAGAAATAAAACAGTAATGCTATTATATTATAGCCATGGTTATTTCTAAGTAATTAAGAAAGAGACAACAGCCTATATAATACATCTAAACCATGGCATACAGTGAAAACCAGTCACTATATAGTATGTTAGGAAAGTCATATTAGTCTACTTATGTTTAACTCCCAGGCCAGAGTTTATAAATGTTGTTTCCTCCATCCACAATATCCAACCCATTCATATCACACACACTTGCTCCTGCCCTTAAGTGAATTAATTTACTCATTTACCTTTCCTTCAGATTTTATTTAGATTTTAATTTTGCTCAATAGAAATGTATTTAACAGATGAATAAATGAATACTACTTGTTATATAACTGGATACTATGATAAAATTATTTGAAAAAAGTATTCGTAGTGTTATAGGTATCCAAAGATACATTAGTTAGAAAAGATAACAGAACTATACACTACTAGAAAAGGGAAAAATGGTCAGACTACGTAAAATATAGGTTTACTTTTACAAAGTATACTAAAGTAGTATTTTGTTAATCATTTCAGAGTTATATATTTACTTTTATACAATTAATTGTACTTAAAGTATGCTGAAATTTTACTGTGATTATGTTGCAATCAATTATTATAGAAAAGTTGTGAATATTCAAGTTGGTCTTATTGTATCAGCTCTTTACACCAAAAGGTTTTTTTATTGTATGCTTTTGTTTTCTTTCACATTTAATTAAAGCTAATAATTTGTTTAAAGTTTGATTAGCGAAAATATTTTCCAAGGTGAGTGAGAAACAACTTCTGAATATTACTTCCTAGATTTTTGGGCAATTTGGTATGATGAACTTAAGCCTAAAGCACCTATTAAAGAAGAAGGAAAAGAAGAATAACAGTAAATCTGAATTTTGTTAAGATTTCATGAATAAAAATGAGCATTACAAAAAGATATTTTAGGATGTAGAAATGCTACCAATTTGAATACTGCATAAATTCATTGTTGTGGTGATGTCACTAACTTTGAATTATCCATATTAGAGTGGGAATAGCCATTTATATTACAAGCATATTCAAAATCAAGTATATTTCTCTTTGGGATGTACTCAGAGTTACAATGCTAACACTGTTACACTGCTAACATTCTTTATTTCCAGTACTTAATCCTGTATTAAAGTAATGTTTGATGGGCACTCTGTGGCTACTAACGGGTAAGGGTAAGAAATAATTTTGAGGCTGGGCGCAGTGGTTCACGCCTGTAATCTCAGCACTTTGGGAGGCCCAGGTGGGTGTATCACCAGAGGTCAGGAGTTCAAGACCAGCCTGGCCAACATGGTAAAACCCGGCCTGTACTAAAAATCAAAAAAACAAAATTAGCTGGGCATGGTGGTGTGTGCCTTTAATTCTAGCCACTCGGGAGGCTGAGGCAAGAGAATCGCTTGAACCCAGGAGGTGGAAGTTGCAGTGAGCCGAGATCGTGCCACTGCACTCCAGCCTGGGCAAAAGAGTGAAACTCCGTCTTAAAAAATAAAAAAAGAAAGAAAGAAAGAATTTCGAGTCCCCATGGATGAATGGCACACTAGATAAATGTCTTACCCTACGTTTGAACACAAATTCACAAAAGAATGACTATCAGGTCATTTTTACCATGTTTGTGACTTTTGATAAAGGTTACGATTTATAAAGAATAAAAATATTTTGGTATTTTATTTCTATGATATTTCTGGTCACTTCTACAGTACCAAAATATGCAATGTATTTCCATCTAAAAAAAATTCAAGTCCAAACTTGACTACAACTTTCGTTATTATGTGTGTGTATATATATGTGTGTGTATATATATATATATATATATATATAATATAGATAAAATCCTAATATACAAGAAACATTTTACCTATATTCCTTAATTCCTAATTAGATAGTGAACAACTGTTTGGACATTAAATTTCCTGTATTTCGCCCTGACACAATATAAAGTGAATCAATAAAAATAAATACTGAGTTTCCTGGCTTTAAAAGAAATCAGGATGAGCTCAGAAGCAGCCCTAAAAAACAGAAAACTGAAAAGATGATCAGTTCATTCTCTTTTATATCTCTCCTTGTTGTGGTTCATTGCTATAACTGTTGTTTAATGAATATCCAAACTTGCAAAATAAGTAAAGTATATTCATGGTAAACAGAAAGGTATCATCAGCCATAATTACCTTATTTGCCTAGTAGTGGGCTGCATGTTGTATAATCAGTCTGTAATAATCCTTATTTGGTGACACTCGTTAATTCATTCACTCCACAAATATGTATTCAACTGCTACTCTATCTGCCAGAGCTTGACAGTAATAAGACAAAGCTACTTTTCTCATGAAGTTTTCATTCTGGTGGAAAATACAATAAGAAAAAAATAAATACGTAATATAATTTCAAGTAGGTGATTTGAAAATATACAAAAGGGCAAGGGATGAGTGGGTAGAGAGTGGTTGCAAGGCTGTGGTACACTGGGGATGAATTACCTTGGAAAACCCTTTGTGAAAGTCACAGTTAACCCTGTATATTCTATAACTACCAAATTATCCACTCGCTTTTATAGTTGCCTTAAAATTATTTTAATTTCATGAACTTAAATTTCATCTTTGCTTACAGATTTTGTTAGAGAGAGATCATGTATTTTTTCATCATGCAATATCATCCACAGGGACAATCATAATATTGGTACGTGAAAGACACAGTAGATATTTTTGTTGACTTTGAGTATTAATTATGGACTAAATATTCATTACTTAGATAAAACTTTTAAAAAATACAATGCAACTGCAAAGCAACTGTAAATCTGAAATATTTTATATGATCATTGCCTGCCTACATGATCCAGTTCTATACATAACACAGTAAGAGGAAACTGAGATACAGGTGTGAGAAAACTTCTAAGAGTTAGGATAACTCTTAGCCAAGTCACTGGCTCACACTAGCCTCATGATTCTAATTTTTTGCAAACCTATGTGTTGAGGGTGGGTGTGGTGGCTCATGCCTGTAATTCCAGTGTTTCAGGAGGTCAAGGCAGGAGGATCGCTTGAGGCCAGGAGTTCAGAGCCAGCCTAAGTAACAAAGACAGACCTCCTCTCTACAGATAAAGAGGAAATAAAAAAGTTAGCCAGGCATGGTTGTGTGTGACTGTAGTCCTAGCTACTCGTGAGGATGGGGCAAGAGGATATAGCTTGAGCCCAGAAGAGTTCGAGGTTACAGTAAGCTATGGCTGTGCGACTGTACTACAGCCTGGATGACAGAGCAAGACCCTGTCTCAAACAAACAAACAAAACCCCCCCAAAGACTGTGTATTGGTATATTTTATACAAGTTCATTCACCAATAGTTGAAACTGCAAATGTTTGCACTGATGTTCCTATGGGTTATGGGTAGGTAGTGAGATTTTCTTCACAAAGGAGAAAAGGAAAGAAGGAGGAAAGAAAGACTAAAGAAGACTAGAGCGAATAAATTAAATTATTAATAGCTCCTCTAAAGTATTATAACATTTAGCTTTTGCTACAAATTATATGATGATTCCATTTGTGTAGGGCAGCTTAAGAATAAAGAATAGTGTTTTTGTTCAAACATGGATAAAGGATAATATAAAGAATGCTTGTGTTTTTATTAAGAAAATAACTGTTTAAAATTCCACTTGGAAGCTATATATGTTTAGATCAGGATGAAAAGTTCAGAGAAATACAGATCTAATGGGAGTATTAATGGGATATTCTCATCACTGTTTTATGTATTATCCAGAAACTTTTACCTTAGAAGAAAGAATGCTTTATTTCTCTCATATTCAAGGTTTATATTTTCAGGTCCTATGAATTCCATCTGAGATGCTATTGAGTTGATCATTGCTATCTTCTAATTGTGTACCTAAGAACACTGACAATTCCTGTGGTATGTCTGAGCCTAGATCTACTGTCCAGAGTCATACACCCTTCTTGCCCAGCTCTGCAAGTGGTGATCTGAAGTCTGAGCTGTTTCTCTACAATGAGGCACACATCTTGTCTATTCCTGTAGTCTCTGAGCTAGTTCTGCTTCTGTTTTACAATTTAACTACTTTAAATGGGCCAGATTGCTTTTGGAAAATTGAAAAGAGCTAAATAAAAATGTACATGTATAAAACAGAGTTATTTCAAGTTTCTCACACATGCATTCAATTTTTATTAAACACATACACATACATGTATTTTTAGCAAATATAAGGGTGGTAGTAATATCAAAGTAGAACTAGGAATAGCATTACTGTAGGCAAATTATTGAACTAGGAATTCTGCATTTGAAGCCTTGATGATTTCATTGAGTTCTGTGTCCTAGAAGCATCGTCATCTGCTCCAAGCCAAGTACTCTGTCTTCATACTTGGGCATGAATACAATTCAAGATAGTTATCAACAAAATGATAGTGGTGCCTCGTCATGTGATAGAAACTACATTGCAATTTTTTGATTCCTGACATAGTATGAATAGTAATATAAATCACAAACTCTGGAAAAATGAACGAAATGCACAGTCAAGTAAGTAAATTCTTTATTATTGTTGATGGATACATTGAAAAACACAAAAGAGGCTGAAATTAAAGAATCTAAATCTCTGAGAGTCATAGACTAAACATTTGCTGTTTTAACTATTTGTGAATGGTTGTAAAGAACGTATTAGTATGTAATTCTGTAAGAAACTTGAATCATGCAGTGAGGGTATGTGAATGACTCACAAGGCTGAGAATGAGCTGAACTTGCAAGAGCTTCTCCAGCTAGCCCCTACGTTGAAATATAGTCTTAACTTTTTTTTTAACTTAGTAGTTTAATTTTGTGAGCTTTTATTTAAAAGACCGCCAAAGAAAGCCAACTGCTAATTTTTTTTTTTTTTTTTGACAGAGTCTTGCTCTGTCACCAGGCTGGAGTGCAGTGGCGTGATCTCGGCTCACTGCAACCTCCACCTCCCTGGTTCAAGTGATTACCCTGTCTCGGGCTCCCCAGCAGCTGGGACTATAGGCGCGTACCACCATGCCTGGCTAACTTTTTGTATTTTAGTATTTGGTATTTCTGGGCCTAAATCTGCTGTCCAGAGTCATACACCCTTCTTGCCCAGCTCTGCAAGTGGTGGTCTGAAGTCTGAGCTGCTTCTTTACAATGATACACATTTTGTCTATTCCTATAGTTTCTGAGTTCGTTCTAGAGATGGAATTTCACCATGTTGGCCAGGATGGTCTTGATCTCCTGACCTCATGATCCGTCCTTCTCGGCCTCCCAAAGGGCTGGGAGTACAGGCATGAGCCACCATGCCCTGCCCCAATTGCTAAGTCTTCAGATGTTTTTGTTTTTTGTTTGTTTGTTTTGAGATGGAGTCTTGCACTGTCACCCAGGCTGGAGTGCAATGGCACGATCTCAGCTCACTACAAGCTCTGCCTCCCGGGTTCAAGCCATTCTCCTGCCTCAGTATCCCAAGCAGCTGGGATTACAAGTGTCCACTACCATGCCCAGCTAATTTTTTGTACTTTTAGTAGTGATGGGGTTTCACTATGTTGGTCAGGCTGGTCTTGAACTCGTGACCCTGTGATCTGCCTGCCTTGGCCTCCCAACGTGCTGGGATTACAGGCGTGAGCCACTGCACCCAGTTGAAATTTTTTTTTAAGTGAAACAGTTTTTAAAAGTTGATGGTCTTAGCCAAAAAAGAGAAGTTCTGGATAAATGTGATGGTGACTCAGACAAAAATGAGCATACCATATGTTCTATATGGAAACAAGAAAAAGCGATGTTTGGAAATGTTTTAGCCAGTGCTCAGTTCAGAATTTATGTTAACAGCATTATAAATGACTTTAGTTCTGTTCCTATGGACTCATTAGGGGTCCACAGGGATCATTTAAATATTTCAGTTATACTTTACTGCATTTTATGAGGAAAATTATATATTATAGTGATACCTGGGGATTTCAGAAGGTCTTGGGACATATCCCTCATGAATATCTAAGTCTCAGCACTAGTAGATTTACTTTTCCCCTATAATTTCTTGTTAATTTTTCAGTAATTGGAAAAGTTTGGCTTACTTAGCTTATTATGGAACTCTACTTTTTTTGAAGATGCAGAGTTTTCTTGCAACTTATTTTAAATTTGACAGTAAAATGTCTAAAAACTTAAGAATTAAGAGGCCAGAAGAGCTGCAATTGCTCCAGATGTACAAGTGCTAGCATGGGCTATGTCTGAAGTTATACCTGCTGCTCTTGCTAATTCCTGCTCCATGGTCATTGTTCAACTCATCTGTCTACATTAAATAGCAAACAAACAAAAAACAAACACACAAACAAAACAATAGCAGACATTACAGGATTTGTAACATGCATATTGTGTGGTGTGTGACCATAAGTAGCTCTCAGGCTGGGAGCAAAGACAAACTCCAAGTAATCAAAGTATTAATAGAAGGTGGTATAGAGTAGGGACTGCAGCTTGCAAAGCATATGAAAAGAATGTTGGCTTTGGATCAACTAAGCCTCTGTTTTCCTGGCTCTGTTACATAGCAGCTGTATGATAGATGCTGACCACATAGTAGGAGCTCAATAAATTAGAATTACAAGATCAGTGTCACAAACTACAGTAGAACTTAGAGGAGAGAATAGTCATTTTGGGTATCAGTGCTCAGTAGAACTATTTAAATTTGTCCTTGGAGAACAAATAGACTTGATGAGGCAGGCATTAGAGGGGAATTTGTGCCGCCACCTTAAGTATGAACAAAGGAGACATAGGGAACAAGAGAGCCTGGCGCATATTGGGAAAAGCACAGTGTGTAAGTGTGGTACCACGGAGGTTCTGTGTGTGTCGGGGCAGTGGGGAACAGATCCAAAGAGTAGGTTTTTAAAAAACGACAGAATGCCTGTCACTGTGACAAACTTCTAGAGAAAATATTTCCTGCGTTTTTCATCATGCTTTCCTTTGCAGCCTGCATAGAAAACTTTGCTGTCAGCTTTTGTAGAGGCTGCTTCCTAAATTTAATTAGAAGATGTTTCCTAACAGGGAAGCAGAGCCTCCCCTCTTCTTTCCATGGCTGCAGTTTATCTAATCAAACGAAGCTCATCAAATTCCTGGCTTAGTTGTTCTTCACACTGGCTATGCATCACAATCATTTATGGAGTTATGTACACACACACACACAAACACACAGGATGCCTGGGATCCAGAACTCCTGAAGAATCTCAGGAAAAAGGCAGTCCATGCATCTGTTTAAAAGACCTTCACAGATTCCAATATTCAGAAATGATTGCAGGAGAACTTTGAGCTCATATCACCTTTCTTAGAAATTATTTAAAACATGGTGTGAAGGTGGAACCTGTTTAGATACAATAATGCCCTGTTTCTCCATGGGATCACTGTATATTTTTCCTTAAAACAACTGAATACATCATCATCAGGCATTAACTGTAAAGATGTCAAAACTCAAAGAGTTCCATTTACCACAGCTCTCTCTAACTTAGTTGAGTCCCCATAGCCCTCTGCATTACCTTTTCCACTCACTCAATTCAACAGATACGTATCAAAATAACTCTAAATTTCTTGCATTTTAAAATAAAATATTGGGAAAAAAATAGCACAGTTGCTGCATTACTTCAAAGAAGTCCACCCACCTTTTGAAAGCAAAGACAACAGACTCAATTTACTCTTTCGTATTTTTTGTCCTTCTGTTCTTCCCCTTCTGTCCCAGTGTTCCAAGGCTACCCAGACCTCCTTCTCCCCTTGACTCTTGTGGGCATTTTCCTTTGCTCAGTGTTTTGTATCCTTGTCCTTCGTGTCTTTCTCTCTCTCTTCAAGTCTCTCTTCAAGGTGACTGGTTTCATATTTTAGTCAGGAAGTTATAAACAGCTTAATAGTTTTTCCTTATAAAGAATACTCATATTTTAAAAGAAAACTCCGAAAAAGCAACAATGTGACAGAGTCTCCACCTCACAGAATGACTCAATAATAGTGCATAATTCAGACACCATGGCACAATAATAGAAAAGATACATTTGAGCAAGTAAGTCTTTATGGAGTGCCTCTTGAATTACATGTGGTAGGCTATTCAAAGCCTGACCCAGAACAGGTAAATGCAATATCAGTGAGCCCAAATCAATTTTGAAAGTTTTACAGCAGTTTTAAAAAAAAAACTGCAAAGATTATTTAAAGAACTAAGTCCAGTAAAACCACCAGTCATCAAACCTGAGGTGTTGATACCTAGTAGGTACTCAGTAAGTGTTTGTAGAATGAATGGATGTGCTAACATATTTAAATCATATCAAGGAAAGATGGCTGGGTGTGATGGCTCATGCCTGTGGTCCCAGCACTTTGGGAGGCCGAGGTGGGCAGATCACCCGAGGTCAGGAGTTCAAGACCAGCCTGGCCAACAAGGCGAAACTCGGTCTCTACTAAAAATACAAAAAATTAGCCTGGAACGGTTATGTGCGCATGTAGTCCCAGGTACTCAGGAGGCTGAAGCAGGAGAATTGCTTGAACCCAGGAAGCAGAGGTTGCAGCGAGCTGAGATTCCACCACTGCACTCCAACCTGGGCCACAAGAGCAAAACTACATCTCAAAACAAACAAACAAACAAATCATATCAAGGAAAGAGACGTGAACTAGGAGCTAGGAAAGTTGAGTTCTACTTCTGGCTTAGGAACAAGATGTGAAAAGGGAACAGCATAGGGTAGAAACTGAAGTGGTCACAGAGATGGTATTGAATGGAAAAATACAATGTTAAAGAGGTTTCAAGGAGAGGCTATAAATAAGGTCAAATTCTGTGCAGTACATGAAAAGGGAGATGACTGTGAAAATGTGACTGGTGACATTTCTGATAGTGTTTTGAGCAGAGTAGGAGAAAGGACAGACAGAAAGAGTTTGGAGAGTGGAAGCAAAGAGTTTTCTGGATGATTGGAAAGGAAGGAATGATGAAAAATTGACAAGTATATTGAGAGGGTGGTAGAATCAAAGCAATTTTTATCATGCATGTAGGAGAATGGGAATGGACCGTGAAGAGGGAGAAATGAAAAACATAAAAGCTGAAAAGAGAGTAAGATTTTTAAGAAGTTGATGAGGCTCAGATTCGGCACATAAGTAGGGAAGTTTGTCTTGGAAAGGAGAAGTTCTTCTATCCGATACTGAGCTTAAAGTAGAATGCTGAGTAGGAATAAATATTCCCAGGTGAGTCAGAGCTGTGAGGAAGCAGAATTCCTCAGGACTCTATCAAATACCTCCTGTTATGCTTCCTCTCCAAACATAAGCTACTAATTTCCCACTCTCCATCCCTCTGCCCTGACCACCACATGCTGGCTCACCTCTGTAGCGTAACACATCCCATTCACCTAGGCCTCCTGAGACAGCCCTCTGATTTCCACTGTTCTAACATAGAAGACCTTCAAACGAGATCTTAGCTGACGACTGACCTCCTAGGCCTTTTGCTAAGAAACTACCAAGGCTAAGTTGAAGGCTCATGACTTAACACAATTTTTTTGTTTTTGGAATTGGTTTCCAGTTAGGAGAAACCTAACTGAGTGGAATTCTTAAAAAGCTGTATTGCCACAGACACTTTAAGTCTGGCAGAATGGCATAGGACTGCTTAACAGTTGAGCACCATTTAACTATGTTAACAGTTATGACTGTGCCAGTACTGGGCAAGGCTTATTTCCCAGCAACAGGACCTGAGGCTGTGGCAGCCAGACTGGCTACACAAAGAACTTGCTTTATTTCAAGGGAAGTGAGTTTCCACTAAATCTCCCAGGCAGAGTGGGCTCTGTACTTAGTATCATTGACAACTTATACCTTGATTCTCTCCTTCTCCTTTTCTAAATGTAGTGGTTCCTCCCTTACTGTTTACTAAATGTATCTGTTATTATATAGTCTATATGTTACAGAGTTTTACATATGAAGTAGCAAGACATTATGGTGTCATTATTTTCACCTGCCACTTTAACTTCACAGATATTTTTACTGAGACACTGGGAAAATTAGATTCATTAGAAATAATCTAAGCAAAATAAAGGTGAAAATAAAAAATTGTATACGGTAAGCCTTTACACTTGGTGGCAATATTTAAAACTGTGAAAATGGATTCTAGGAAGATGGGAAGACACCAGGGTAAGTCAACACTTAACTAAGCCAGATAGTACCACTGCAGCATTGAGTTTCCTGGAGAAGACAGCAAGTGTGATGATTCACTCATCTGGGGAAGGGAGAAGAACAGAGGTCCCAACAGGTCTGAAGCTAATATACAGCAGATTCCTTGGCCACTGGAGAGTGCCCAGCTACATATGCCAGTGGAGCTTCAATCGTCCGAAGAAGAGCACATCTGTCAAAGTCTCACACAGTCCTTCAGGAGGCTGCCTCATGCTGCTGGTAGGCAGTCCTGGGAGGGCAGGGGTGGTGCAACAGGTGGGACAAAATGCTACAAGTATTTATATTTTAGAAGGCACTTTGTCCCACTTGGACATAGAGAGTCTTAGGTCCTGGTCTTATACCTGTCCCAGTGAAGGGGTTCTGGTATGTTAGGGTGTAATCATTAGCTCACTAGACAAAATTGCCATTGTACCCACAAACCTCCAGCTTACCAGTGCTCAAGAAAACCTCAATCTTGGCCTGTTTCTTGTGTGACAAAATCTACATTACAAGGAAGCCAAAGAAAAACTGCTACCAATTTCCTGTACTCTTAAACTCATGGGAGGGAGGTCAAGCTTGAACAGGTAACTACTATTAAGGAAGAGCTAATGAATGAGGTAGAGGAGAATGTTAGCTTCAATGTAATGAGTATTTTTAGAAAATAAAAATAATAATTACTTGAACTAACAATAATGATTTTCACAGTTCTAAAATCAAACAGAGGAGGTAAAAAGAGAGTAGCTACTGCTGAGAACTGAATTAACTGTCTAGATAACCAAAATAAAGGGACAAAGAAGGAAATCTGTGATAAAATAAGGGATTTAGAGGAAGATCTAGGTGACATAACATGCAAAGAGAAGTAGTTCCAGATGGGGAAAAATTCAGCTTCTATCAAATAGAAGTCATAATCATGGAAATAACAGAATAAAAATTCTGTTGAAGAAAGGCTCATGCCTTTTGAGTGAATGGGCTCACTAAGACTCAGACAGGATTAATTTTACAAAAGTCACACACTTAGACATAATCAGGGGAAATGTCCGACCTCCAATGCTAATGAAAAAAATTCTTTCTTCTACTCAGAACAAAAAATAGTTTTCTTACAAAAGAAAGATTATGTGACTATGTTATTAAAAGAAAATGACTGTGGCCCAAGAATCTTTAAACCAGCCAATATAATAATCAAATGTTAAGAAAAAAGGCACAATGGTTTTCAACAATCAAGAATTCAGAAAATATGCCACCCATGTACTGATATCTTGTCTGAAGAAAATACTCAAGGAAATACTCCCAATTTCATAAAGATTCTACCAGAAGCAAATCTCTTCTTTACAACAGCAAAGCACAATACAGTGCTAATACAGTGAATAAACATTGTTAACTTGTTTTAGTTTATGTATGATAATTCTATAACTAAGATTTAGAATAGAAATTATAAGACAGTGTTCTTAAAATTTATGTTTGTGTGTATGTTTAATTAAAATCCGTAACAAAGAGTTTTCAGCACTCAGCAAAATCCAAAAATTGTGGAGAAAAGAAGGAAGAGGAAGTAAGGTAGAAAGGAGTTTAAAAGTCTCTAAAAAGGTACAGGGAGTAGAGGTTCAGGAGTAAAATGAGCAAGTAGGCTGTCTTAGTGTGGTCACTGTCATTACTGAACTGGATACACTAACCAAGAAATATTGCTTCACATATTATTGTGAATAGCAGAAGAATGCAATTTCCAAATTAATAGAGTTTTTAAAAAGGAAAAAGCACCCAACAAAGTAAATAAACAGTAAACACAAAATATTAAGAAATAAGTAAATAGATCATTTACCACTATATATGTTAATGGGATGAATTATGAAAACAGAGAAAAGAAAAAAAAGAATGCAGGAATGGCAACATTAATGTTATGAAAACTGAGGTCAAAAGCACTAATGAAGATAAGGAGTGATATTATATAATGATTAGAGGCATAATTCCCAAAGCTATCTGCATAAACTATATCTCAAACAAGAAAAGACATATAGGAAAAAAGTGGGAAATGATATAAAAACACAACGATGGCCAGGCATGGTGGTTCCGCACTTTGGGAGGCCAAGGTAGGAGGACCACTTTAGCCCAGGAGTTCAAGACCAGCCTGGGCAACATAGGGAGACTCTGTCTCCACAAAGAAAGTAAGAATAAATTAGCCAGGTGTGGTGATGTGTGCCTGTGGTCCCAGCTACTCTCGGGAGGCAGAGGTGGGAGGATCCCTTCAGCCCAGGAAGCTGAGGCTGTAGTGAGCTGTGATTAGGCCACTGCACTCCAGCTTGGGCAACAGAATGAGACCCTATCTCAAAAAATACAATACAATAAAATAAAAACACAACAATAATGGGAAATTTTAATAGGTATCTTTTAGATTTTGACTTATCAGTCAGATTAAAAACAGTAAGTATGTAGTTAAGTTGAGTGACACAATTAATTCGCTTGATTTAATAGATAATTGTGAAATTGTGTAGCAACATACGTAGCACATGCATTTTTCTCATATACTCGGGTGAATTACTCACATACAGTTGGCCACAGTAATACCTTGACAATTTCCCCCAAAACAGTTGTTTTATACATTGGGTTCTTTGACTAGAATTTAATAAATCTAAATGTAAACCACCAACAGATGACCTACCTCACCCCTTTATCAATTGTTTATATTTGCAGGAAAGTGACAATAAAGGCTAGTTACCAAGAGAAATTGATGGAGGAGTACCATGACATTAGGTCCTTGCCTCTGGTCTTCCCCATGTCAGGAGTACTGCCATTCCCATGGTTTGGCTCTGAGTCAACAATTTCTCTCACTGGGCTTAGGCTAGTTTGTCTTCCTTTCTCTTTCATCCCAAACCATGAGCTCATTAACACAGAGTTCTCTCTTTTTCTCTCCCTCTGTCTCTGTCTCTCTCTACATATACATGCAGACATGTATACCGAATTCATACAAATACCTTAAATTATATCAACTTGAATTACAAGGACCCAATTTACTGCAGATATGCTTAGATTGATATTTCTATGCACAAGACTTGACAAGTAAGAAATTTTTCTCATGAATCCTTCTCTCTCCTAAAATAATATCATTTAAGGAACAGATCTTCTGAATACGGGCTATACATAGGAACCCATGGAATTTTCATCTCTCTAAATTCCGTTACTGAACAGAGACCACACCATTAAAGAGGAACAATTTGAGTTCTCTAGGTTAGCATTTTAAAAACGTGAAATTTACATTAAAAACTTTTTAATTTTACCTTACCAAGTTAAGGATCCTTATTTCCATTATATCAAAGCAGATAATCACAATGACTGATAAGAACAGCTGGCTTTCTGGTCAGCCATTTTATCACTCTGTTTTTCTCTTTAAGGAAGATTAGCACATCCTTTTCTATTGTTAGCGTTCTAGTCATGCTAACAGTGGCTGCAGAATCAAGTCTTTCCTAGAGAAAGCCTAGCTGTTTCACTGCTGTCCTGGAGTCAGTTCCATATTGAGTGACAACAGGTTGGTAGCTTGAAATTGGCTATGGTGAGAGAATTCATAACATAGAAATCAGCAACAAATGCTACAAATAGATCTGTTTTCAGGAGAACTGCTTTACCAGCATAGTACTTGTTTTGTCCCAGGTAGGTGATCTGACGAAGTTTAGAATCTCATACTTTAGTGAGAAGAAATAAACTAGAGAAAAGACACATTAAAAATTGATTATGTTCCTCTTGAGTAAATGAATTTATTTCAGAGAAGTATATTTTTTTAGAAAAATAATGGAGTCCTTAAACCAATAATTTTGGAATATGTTAAGTGTGAAAAATCGCCCTATAAAATTGTAAGCTGAAAAAAAACAGTACTTTTGCTTAAGGCAAGTTAGAAACATGATCTTTTCTACTTTCTTCTGTTTAATCTCCTATATTCTTGTAGTATTGAATCTTTCTAGTTTCCACTTCCAAGAACAACTAATTTAGTTTTCCAAAGGAAGGTTGGAATGGCATTTCAGTGAATGAGAATATTTCATATTATGCCTTAATAAAACTTGGAAACCTGTTATTTATTATAAGAAAAAAATTACTAAGGCTTTTTCTTTCTAGTAAATCACTGAAACATTCTTATTACTTCATACAGCTTCACAATGCTAAGCAAAGTCGACTTATGTTCTTGGTGGAATTAATCAATGTACAGCCAATTATAACTAGTATTAGGTTCAGAGTTGACAAATATGCATATCGAAGTCATATATGGAAACTTGAACTGAAACCCCTTAATTTGCATTCCCCAAATGTCCAGAATAAAAAAAGTAAAAACAAAGTCAAAACTGAGCACTGAAAGTTCAGCACTGATGAATGTGCAGAAGCCTAAAAGATACATTTGTGTTGGGAGTTGAAGTTGTGGTAACAGTGCTGTCAGTGGCATGCAGGGACCTGGCTTCAAGGATTTTGAATTGCTTTTATTTAGTGGCCTTTGCAATTACTGACCTTGCCAGCTCATGAAGGAGCTTATCATTACTCCCCTACCACTTACCATCACCACCACTTTGAGAAGAACAATTCAATTTATTTTTATGACAGAGTCCAATTTTTGAGCTCTGGATGAAGTTGGCTACATCTCCTGTACTTGACTTAAAATTTCAGGAGAAAAAACAAAACAAAACAAAACAAAACAACAACAAAAAACCACTCAAAGAAACAAACCAAAAAAAAAAAAAAAAAAAACCTTTAAAAAAATACTGTGAATCAGTACATTTCCTTAATGTTATAAAAGTCTTTTGAGATTCTTGTGTGTGTGTGTTTAATTGTCCCAGCTATCTTCTATGAACTGAGAAAGGCCTTCTTTTGTTTGAATGTGACAGATCAGTTAGAACTGTGGCAACTACCATTTACAGCTATTGATTTCAATGTGACATTAAAGGCCCCAAATTCAACCATTATTCTCTTCAATTGTCACAAACAAAGGTTAATAATAGTTGAGTTTGGACTGAAGGAATCAAGTAAAGATTGCCAACTGAAATTACATGTTGTTTATCTCTGAGGCACAAGTCAGTATGGGGGTCTCCAGTCCCCAGGTTGCATGTGTATTATCATTATTTTAAAAATATGCCTTTTGCTAAAAGTAATATTTAAAATACAGAAAATGAAAGTGTAGTATAAGAAAGCATGCTATTTAAAATAAATAATTTTAAAAATATACTTGTCCTTGCACAGAGTAAAAACATTTTGTTTTCTTGCTTCTATAGCAGCAAAATAATGTTTCTCATAACTGTAAAAAGTGGTATGTAGCATGATTAAACAATATTTCAACTCTTTAGTTCATGCAGAGGTTACCAGCTAGAGGGTAGAAAGGTTTGATTAGGTTTATGTCTTCCATGAGAAATTTTTTTAAAAAGCATACAACTCCCTTAATGTATGAGTGCTAAAGCTACAAAAGGCTTTCTTTTGTGGTCAGGTATGAAAGAACAAAGTCCCTTTACTACAATAAATACGTAGAAAAATATCTAGTGAGATACTATAAATCTTCACAAAAGCAAGGCCAAGTTAAAAAAGTCTGTAAGTCTTTAAAATTTTAACTCGTTTATATTTATATCATCATTTACTATTTACTCCAATGGTAAATGGTAAATAGTGTCATGTGCTGTTTCCATGGTAAAACTTCTTAAACAAGCATCTTATTTTTAAAAAATTATACCAACAATTGTAATTATATTAATTAACACATCAATATTCAATATTTACATAGAACTGCAGAATTATAGTCATTAGTGGAAAATAGCTATTTTAAACTATTTTATGAAAAGGAACCATAGATTAAGTAAATGAATTGATGATAATTTATTCTTGGTCATTATTTCTTAAAAATAAAAAAAAAGAGAGAGAGAGAGATAGAGAGAATCTTGCCAAAAGTATTCGTTAGTAGCCATTCCAAGGAATTCTAGAAGTAGGGCAGTATGATTCCAAATAAATATGGTTTATTCTTTGAATAGGCAGACCAACATTCACGCCTGAGTTAATTCTATGCAGTACCATTTCATAATTCAGAAGATAACAATAAAACACAGCAGTGCTGAGAATTGTTTATACATAGACAATTGTACAAAGAAACGAAATTTCTGCTTTCCCAGTACCAGAAGTTCTAAACACTAGTAGTGCTGGTGTCTATTCTTTTCATTCTTTTAACCCTATGTTTATATATGTACATCTTTATATGATATAATACATGTATTATTGTTATTTTAACATTCGATTGTTTTCTCTTTAATCTATATATATCACACCACACACACACACACACACACCACATTGATATATGTGAAAATGGCTTTTTTACTTTTTCCCTTTCATTAAAACATAGAGATCCATCTCATTGTTTTTTATAGTGATAGAGTATCCCATTGTGTATATGCCATAAGTTACTCAACGTTCTTTAAAGATGGACATTTGTCTTCAGCTGTGTTATTAAAAATAGTGCTAACCTGAACTACATTAAACATGTTTATGTATGTACTATAATGTTTATAATTTTAGAATTGGCCTGCTGGGACTAAAAGTATATGCCATGAAATTTACTTAGATGCTGCAAAATGCTTTCCCAAAGGGTGGTACTGTTTCACTTTCCACTAATAAAATATGAAAGTGACTGCTTCCCCACACTCTCTATAGCACTAATGGTAATCACTATTTGCCAAATTAGTTGGTGAAAAATGTAATATCTGTGTTGGTTTAATTTGTATTTCCATTCTGACCAGCTGGGTTGGATATCTTTTCATGTCTACTGGCCGTTGGTAACTTTGCTTCTTTGAATTGTTTATCCATTTTAAAAAATCTGGATTGTTTGTCATTTTCTTAGTAACTTGCTAAAAATATTTTTTCCTAATGTCCCATTTTCCCCTGCTTACATGAAGAGTGCATGATCATTTTAGAAAATACATATGGACAAAAAGAAGATGAAAACTGTCCATAATATTTTTGGTGTATACTCTGACATTAGTGTTAATGATGAGATGGAATCATGCTGCCCATTCTATTTGTCTCTGTTTTTCTTCACTCAACAAAATAGGCTCTACATTTTTGGTCTACCCTTACATGTTCATTCACAACTACGTTTTTCAAACTTCGTCATCAAAACAAAACAAAAGTAAGAAAACGTTGAAATCCTTTCAACAAGTAAAATTTCATTTTGAAAACACAAAAATGGAATCAAAGTGGAATGGCTCAATCACCTTTCCCTCATAACTCATATCCTAGGCTGGATAACGGTGACTGTCAGGATGCAAGAAAATGCTTTTTAATTGACAGGTAGAAAACAGCAGTAAGAAAAGTGATGGGTACCTCATTTGCAATTATGTGTGTAAAATGGCTTCTAGTCTTCACTACAACTCCATGAGATGAATGCTGTTATTAACTCATTTTACAGAAGACAAAATGAGTGCAAAGTCACTTGCTTTATATGATAACATATAGTATGCACAGTATTTGAATTCAGCAATCCAGTTCTGAAATATGTGCTCTTAATCACTATGAAACCTGCCTGATAGAAGTACAAAAACAACATTTACACTTAGGTCATATTATTTTAATGATTTTTTTAGAAGACTTTCCCAACATGTTGCAAGAATTGTAAAAATAGGTTTAAAATTTTGTTTAACGCAGTAAATGCAAAAGAATATTTACAATACATATGTCATGTGAAATGTTTTTATTTCTCATTCCTTTGCTTTAAAAAAAGTTTTACCATATACATTTATATCTCCAAAGAACATATAATTCAGTATTAAATGTTTTTATCTTCCATATATATGAAATACTCTTCCTTATTCTTCAGCAACTGCCTTTGTCAATTTGACATTATATCACAGAGATTTATTGTTTTCCATATAGCCATATATCATTCCTTTTTTATTGCTACAAAGTATTCCACTGTACAATTACAAGTCTTTTTATCTCTTTTACCATGTATGGGCATTTCGTTTTTTCTAGTTTTTAAATTATTACTATATCTTCTCTTAAGTGGTTGCTTGATCCTTTGTTTTCATTTTTATATCGAGTTGTTTTTCGCTTCTGAATTTGAAGAACTGCACATATTCTAAATATCACTCTTCAGTCACTTGTTTGTAGAACAAATGTTTATTCCTAATTTATATCATGTCTTTTCATTTTTCTCATGGTACTTTTTGATTAAGAAATTTTAACAAACTTTTATGATCTGTATATTTTCTGCTTTGTTTAAGGAATCCTTATAGATTATAAAGTCCATAAGGCATTTTTCAATATTGTTTTTGAAACATTTACAGTACTGCCTATCACATAAAAGTCTATTTACTTAAACTTGATTTTTATGTATAGATAATGATTATCTTACTACTGTTTAGTTAATAGTCAAAATTTTCTCATTGGTTTATAACGATGGCTCAGACAAAAATCAAGCTTCCATATCTGTCTGGGTATCTTTATGAGTTCTGTGTTCTGTGAGTTTGCTCAATCTATCTCACTCTGTGTCAAAACCCCTATCTTAAGAGCTATAGCTTTATAAGAATTGTTGAAAGTTGTTATGGCCAAGTTAATATATGTTAAGTCCTTAGAACAATGACTAGCATAAATGCTATGTAAAATATTTTCTTTTGCTATAATTATTGAATGCCTTGGTGATTTGGGGCCTTTTAAACATCCATATAAATATATAAATCAGTGGATTCTTTTGGATATTTTTTATAGATTATCAGAAGATATGGGAATAATGCCATTTTTCCCAATCTTGATATTTTCAATTTTTATCTCTTTATTTTACATTCATTTTTCAAGCCTTACTGTATTGGCATTTTATATCTAGTACAATGTAGAATGAATATGCTAACAGCAGGCACCCTAGTTTTTTTTTTTTTTTTTTTTTTTTTTGAGACAGAGTCTGGCTCTGTCGCCCAGGCTGGAGTGCAGTGGCCAGATCTCAGCTCACTTCAAGCTCTGCCTCCCGGGTTTACGCCATTCTCCTGCCTCAGCCTCCGGAGTAGCTGGGACTACAGGCGCCCGCCACCTCACCCGGCTAGTTTTTTGTATTTTTTAGTAGAGACGGGGTTTCACCGTGTTAGCCAGGATGGTCTCGATCTCCTGACCTCGTGATCCGCCCATCTCGGCCTCCCAAAGTGCTGGGATTACAGGCTTGAGCCACCGTGCCCGGCCAGCACCCTGGTTTTATTTCTGATTTTGAAGACACGCTTACCACATTTCACCATTAAGTTTGATGTTTGCAGCAGATATTTTGAAAACATCTTTGATCACTTTAAGGAAGTTCCTGCCTATTCATAATTTTGTAAGATGTTTTTAAAACTATGAATGAATCTTGACTTCTACCAAACATATTTTCGGTATCTAGTGAGATGATCATATAATTTTTCTGCTTTAACTTGTTAATATGATGAGTTACATGACATGATTTTTTTTTCAGTTAAGCCAACCTGGATTTACTGAGATAAGCTCCATGTTGTCATGCCATATTCATCTTTTTAATCTTTTAATATGTTGCTGGATTCAGCATGTTAACATTTTGTTTCGTATCTTGCATTGATGCTCATGAGTGAGACTGACCTATAATTTCTTTCCTTACACTAATCTTTCAATATCAAGGTTGTGCCAGGCTCATAAATTGAGGGAGTATTGTGGTTTTTTTATTGACTGACTGTTTTTTTCAATTGACAGTCAAAATTGTATGTATTTATCATGTACAACGTGATGTTCTGAAATATATATACATTGTGGAATGGTTAAATTGAGCTACTTATATGCATTATCTCACATAGTCTTCATCTTTTGTAGTGAGACCACAATAGACATTCTCAGTATTCTCAAGAATACAATATACCTTTTATTTTATTTTATTTTATTTTTGCTTTTTTGCTATAGTCTGTAACAGCTTAAAACCTTTCCTCCCGCATTTCTGACGTTTTAAAGCCTGTTTGGAAGCCCAGCTTTCTCTTGTGTACTGAAAAGCAATCTCACTGGAATGTTGGTCAGTCTTTCTACAGTTAAAATGGAAATTAGGAATCTTTTTGACTAATTAGGTTTCAAACAGCTTTTGCTTGTACAGTATATTCATGGATGTTAAGAAGGCATTGTCACAATTAAGGTTTTTGAGAAAATCCTTTCCAAGAGGATGTTTTCCATCAACAAACAGAAGAAAAATTAAAGGCCCGATTAACAAACATAATGTCCTCTTTAATAATTCTCAGCACTCTGGTAATTCTGTTAATATTACTGTGCTATCTACAGTTCTTTCCTTTTGTTTCATGTTCTGAATAATTCAATTAAAAGTCTGACAAAGCAATAACAAGGGATTGAATGTTGTCGAATTGTAATTTGAAATAAAAACATAAGCTCTTTGGGAACATTTATTTAAAATTCTGTAAAACCTTTTCAAGTATCTGAGGTTGTTGCATTCTACAAAAGAAACGGTTAACTACTTAGCCAAGTTATCCTGCTTCCCTTTTTGTACCCAATTTCAGTAAATAAGGAAAACACAGTTGTGTAAAACAATGAAGTTCTTGCAAAACAGACCACTTTGTCTGCACCTGGCTTACATGGAAGGAAGAACTATTCCTTTTTCCTGAATTTTGAGGAAAAACAGTGGCATAGCTTGAGTACTGAACAGTAGAATTGCCTGGAAGGCTCATTCACAAGGGCCTACAATTTCTGTTCTTTTATCTGGAAAATATTAATATACAAGATAATGTGAGGGAAATGAAAAAGAATGTGACAAACACCTTGGCCTTAGAAAGTGGCCACTCTAGTAACAGAGATAAGAGTTGTCATGTGTGACACAATCTCAGGCAGTTGGTGGACAGAAGGGAGCCAGAAGGTATGGCAAGGAGAATATTGATCCAGATGTTAATGCCATAGGCTTCAACTTCCCCTCCCCCAGTGTAGACACTATTCTGCTTCAGTTCTCTGAACTGTCATCGGAATTCATGATAAGGAAAGACACAGTGAGGAAATCACTTACCCTGACATCAAGATGAAAAGCAAGTAATATAATCTGGTGTCATTTTACAGAAAAGCTATGGAGTAGTGATTAAGTGTACAGTCCTATAGTACAGAAACCTGTGGCCAATTTCTGGCTGCAGAATTTTGGTCAAGTTGCTTAACTTTTCTATCCCGCAGTTTCCTGATCTACAAAGTAGGAATAATAGTAGTACTATCTCAGAGGGTTGTTTGAGGATTAAATAATATAATCTTCTTAAAATGTTAACCATTTCCTGGCATATAATAAACTCTCAAAAATGAGAATCATTTTATATTATCAATGTGAGCCAATCCCACAAGTTCTTATTGAAGAAAGTGACAATGATTCTCAGAGGGAAAAAAAAAAAAAAATCATGGTGCAGACTCAAAGAAGAAAAATGCTAAGTAAGCAAAAAGAGAAGAAATATGTAATTAAATAAATACACAAAGTTAATTTTTAAGTAATATTCAGTAAGAGAAACCAGTCTCAGAGCTGAAGACCACTCCTCTTGTGGACTGGGAAACAGCTAGAGGTAGGAGTGACAAAGAAGGAGACCAAAGAAAAAGAAAGGAAGCTATGGGAAAATTGAAATCTCCTTTTTAACTAAAAAGAATTAAACTTTATTGTAATACTGGCTGGGATATAGCTGTTAAGGAGGAAGATATTAAATACTCAAACCATAGGCTTTTATCCAAAATGCCTTATTTAAACAGTTTTCTAAAATGAAGTTTAGTACTATATACAACTGATACCTAAAAATAATCTAGTCATTCAAATTTACTTACATTCTTTCTATGCTTAGAATTTAAAGTGGAACGTGGGCTGCTCATAACATTTTTATATTTACTCCTCCATATATAAGACTGAATTTTTGTAGGCAGCCATCCCATTTGACAAATCCAAGGTGATCTAAAAGTTTAGGTTACAGGGGTCAGCGAAATAAATTAACTGATATATTAATGGCTTATTATTGGAGCGGTTGTGTTTAAATATGACAGATTTTGTTTTAAAACTGTCACTAGTTAAGCACAGCCAGAATAGAGCTTCAATTATTAATAATGCCATGAGTCACAAAATCAGAACAAAATTAAAAACATTCTGACATAGTTGTTAAGGGTTGTTTTACATACTGACTTTAAAATGTAATCATTTACTCTCAAGTATTTATGTTATAACTGGAATCTGGTCAATAGAAATGCAATATGAGATTCAACAGCAACAGACGCTGTGCGCTTTTAAAAATGAATGTGCCACGTCAAAGACTTGTAAAATGGGAGCAGTGTCTTACCAAGGCTGAGTCTTTTAGTAATGAAATGAATGAAACTCTATATGGTGAACTTATAGAAAAGCCACTATGTTTGATGGAATTGGTTACAGGAAGTCGTGGCCTTCAGGAAACAATCTGTGGGAGGTTTTCTGAATTTTGTATCTCTATTCAGTCACCATAAATAATTTCCCTGTGACATTCTCTAAGGATGCAAGTGTCCCCATTATCACATTTGCTTATTTATTTTCAGTTTATTGTCTCTCTTTTATATCTTCATAGCTCTTTATATCTGTTCCTCCCTCTTCTCCAAACCAAGAAGAGAGTAATTAAAAATTGGAAGCTTGAAATATGTAAGATCTAACATGAACATTCCACTGCATCCGGAAGCTGACAGAGCAACTGACTTATTCTTGCAGGTGCTTAAAATGAAATATATGACAAGTTGGAGAGTTTACTCTGAAAGCCCGATTAGTAAAAATAAAATAAGAGAAGATGTTCCCATGGCGTTTGCAAAATGATATTAAAAGAACCAATGTTCCTTTTAAAAATAAGCCTGATATAGGAAAAAGGTAAGGGGCAGAATTCAAAGTAGTAAGAAAAGAAAAAATAAATCATGGAATGTAAGAAACACTGAACTGGAAATTTAGAGATATGAGGTCAAGGGGAAAGGTTAAAATTATAAAGGACATGAATACAGAGAGAGAAGAAATCATGTCCATGGTAGAAGACAGTATACTAACTTTTTTGAGCTAGTATACCCATCTTGTTTAAAATAATAACAACGAAAATAAAAACAGCATTAACTTTAGAATACAATAAGGCAAAAAATGGAGAATTAGCAAACACAATAGGGAAAGAAACAAAATCAAACGCGTTTCAAGAGAAACAGGATTAGAAAAGAGAATGTTTATAAAAGAGGAAATCAGTCAGGCAAATAAAAGCAAATGGAGAAAAACATTGAAAAGTAAGAAGGAACTCAATATTGTAAAAGAAGAATTGAATTGCAGATTTTGATGTGACTCACTTATATTTCATAACTATACACATCAATTCAATTTAATTCAGCTACTGCAAGTATTACAAAACTTTGTAGCCATACCAGAGGTGGGGGTTACTGTTTTTATTTAAGTGTGACACAAAAATGGGGTTAAATAATTTGGCACATTCTTTGGTATTCACTGCCAAGAAGGTATGAACTTTCTAATATGATGCAGTGAGATTTTCAAGCAGAAAAATTGGAAGTCCGTCTCAAATAACTCTAAATAAAAAGAAGGAGCTCTAGATCCAAAGGGATCAAGGAAGTGAAAGTGGAGGAGGTCAGATAGCAAGTGCCAATGTGACGTGTCCACATAAAGAGGAAAGAAAAATTGGGAATGATGGACATGGCCAACTAAGGAACATAAAAGATTGAACGAAACCTAAACTGATGATGCTCAGTGTCCCTAACATCTGCATGAGGCCTGCTACATAATAGTTGCTCAATTAATAACTAGTGAATTAAATGAATCGGTGAATTAATTGAATTCCACTTAGTGGAACTATGTTTTCAGGCTGTACTCATCAGTGGGAAACAATGAAAGAATGAGCAGATAGCTGGATTTACAACAAATAGTGTCAAAAAACTGTCACTTCGGAAAAGACTTGCTCTTGGAGAAAAGATGAAAATGTTGAATTATCTGAAACAGTAAAAAACCAAAAGTACAGATTCTATGTGAACTGATCTACAGGGGAGAAATAGCTCTGCACTGTTTTCAAAAAAAAAAAAAAAAACCTCTTCTGGTTGTTTGCTTTTTTTCTTCCCTTCCCTACTTTGTGGGATGATGTTTGATTGTTTTTTATTGCCATCAGTATTGGCACTCCTCCGGACATGTGTTTGGGATTCTTGGAACCAAAATGAATAGTACATACAGTAAAGTGCACCTTTCGTGAAGGGAAAATGACAACTACGTAACACCATGTAAAAGAATGCAGACAAAAAGAGAATTTGTTTTTCTGTATTATATGAGACAATAAGGCGGAAAGAGAAAGAAAAGTAAGGCAAACGACGCATGACAGAAAGGAGAACAAGGCTCAGAACACACAAGATCAAGCAAGGGGGGTGGGGGAGCCCATGAAGGCAGAAACAAGGTAACAAAAAGGACAAAACCAGCAGTAGAAAAGAACTGTCAGACACAAAACCCTCAAAACAATAGATACGAAAAAAAGGAATAAGATGACAGGAAAAGAGCAGCATGGAATCTAGTAAGAAAAAGAAACAAAAATTTCAAATAATGGATTTTCTAACACCCCTGCTGTTCCTCCAGTGCATTGTGTCACAGTCTCACAGAGCAGTGCATAATTTATTATGGTCACTCGCTGCCAGGCTGCTATAAAGGGCAATAGCTATATGAAAATACTCCCCATCGCCTGGATGGCTTAATGATCTACCCTTTGTAGAGGGGCAGGGCTGCGGATTGGCAGGCAAGGGCAGGAGGAGCACTTATGGGGCTGGATGGTGCTCTGCATATTTAGTGCTTCCCACCATTTTAAGAAAGGGTGTATTGACTCTCAAGACACCTCGGTGGGGGTTTTTACCCCTCTTAAAGCTTTTCTTAAATAATCACCTTCTGTCTAGAGCACTTTCTTAATCTGATACTACATATACCCTCCCTCAAGGCAGGGGTCATGTCAAAGTAAACAACCACCAAAAGATGGATTTTAAACATAAAATCTGACTTGGACAATTAACATTAATAACTGGAAAACTGCATTCTGTTTTCATCATGTCTGGAGATTTTTCTATGCTAGATTTTCTCTTTAGAAATGAATTTTGGATGCTGAAAAACTTAAAAGTCTCAAAAAATAGAGACCATACAAATCATTTTCAGCAATCATTTTCCAGAAACTGGACTTTTCAGTAGTGTTTATATAGAGGAACTTTCATAACGTCCATAAATAGCACTATCTTCAAACAGAAATGCATCATTAAGATATGTATCAATAATTTCTGTGATTGATAAAGTCAGGGATTACATCTTTAAAATCCTTCTTTGAGAGGCAGTCATGTCTGAGGGTCAGGAGCACAGGCTCTTGAGCCAGATGGCCAAGATTTGGGTCCAGATGAGGCCACTGACTTGCTGTGTGACCCTACCATGTTACTTACACTTTCTGAGTTCCTTCATCTGTAAAATGGGAACAATAAGAGTAAATATATCATAGAGTTGCTGTGAGGATTAAATGAATTAGCCCTTGGGTGACAGCCTGGTAAACAAAAAGCATGGCAGGTGTCAGCTGTTGTACCTGCTCTCAACAAAGCATCACAGGACATTAGGGCATTTGTAATCCAGAACCGTTCGCTGTTTGGTAACAGGCATAGAGACAGGTGAAAAGTGCATCCCTTAATTCTACAGAAGGCCAGGCTAGGCAGTGTACTTTCTCTCTCTCTCCTCTCATCTTTGGATACAACCCTTGCTTATATAGGATAATAGATGTGTAAAAGGAAGTCACAGTCAGCTGTTTCGACATCTTTCAGCCTCCAGACTCCTATTGTAAAATGCAAAATACAAAAAATGCTCATTTTTAAACAAAATGATTTCTGAGTTCCAAAGATAAAATATTTTGAAAAAGATCACAGAAAATTGTTAATAATATGCATATATAAGGAGTATGTAATTCCGGACAAACATATTTAGGTTGGAAAAATCAGACATGTGAAGCTTAAAATAGTAGAAGGTGGAAAGATAGCAAAAAATCAGAACAAGTTATGGAGAGTGATCACAGAAAGAAGAAAATTATTTTGAAATGTAAGTTCTCAATTTAAAAAAATCAAGAGCTACTTTCCTGGGTCATACTCAAGAACAATCCTGCTCAGGATCTTCTCACTGCCAATGACACGAAAAGACATTTTGTGTCAAAGGTGAATTCATTCAATTATCCACTCATTCATTCATTCATTCATTTGTCCTCAAATTTTTTACTGAATACCTGCCATGTTCCAGAATCACATTAATCCCTGAAGAGTCAATGGGGAACAAGTCACTCTAGCCTCAGTTTCTTTATTTGTCATGTGGAGAATATTCTATCTTCCCCCTCAAAGTTGATAGAGGAATGAATGTGATCCCATGTGTAGAAACAGGCACTATGCCTAAAATACAGTGGGAACTGACTGAATAAAATCAGTTTCTAATCACCATAAAAATCATTTATGAATTTATTATTTTGGGATACATTTACATCATGATAACTATACTTTTTTTGCAATCACCTTAAAATACACTTATTTACTACCTAAAGGGAAACTGTATTTCACTTTATGTATTCTAAATCTGTCATCTCTATAGGAATAACAGGAATACATTAATAATCAAAATCTTTCATCTTTTTAATATTTATTTAATTATGATTGAAAAATTATAGCTGTATATGTTTATGAGTTACCAAGTGATGTTACAATTTATGAATACAATGTATTCATTAAAATTAAATCAAGTTAATTAACATATCTGTCACCTAAAATACTTACCTTTTGTGGTTAGAACACTTGAAATTTACTCTCTTAGCAATTTTGAAATGTACAATAAATGATTATTTACTATCTTCACCATGTTTTACAATATATCTCATAGTAAAAAGAACTCTTATTATTCCTGTCTAATTGAGGCTTCACATCCTTTCACCATCTCCTCTCTATTCTTTGTCCATTTTCTCCCTATTCTTCCCACTCCGAGCTTCTGGTGTCCACTATTCTACTTTGTATTTATTTAATTTTAGATTGTTTCATCATTTTAGAGTCCACATATAAGTGAGAATATGCAATATTTGTCTCTCTAGGCCTGCCTTCCTTCATGTAACGTAATATTCTCTAGTTCCACTCATATTGTTGCAGGTGACACAATTTCTTTCTTTTTTAAGGCTGAATAGTAGTCCATTGTGTATATACACCATATTTGCTTTATCCAGTCATCTACTGATAGACACTTAGGTTGATTCCGTAAGTCGTCTATTGTGAACAGTACTGCAAGGAACATAGATAAGCATGCAGACATTTCTTTGACAAACTTATTTCAAATCAATTGCATAAATACCCAGAAGCAGGATTGTTGGATTATACAGTAATTCTACTTTTAGTTTTTTGGGGAACTTTTATGGTGTTTCCATAACAAGTATACTAATTTACATTTCCACCAACAGCGTGCCAGGGCTCCCTTTTCTCCGCATCTTCTCCAACACTTATTATCTGCTGTCTTTTTGATAACAGCCATTCTGACAGGTATGAGTGATATCTCACTGTGGTTTTAATTTGCATTTCCCTAGTGATTACCAATGTTGAGCATTTTTTCATATGCCTATTGGTCTTTTGTGTTATTTCTTTTAAGAAATGTCTATTCAGTTCCCTTGCTCATTTTTGATTCAAATTATTTGTTTTCTTTCCAAAGAGTTGTGAAATCTCCTTATATATATTTTATGTTAATCCCTCATCAGATTTATGGCCCAAAAATATTTTCTTCCAATCCATGTGTTGCTTCTTCACTCTGTTAATTGTTTCCTTTGCTGTGCAGAAGCTTTTTATTTTGATGTAATCCAATTTGTCGTTTTTGGACTTGTTGCCTGTGATTCTGAGGTCAAATCTAAAAAAATCATTATCTAGACCAACATTGTGAACTTTTTCTTCTATATTTTCTTCTAGTAGGTTTACAGTTTAAGATCTTATATTTAAGTCTTTAATCCATTTGATAAGATTTTCATAGGTATTTCACTGTGTAGATTGCTTTGGGAGATAATATGGACATTTTAAGAAACCAATTCTTCTAATCCAGGAACACAAGATATATTTGTTTTTGCATCTTATTTAATTTCTTTCATTAATGTTTTACAATTTTTAGTGCATGGGTAAGTTTCTCACCTCCTTGGTTAAATGGATTCCTTTTGATTTCTTTTTTATATAGTTCATTGTTAATGTACAGAAACATCATTTATTTTTGTTTATTGATTTTGTATGCTGAAACTGTACTGTGGCAATTTATTAGTTCTAACAGTGGTTTTTTTGGGTGGAATCTTTAATTTTCTACATATAAGATCATGTTAGTAAAGCAACAGTTTAACTTTTTTTCTTATTTGCATGCATTTAATTTTTTTCTCTTGCTTGATTAGTCTGGTAAGGCTCCTGCTTGACTGGTCTGGTAAAGACTTCCAGTACTATCTTTTTAAAATAGATTTAGAGGATACTAATATAGTTTTGTAGCGTGGATATATTGCATAATGGTGAAATCTGGGTTTTTGTATAGCCATCAACTAAATACTGCATATTGTACCCATTAAGTAGTTTCTAATAACTTAACCCTTTTCTACCCTTCCACCCTTCTGAGTCTCCAATGACTATTTTTCCATCGTCTATGTCCACGTGTACAAATTATTTAGCTCCTGCTTATGAGTGAGAATATGTAATATTTGACTTTCTGTTTCTGAGTTATTTCAATTAAGATAATGACCTCTAGGATTCCAGTCCAAGATGGTCAAACAGGAACAGCTCCGATCTGCGGCTCCCAGCATGATTGATGCAGAAGACGGGTGATTTCTGCATTTCCAACTGAGGTACTCGGTTCATCTCATTGGGACTGGTTGGACAGTGGATGCAGCCCATGGAGGGCGAGCCGAAGCAGAGCGGGGTGTCACCTCACCCGGGAAGCACAAGGGGTTGGATGATTTCCCTTTCCTAGCCAAGGGATGTCATGAAAGATGGCACCTGGAAAAACAGGACACTCCCACCCAAATACTGTGCTTTTCCAACGGTATTAGCAAATGGCACACCAGGAGATTATATCCTGCGCCTGGCTCAGTGGATCCCAAGCCCAAGGAGCCTTGCTTACTGCTAGCACAGCAGTCTGAGATCGACCTATGAGGCAGCAGCCTGGCAGGTGGAGGGGTATCTGACATTGCTGAGGCTTGAATAGGTAAACACAGCAGCTGGGGAAGCTCGAACTGGGTGGAGCCCACCACAGCTCAGCAAGGCCGACTGCCTCTGTAGTCTCCACCTCCAGGGGCCAGGCATAGCTGAACAAAAGGCAGCAGAAACTTCTGCAGACTTAAACGTCCCTGTCTGACAGCTCTGAAGAGAATAGTGGTTCTCCCAGCACAGTGTTTGAGCTCAGAGAATGAACAGACTGCATCTTCAAGTGGGTCCCTGACGCCTGTGTAGCCTAACTGGAAGACACCTCCCAGTAGGGGCTGACAGACACCACATATAGGCAGATGCCCCTCTGGGATGAAGCTTCTAGAGGAAGGATCAGGTAGCAATATTTGCTGTTCTGTAATATTTGCTGTTCTGCAGCCTCTGCTAGTGATACCCAGGCAAACAGGGTCTGGAGTGGACCTCCAACAGATCTGCAGCTGAGGGACCTGACTGTTAGAAGGAAAACTAACAAACAGAAAGGAATAACATCAACTCAACAAAAAGAACATCTACACCAAAACCCCAACATCAAATACCAAAGGTAGATAAAACCACAAAGATGGGGTGAAATCAGAGCAGAAAGGCTGAAAATTCTAAAAACCAGAGCACCTCTTCTCCTTCAAAGGATCACAGCTCCTTGCCAGCAGTGGAAAAAAGCCAGATGGAGAATGACTTTGACAAGTTGACAGAAGTAGGCTTCAGAAGGTTGGTAATAACAAAATTCTCTGAGCTAAAGGAGGATGTTCGAACCCATCACAAGGAAGCTAAAAACCTTGAAAAAAGATTAGATGAATGGCTAACTAGAATAAACAGTGTAGAGAAAAACTTAAATGATCTGATGGAGTTGAAAACCATGACACGAGAACTACATGCCGCATGCACAAGCTTCAATAGCCGATTTGATCAAGTGGAAGAAAGGGTATCAGTGAGTGAAGATCAAATGAATGAAATGAAGCAGGAAGTTTAGAGAAAAAAAAGTGAAAAGAAATGAACAAAGCCTCAAAGAAATATGGGACTATGTGAAAATACTAAATCTACGTTTGATTGGTGTACCTGAAAGTGACAGGGAGAATGGAACCAAGTTGGAAAACACTCTTCAGGGTATTTTCCAGGAGAACTTCCCCAATCTAGCAAGGCAGGCCAACATTCAAATTCAGGAAATACAGAGAACACTACAAAGATGCTCCTCGAGAAGAGCAATCCCAAGACACATAATTGTCAGATTCACCAAGGATGAAGTGAAGGAAACAAAGTTAAGGGCAGCCAGAGAGAAAAGTCAGGTCCCTCACAAAGGGAAGTCCATCAGACTAAAAGCAGATCTCTCGGCAGAAACTCTACAAGCCAGAAGAGAGTGGGGCCAAAATTCGACATTCTTAAAGAAAAGAATTTTCAACCCAGAATTTCATATCCAGCCAAACTAAGTGTCATAAGTGAAAGAGAAATAAAATCCTTCACAGACAAGCAAATGCTGAGAGATTTTGTCACCAGCAGGCCTGTCTTACAAGAGCTCCTGAAGGAAGCACTAAACATGGAAAGGAACAACTGGTACCAGCCACGGCAAAACCATGCCAAATTGTAAAGACCATCAATGCTTGGAAGAAACTACAACTAACGGGCAAAATAACCAGCTAACACCATAACGACAAGATCACATTCACACATAAAAATACTAACCTTAAATGTAAATAGGCTAAATGTCCCAATTAAAAGACACAGACTGGCAAATTGGACAAAAATTCAAGACTCATCAGTGTACTGTACTAAGGAGACCCATCTCACGTGCAAACATACACATAGGCTCAAAATAAAGGAATGGAGGAAGATCTACCAAGCAAATGGGAAGCAAAAAAGAAAGCAGGGGTTGCAATCCTAGTCTCTGACAAAACAGACTTTAAATCAACAAAGATCAAAAGAGACAAAAAAGACCATTACATGATGGCAAAGGGATCAATTCAACAAGAAGAGCTAACTATTCTAAATATATATGCACCCAATACAGAAGCACCCAGATTCATAAAGCAAGTCTTTAGAAACCTACAAAGGGACTTAGACTCTCACACTATAATAATGGGAGATTTTAGCACTCCATTGTCAATATTAGATCAATGAAACAGAAAATTAACAAGGATATCCAGGACTTGAACTCAGCTCTGCACCAACCAGACCTAATAAACATGTACAGAACTCTCCACCCCAAATCAACAGAACATACATTCTTCTCAGCATTACATCACACTTATTCCAAAACTGACCACATAGTTGGAAGTAAAGCACTCCTCAGCAAATGTAAAAGAACAGAAATCACAACAAACTCTCTCCGATGAGAGAGAAATTGAATTAGAACTCAGGATTAAGAAACTCACTCAAAATTGCACAACTACATGGAAACTGAACAACCTGCTCCTGAATGACTACTGGGTACATAATGAAATTAAGGCAGAAATAAACGTGTTCTTTGAAACCAGTGAGAACAAAGACACAACGTACCAGAATGTCCGGGACACATTTAAAGCAGTGTGTTGAGGAAAATTTATAGCACTAAATGCCCACAAGAGAAAGCAGGAAAGATCTGAAATCGGCACTCTAACATCACAATTAAAAGAACTAGAGGAGCAAGAGCAAACAAATTCAAAAGCTATCAGAAGGCAAGAAATAACTAAAATCAGAGCAGAACTGAAGGAGACAGAGACACAAAAAAACCTTCAAAAAATCAATGAATCCAGGATCTGGGTTTTTGAAAAGATCAACAAAATTGATAGACCACTAGCAAGACTAATAAAGAAGAAAAGAGAGAAGAATCAAATAGACACAATAAAAATGATAAAGGGGATATCACCACCGATCCCAGAGAAATACAAACTACCATCACAGAATACTATAAACATCTCTATGCAAATAAACTAGAAAATCTAGAAGAAATGGAGAAATTCCTGGACACACACACCCTCCCAAGATTAAACCAGGAAGAAGTTCAATCTCTGAATAGACCAATAACATGCTCTGAAATTCAGGCAATAATTAATAGCCTACTATCAAAAAAAGTCCAGGACCAGATGAATTCTACCAGAGGTACAAAGAGGAGTGGCACCATTCCTTCTGAAACTATTCCAATCAATAGAAAATGAGGGAAATCTCCCTAACTCAGCTTATGAGGCCAGCATTATCCTGATACCAAAGCCTGGCAGACACACAACAAAAAAAGAGAATTTTAGACCAATATCCCTGATGAACGTCGATGTGAAAATCCTCAATAAAATACTGGCAAAGCAAACCCAGCAGCACATCAAAAAGCTTATCCACCACAATCAAGTCAGCTTCATCCCTGGGATGCAAGGCTGGTTCAACATACACAAACCAGTAAACATAATCCATCACATAAACAGAACCAATGACAAAAACCATATGATTATCTCAATAGATGCAGAAAAGGCCTCTGACAAAATTCAACAGCCCTTCATGCTAAAAACTCTCAATAAATTAGGTATTGATGGAACATATCTCAAAATAATAAAAGCTATTTATGATAAACCCACAGCCAATATCATACTGAATGGGCAAAAACTGGAAGCATTCCCTTTGAAAACTGGCACAAGACAGGGATGCCCTCTCTCACCACTCCTATTCAACATAGTGTTGGAAGTTCTGGCCAGGGCAATCAGGCAAAAGAAAGAAATAAATGGTATTCAATTAGGAACAGAGGAAGTCAAATTGTCCCTGTTTGCAGATGACATGATTGCATATTTAGAAAACCCCATCATCTCAGCCCAAAATCTCCTTAAGTTGATAAGCAACTTCAGCAAAGTCTCAAGATATACAATTAATGTGCAAAAATCACAAGCATTCCTATACACCAATAACAGAGAGCCAAATCATGAGTGAACTCCCATTCACAATTGCTACAAAGACAATAAAATACCTAGGAATCCAACTTCCAAGGGATGTGAAGGACTTCTTCAAGGAGAACTACAAACCACTGTTCAACGAAATAAAAGAGGAAACAAACAAATGGAAAAAGACTCCATGCTCATGGATAGGAAGACTCAATATTGTGAAACTGGCCATACTGCCCAAGGTAATTTATAGATTCAATGCCATCCCCATCAAGCTACCAATGACTTTCTTCACAGAATTGGAAAATCTACTTTAAATTTCTTATGGAACCAAAAAAGAGCCCACATAGCCAAGACAATCCTAAGCAAAAAGAATAAAGATGGAGGCATCACGCTACCTGACTTCAAACTATATTACAAGGCTACAGTAACCAAAACAGCATGATACTGGTACCATAACAGATATATAAATGGTGCTGGGAAAACTGGCTAGCCATATGTAGAAAGCTGAAACTGGATCCCTTCTTTACACCTTATACAAAAATTAATTCAAGACAGATTAAAGATGTAAATGTTAGATCTAAAATCATAAAAACCCTAGAAGAAAACCTATACAATACCATTCAGGACATAGGGATGGGCAAGGACTTCATGACTAAAACACCAAAAGGAACGGCAACAAAAGGCAAAATAGACAAATGGGATCTAATTAAACTAAAGAGCTTCTGCACAGCCAAAGAAACAGGCAACCTACAGAATGGGAGAAAATTTTTGCAATCTACCCATCTGACAAAGGGTTAATTACCAGAATCTACAAAACTTAAAACAAATTTACAACATAAAAACAACCCCATCAATAAGCTGGCAAAGGATATGAACAGACACTTCTCAAAAGAAGACATTTATGCAGCCACAGACACATGAAAAAATGCTCATCATCACTGGTCATCAGAGAAATGTAAATCAAAACCACAATGAGATACCATCTCACACCAGTTAGAATGGCCGTCATTAAAAAGTCAGGAAACAACAGATGCTGGAGAGGATGTGAAGGAATAGGAATGCTTTTACACTGTTGGTGGGAGTGTAAACTAGTTTAATCGTTGTGGAAGACAGTGTGGCAATTTGTCAAGAATCTAGAACTAGAAATATCATTTGACCCAGTGATCCCATTACTGGGTATATACCCAAAGGATTATAAATCATGCTGCTATACAGACACATGCACATGTATGTTTATTGTGGCACTACTCACAATAGCAAAAACTTGGAACCAACTCAAAGGTCCATCAATTATAGACTGGATTAAGAAAATGTGGCATATACACACTGTGGAATACTATGCAGCCATAAAAAATGATGTGTTCATGTCCTTTGAGGGACATGGATGAAGCTGGAAACCATAATTCTGAGCAAACTATCACAAGGACAGAAAACCAAACACCGCATGTTCTCATTCATAGGTGGGAAGTGAACAACGAGAATACTTGGACACAGGGCGGGGAACATCATGCCCCAGGGCCTGTCATGGGGTGGGGGGCAGGGGGAGGGACAGCATTAGAGAAATACCTAATGTAAATGACGAGTTAATGGGTGCAGCACACCAACATAGCACATGTATACCTATGTAACAAACCTGCCCACTGTGCACATGTACCCTAGAACTTAAATTATAAAAAAAAAAAAAAATAATGACCTCTAGTTCCATCCATGTTGCTACAAAAGACATGATTTCATTCTTTTTATGGCTGAGTAGTATTCCATGATATCTTTATCTATATCTATATAGATATTAAAAGAGAAGAGATACTATTATCCCTTCATATATCAAATTTCTTCCATGTTACCCAAAACACAATTACAGGAAAAACAGGAGTGGCAAGTCTGCCATGTTGTTTACGGTTTTGGTGTGGTCAAGGAAAGAAAAAAAGTTGGCAAAGGAAAATTGCAACAAAGTTTTCCATTCACTTAATAGAGGGTTAGACTTTTTACAAATAAGAGAAGAAGGCTGAATGTTCTTTTCTGATGAATCATGAACACATATTAAGGTTAATGGAATTTGCAACCTATCTGTGAGGACTTTCAAATCTGAATAGACCCAGTAGCAACAAACAGGGAGAAATGGGCAAAAACTCAGGCAATCGACCCTAGAAAAACTAAATAACAAATAACATGAGGAAAGAGTCAAAGATGTTTAAGACATCTCAAAGGGAGTAAAATTGTAATTCATGCTTTAAATTGATTTCTCCTTAAAGATAACCTTTTTTGTAGAGTATATATATTCACTAAGCATAATGATACTTAAAGTGGTTCTTGGTGAGAGAACAAAATCAAAGTTAGCTATAAAACAAAATTGTCAATAAGATCTCTGCAATATAAATAACGTCGAGTGACTTCATGTTTACTCAAATCACATGAAATCTGTGATTATCAATAAGCATCACCTCATGTTTGTCTGGGGGGTTGTAATAGTTCTCAGAGAATAGGGCTTCCTCAATGATCACGACAAAAGCCACAGAGCCTTCAGTGCTCAGCCAATACTCTTAAGTTGTAAAATGCCATCATTTTAATAAATTTATTTTCCTTGACTTACCTTATCTCCTTCTCTAGTCAGGCAAATCCACACGCCTCCTTCCTGACAGCTCACCCATCCCGGATGGAAACCTTAAACTGATTGCACGGTAAAAGACTGACTCTACCTCAGCAGGAAGTGTGTACAAATTTCTCTCTGAGGTAGAAGTACCTTAATTTTAAGGTCGTTGTGAAGGTGGTGCCTCTGATGCCTTTGTTTAATTTGTCTTATTCCTTATCTTCTCTCTTGCCTTATCTTGAACTCTGTTGCCTCTACTCTCAGCTGCTGAGTGCTTACCAGTTTTCTGGTTCAATGTTGCTTTTTAGCCTGATACGCTGCAGACTCCCTTACTCTCGAGTCTTTTGTGGCTTCTAATACATGACTCGGTCTTGTCTACCAGTTCTTCCAATATTCTAGGCTAGTTGGATCACATAACTAGACCCTCCCTTTTGCTGCCAATATTCATTTCTTAGCAATCTTGGTTTCCCACCTTGTCTCGACTCTGCCCTGACAATCTCTATTATTCTTCTGTGACATTACATTATTTGAACTCTTTATGAAATCATGAACTAAGACCATAGCCTCTCCTCCATCTCACCTCTGTCTCTCTTTTTGACATTTTTAGTTCATCCTTATGCTATAGATAACAAATACATAGAGAATTCTGCTATGTTTCTCAAACTCACTGTGATTTGAACAAATATTTGAGAGTGATTTTTGAAAAACTTAAAAAAATACTTTCGCTCCTTATTTCTGGAATAAAACAAATGAGGAGAACAATAAAAACCAAAATAAGTTTAAAAATACATAGTTAGCTGTTTTTCCTGTAACATTCACCAGGCTGGAGTGCAGTTGTGTGATCTCAGTTCACCGCAACCTCCGCCTCCCAGGCTCAAGTGATCCTTCCGCCTCAGCCCCCCAAGTAGCTGGAACCACAGGTGCACACCACCACATCCAGCTATTTTTTGGATGTGTGTGTTCAGCAGACACAGGGTTTCTCTGTGTTGCCCAGGCTGGTCTCAAACTCCTTAGCTCAAGCAATCTTCCTGCCTCAGCCTCCCAAAGTGCTAGGATACAGGCATGAGCTACCATGCCTGGCCCATATATAACGTTTTTTCACTGCCACATAATGGTTGGGCTACACAGAAACAACAATATTTCCTGATCTAGAACTGATAATTCAGTTAGATTTAAACGGTGTTGCTTTTGACTACAAAAATTATAATTCCTTAAAAGAAGCAAACGTTTTTATATCATTACAAACATTAATAGCTATAATTGAAAAACTCATAGAAAACCAGCTGTAGGCAAAATATTGACAGTTATATAAATGTCTCTTACAGATCTCCTGTAGTTTATCTACTTATGTAAGCAGCCACGTCTATTCAAATGGCTGAAAATTAAAATCAAATAAAAAGTTGGGCAACATAATATAGGATAAAGCAAATATTTCTTTTTTATTAGAGATAGTTTTTCTCATAAACAAATTGATAATTTATTTTAAAGAACTTCAAAAATTATAATGCTATGAGGAAAATAAAATAGGATGAATTCACTGTATATGGCTAATATCAGATTTTAGTCACTTTTGCAGAAGCTTATACCACGCAGTCATTTCTCATGTTTCTTCACAGAACTATGTTATTTCACGGTGCAATGATTTTCAAACCTATAAAAGCGATGTCTCAGGGGATCATCCCACTGAGGCCAACCTAGTCTATCCCATACTTATCCAGTCAAATCATAGACCTGGAATTCCAACTCTCTAGCCCAAACCTACATGTGTCCATGCTGATTACGGCACAACTAAACATCACATTCAGGATAATTCTCCACAGACATAGCTCATAGAGGCTGAAGTCACAAGGAATGAGAGGAATCAAGAACCTGCAGAGGATGTCTCAGGAGCACATACCTAATCAGTATGAAAAAGCGAATGGAACTCAGCAGTGATCCTCATCTTAGATTCCCCATGAGAAGCCAGGGAAGTTACTGTGGCTTCAGTCTGTTGTATTTTACAAGTGCTGGGGCTCCCACATTCTTTTCTCTAACCTTTGGGATTTCTTATACTCCTGAACTCCTGAGTTTCAACTCTGGGAAATATGGAAAATACTATGACTTCTTAGCTGTTTTGGCTTTAAAAGAGTGTCTTCATATGGTCCCCTCCACAGACATTTATGGGGGTCTGATTCAAGCAGGGCCATGGTCATTGCTCCCTGGACACTGCATTGCATATGAGCTAGAGGGTCTGTATACCCAGCTGCTGAAGGAAGACTTTATTTCCCAGGGGAAATTCTAGCACATCTGGGGCACTGTGGTCCTCACACTTGGTTTGGATTCTCTTCCTGATGAAAGATGTCTGCTTTCTGGCAAGGGTAAGGGTAATAATCTGTGGTTAATGTCTAATGAAAAAATGTTGGCATGTTGAAACAGAAACAAAGCCTCTCTCTCTTTTTTAAAAAATAAACATACAGTTTTGTGCAAATTAAGTTTGAACACAGAACAGATCATGAAGGAATTATTAAAGTATTGCTCTGGGTGGTATTTGGAGCAATAAACTTTAAAACTCAATTTTAAGGTTTATCACTTTTAAACCTTTTATTCTGGCTTAGCTAAATCATCATGAAAGCAGGACTTCATATGTCTCTCTGATGACAAAACTAATGTTTAGACTGTTCGAGTTGAACATTCTAATATTTAAAAATTCTATGCATACAATTGAACAATATGATTAAATCCAGGAAGGGGAACGTGAGTTGGCAAGATATAACAGATGATAACAGTGTTATTGCCATCTTTGTTCAGGTCCTTACTCTGCCTGTAAAGCTACAGCAGTCTTCTCTCTGATTATACTATCATTTTTGAACTTTCTATCCAAAGAAATCATTACTAAATTAGTGTACACTAAATAGTTGTGCACTTTTTAGCAATCATACCTACAATGAAGGCATTCAAACCACTGAAAAATTGGAATCCATCGAGGGCTGGGGAAATAACATCTTTGTAGCCTCTTGGAACTGCTGGGTAAAGAAATCAAATTCTTTGACAGTGATTCAAACTCTAGGTCACTACAGATTCAGATGTGAGTATGCATTGGGTTTCTACCTTTAAACCCTTTCACATATATGATTCTTCCTTGCTCATGGAAAGTTTGGTTGACTGATAATATACAACCAGCTCATGAATTAGAATGTCATTTGAAATAGAATTAGAGAGGTGATTTCCATTTGGATAACTGCAGCTAAGAAGGCATAAACTCCAAGCAGAAGGAATAATAATTGTATGCAAAAAGTTATAGTAGGGAGTAGTCAGAGTAGTGCACTGACATTTCCTGCTTCACCAGAAACTTTGATACACCAAAATAACACAGTTGGGAATACTAGACAGAGCACCAGACAGGGGTCAGTAACAAAGGCACTAAAGCTGTGGGACTTGCTAGTTGGTTACCTTAGGCTAAGGTAGATTAGGCACTTTTCTGGTCCTTCATTCCTATCCTGTATATAAGGGAGATGAATTGGAAAATCTTTAAGGTTCTTCTCAGTCACAAAATTCTGTGCTTTACTACGCCCCATCATCAACTCAAGGAAAAGAAGTAGGCAGCTTTAGGTTTTCTGATGGTAGGAAAAAGAAAATCATTCCAAGAGTATTATATGACTTGTATCGAGAAGTCCTGTGGAGCATGCTGCGTCTTGCTCTTCTTTATTGCCATATGGAAGATAAAACAGGAAGACAATGCCTCTTACCACATATCTCACTCTACTTATAACTCCTGGGCAACTATTTTTCTTTTGATAGCTGATGGAAGGTCTAAGAATTAAAGGTACTGCCGGCCAAAGAAGGCAGCCCAAAGACAACAATGTCAGGAACTCAGAGGTTCAGTAAAACTCCTGGGCAAGGTTGGTCTTGATATGTAAAGGTGAATCAGAAAGAAATATACTGGCCAAATTCACGTTTGAGAATGAACACATATTCTTAGTCAAATGTTTGCTACTATTTACATGTACCAGAAACAGTGTCAGAGGAGCCTAATTAAGGTCTACCTTCTTATTGTCACATCACAATGCAGGCCAGGGAAGGCCATATCTTGTCATTATTTTAACAGAAATAATAGGATTTTTTTGCCACCTATTGTTGGCAATAATTTTAAAAACACAATAACACAAAGGCCTACTCGAGGTCTATTCAGTACTAGCCTGAACTGGGTAAGTAGGTTCTGCAGGATGGAAGTAAAAAATTTAATGTAATTTTAGTAGGCTAAAAGAGGGTTAGTACTCAATGTGATAGGAACATGTAGCATGTAGGAAAAGCGGAAGACCTCAAAAAGGTGTCATTTTGGCTGAATTTTATAGAATTGGTTATAATACAGTTACATCTATTAAGTAATATGCTGTTACAGAAAATGGATTTATATAAATTGCAGTAGACAACTTTAAATCTGAATGCTAAGACACCAGAGAAGCACCTTTAGTTGCAGGAGACAGAACCTAAATAGTGGATTCACGTTTGCTTGTAGTTTCATATATTTAGAGAAATGAAATTGAATTATAAACAAACTTTAGAGCTTATGTAATCCTGCACTTAATTTTCAGTTAATAATATTGATGCTTAACATTGATATTGGAATACCTACTTATTAGGAACTGTTCTAGACAAATGCCCATTATTCAGGCTACTATCAAATCAAAGCACAAGTCTGGAAGCCACTGACCAGATCTTTGACCTGGGAAACTCGAGGGCCTCTGTTTTGTGAAAAATGGAATAAAAACTCATCCGGCTTCAGAGGGTTGTTGGGAGGGAATGGAAGAAGAGTTGTATTTTATTTTTCACGCTGTAATACAAATTTGACTCTTTGGAATGAACAAACAAAAACTGAATGATATTTTCACCTTTGCTTGAGCCTCAGGGTTATTGACCCCATTAACTAAAATGGAAGTGCAGCCTCTAGTATAAAAGACCAAGGGTTCTATCCTAGCCACTTTAAGTACAAGATGTCTACTTAACCAATCATAGCCTTTTTAAGCAACTGCTGCTTAGATTCTCATTTGTCAAAGTAAAATATACCAAAAAGCAAGCAGCATTAGTTAGGGTAAGCATTAGTAAAAACAAGAATCACAAGTAAAATACTGCCTTAATGCAGGCTAAGGAAATGTTAGTGTTTTTAAAAAGAGCAACATATTTTCTTAATCCAGTCTATCATTGATGGGCATTTGGGTTGGTCCCAAGTCTTTGCTATTGTAAATAGTGCTGAAATAAACTTACGTGTGCATGTGTCTTTCTGGTAAAATGATTTATAATCCTTTGGGTATATACCCAGTAATGGGATTGCTGGGTCAAATGGTATTTCTGGTTCTAGATCCTTGAGGAATTGCCACACTGTCTTCCACAATATACATCATGGAATACTGTGCAGCCATAAAAAAATCAAGTTTATGTGCTTTGCAGGGACATGGATGAAGCTGGAAGCCATCATTCTCAGCAAACTAACACAGGAACAAAAAACCAAATACCGCATGTTCTCACTCATAAATGGGAGTTGAACAATGAGAACACATGGACACAGGGAGGGAAACATCACACACTGGGGCCTGTTGGGGGGTGGGGGGCCAGCGGGGTGAGAGCATTAGAACAAATACCTAATGCATGCGGGGCTTAAAACCTAGACGATGGGTTGATAGGAGCAGCAAACCACCATGGCACATGTATACCTATGTAACAAACCTGCAAGTTCAGCTCATGTATCCCAGAACTTATCTCTTTTTAAAAAAGAGCAACATAATAGGCGCTTGTTTATTTCTTTAGTTGTTTTTGTTTTAACAATGCTCTTTAAAGGTAGTTTAAAAATAACAGTAGCCTGCTATTTTTAATGTTAACATTATCAGAATATTAAAGCTTAAAGGGGATTTTGAGATCATTTACTTCAAATCCCGTATTTTAGAGATGGATACTTATCCTTCAGGAGAGCAAGTGGCTTGATCAAGGTGACACATGGCTGATGGAATGAATACATGAGACTACTTTTAAACACTCAGCAATGCTGAAGTGTTTTAAGATTTGATACGAAGCTTTGATTTGAAGGAATATACAATGCCATTTCCCAAGGTCAGCTTGAGATTCTGTTTCTATAAATTTCATAAATAAATATGGAACCTATAATGTTGTACAGTATGGATTATGGCCTTCCCTCTTCATAAATTTCATGATTTTTAGTCACTTATTTTACATATATAGGTATATATATGAGCTTATATATATGTGTACATATATCAGTGTTAGATCTATATAATGTTGATTACATACAGGCAAATTAGGTACAAAGGCAGCATTTATCACTCATTAAATATTTGTGAGAAAATGCTTGAGATAAAGGAGAAAAAAATCAGGTATTTAGAGAGGAATGTGTACTGAACAAGAAGGTGTCTCTGGCAGATAAATATTTTAGCCATGGAACCAATAGCATGTCTAATTCTTGAAGCAAATATTGATCAAGCTCTGACCATGCATGCAGCTCCGTGCTTAGCACATAGTAAGTTTTCAACAGATGAAATGCAAGACCACATAGCAATGGGGAAGAGGGACTAGAATGACTCTTCAGTTCCCCACCACTGAGTATAAATTCTCCATCCCACCAATTGGCAAGTGTTCAAGACTTTGGAACTTAGGGAGGTAAAAGGAGAAGCAATGGGAACAGGAGGCAGAGAAGGGGTAAAAGGAACTAGAGGAAAAGGCGAATAAGCCCAAGTGTGTTTGTGCTCACTTCGGGAAGTCAGAGTCACAGGAAAGCATTTTTTTAAAAATGCACTAATATTCTAACTTCTCTTTATTTAAAATATGGAACATTCATGTGTCCTCAGGCAGAGAAATCATTTAAAATATGTTGGAACAAAAATGATTAAATTAGCTTTATTCTTCAATTATATAATTTACAAGAGAATATCATTCAAAAGAAAATTTCTAAACCTGGCTGATAGGAAGAATTGGTTTCAGTTTTAGAGATTATAACTAATAAGTGAAATGGAAACGTTCCTAAATTTTCTTCAGCCAAGATATCATGGTTTTTGGAACATGTGTTTTCCAAGAGTTTTCAGAAAGCTTAATGATATCTCTGACTACAAAGTTTTAGCATTTGGCATTCTCATTCAGCCAAAGGCTGTGCAAAACTTTCTGTGGCTAAATAACTCTCTAGAAAGGATACACCTAAGACACTTAAAGGCTGAGTAAATTCAGATGTGCTCATATAGCAAAAGCCTACTCCAAAAAATAAACTCAGGTGGGACTAGGGTAACATTTTCAAAATAATCGTCATATTTGTGGCAAGAGAGAAATATTGAATTGCATTCTCCCATAACAAAGCAATCAATAGATTTAAAACCTCCATAGCTGTTTCTATCCACGTGACTAAAATATATTTCAGTTCTGAGATTCAGAGACTGTGAAACGAGTGGAGGGACAATCTTGACTTGAGATGGGAAAAGAATACTAACTCAGCCCCCATTCCAGGTGTCCTTTATGGAATCCTTTTCATTGTAATCACATTACCCATCTTAACATGTTAATATCTAATCATGTGACTCATAAAAGTCATGATTTGATGTCATGATATTTTCCCCATACTGGGTAGTTGTGAGTCTTGGTTCTGTTACCATATATCATAGTTACTGATCTTCTGGGCAACCTGTTGTGAGTGGAACAGAGAATATACTTGAAGAATATTTGACTAGACCCTCCTTTCCTGTTACATAACAATGGTTTCTCCTTAAGTCACAAATCTATTCTGCATGTTAAATATTTACAAAGTACTTTAAAATTCTTCCTGACTGCTAATACACAGATAGCAATCTATGTTCATTTGAATAAGCAGAAATGTTTGTCTTCCCAAATTAAGGGCCTCTGAGTTTAATTCACATCAATTTGATGACTAGAGAGAGAAAAAAAAAAAAAAAAGCTGGGCATCTACTAAGTACAAGGCCCTGTGCCAGACATGGAGATAAAAGTAAACTTTCCAAGACTAGACAATCTGTCAGAAATTACTACATTTCATACTATTTAATTCACACCATTTCCTTCTGGGCTTAAAAGCTAAATTATGAGATGCAAAATACTCACCTTTTTAGCATTAAGTTTTTACAGTGCTCCTTAACATCCAACATGGTAACTAGTGACATAAAGATGCAGTGTTTTCTATATATTAACATATTATTTCACATTGTGTTCATTAAGCTTTTGAAAGTATTTTAGTATGAAGGTTCCATTTATTGTATCCAAAATTAAAATAGCATCAAAGTCTTTTTGCAACTCCCCAAACACAGTTAGTGAATAATGATCATATGCTAAAAAATGTAAAATGCAATTTGTGCTGTGCCCCATTTACTACAAAATCACTACGAACAATGCATTTTGTACAGTATATTGCTCCAGGGAAACTGGATCAGCATCAGGAATGAATAAAGAACACTGCATTCGAAATCAGCTAATTCTGCTTCAGCGCTTTTAAAAACTATTTGTTATGATATTACTTCCTGTCAAGCACATAATGTGATATTTTCCTCAATAAAACTAAACAGTTGCTATAATTTCAGCTTCCCTCATTTTCCACTTTTTAAGCACTAAATATTTAAACAATGCAGACCTGGAAGTCTCTAGCCAGTCATCTGATCCACGCATCTCCTTGCCTAAGGTATAGTAACTATCCATACGGGGGCCTGTTATGTCACATTGACATACTTAGTGGCAGCTGTCAAGGTCCTTACCTGCCCACAGGCCAAGCCCATTCCTCTTTCTCCCATGCCATGTGGACACGATAAATTTAACTCCAGGGCATCTGCTCCAGAATCCTTTAAACAAGAAAGGAAAATGAAAGAAAAGGCAAAGCTTTATTTATATACCAATAGGCTTTCACCATTGATAACAAAATTCACATTTGTCAAGTGTTAACTATTCTGTTTTCTGCATCACAGCTATCTTGTGAGGTATATTCTAACTCTCTCAAATTAAGGTCTATATAACAACCACCACCACAACAACAATCACACACCAAATATTTACTGAGTGCTGATAAGGGGCCACTCACTGCTCTATATGCTTTATGTTTGTTACCTCTAATTCTCATAATCTTTGTATTATTATGATACCAATTTTACAGGCAAGTGAACTGAAGCATAGGGAGGTTAAATGACAAGCTTGGTTATTAGGTGACACAGTAGAGACTGTAACTCAGATCTGTTTGATATCACATTTATTCTTTCCTAAACAGCTTCTATTTTTATGGACACAAATCTTACTAATTTTGAATAATTGACGCTCGGAGTAGGCATACAAAGAAAAATGTAGTAGGCTAGCTAGAATGAATAAACAAAATGTAAAATGTTTTTAACTGAAAATCAACAGTATCATATTTTAAAATAGTTTATCTAAGAAATAGGAAGTATTGATAGTTTTGTCTTAGTAGTGATAGGAATCCTTCGTGTTTAAATCATTAATTCCTTAGTATACAAATAGATCTTATATAAATGAACAACATAATTCATTCTAAGTATTCTTAGAATACTTTGAGAATCGTAGAATTTGTGGGAAGTCTTCTGCAAAGAACTTGAAGAATAAACAAAACACTTTTAAAAGTTATTACAGGCCAGGCATGGTGGTTCACACCTGTAATCCCAGCACTTTGGGAGGCCGAGGCAGGCGGATCATGAGGTCAGGGGATCGAGACCATCCTAGCTAATATGGTGAAACTCTAACTCTACTAAAAATACAAAAATTAGCTGGGTGTGGTGGCGGGCGCCTGTAGTCCCAGCTATTTGGGAGGCTGAGGCAGGAGAATGGCGTAAACCCGGGAGGCGGAGCTTGCAGTGAGCTGAGATGCACCACTGCACTCCAGCCTGGGCGACAGAGTGAGACTCAGTCTAAAAAAAAAAAAAAAGGTTATTATTGTGGCCGGGTGCAGTAGCTCACATCTGTAATCTTAGCACTTCGGGAGGCCCAGGCAGGAGGACTGCCTGAGCTTAGAATTTCAAGACCAGCGGGGCAACACGGTGAAACTCCATCTCTACCAAAACACAAAAGATTAGCTGGGTATGGCGGTCTGTGCCTGTAATCCCAGCTACTCGGGAGGTTGAGGCAGGAGAATCGCTTGAACCTGGGAGGCAGAGGTGGCAGTGAGCTGAGATCAGGCACTGCACTCCAGCCTGGACAATGGAGCGAGACTCCATTTCCAAAAAAAAAAAAAAAAAAAACTAGCTGATTCAAATTTTATATTCTTTTACCTAACTTCTATAATTTTTCCAGTGCCATGGTTTATTTTTCAGTAAGGCCAACTAGAAGCTTGAATTGGTTACAACGGTATTTTAACAGGTTTATCACATGCAAAGACTTAAAAAATGGTTCACTACTTTCTACGTACACTAGACCTTTCTTTAGGGCAACAGTTATTTCTTCTTTCTCTTTCCTTCCTGATTGTTTAAGATTTTAACCTATTTTTTCCTGCTCTATGAATTTTAAGTAGGACCTCAACAAACTTAGGAACTCCAGCTAGTCATTTCTCAGTTTATTTTCTTGCCTATCTTTATTCATTAGTGAGTCTGCTTTTTCTTCTGCACATTTGTTAAAGTCCATTTGATCACTGAGCCTGTTTTTTAACATGGTTTCATTATGGTTTTGCTTTCCTAATCCGATTTTAAAAGTCTTCATGTTATTTGAGAATTGCTGAAAACCATGCTTCTCTTTCTTTGATGGTTTGGTAGTGAGCATGGATGAGCACAGCCTGCTGAACCCTGAGTTCAAATCTTATGCCTGTAGCTAAGGAATTGGGGATGATGTGTACAAGTCAGTCAACCTTCTTTGTCTCCAGCTGCTCAAGTGTCAACTGTGGATAATATGACCTGTCTCAAAACCATGCCATGCAGTAATTACCAGCTTAGCGAAAAGACTGTATAGTGCAAGTATATGCTTATAACATGTTTCTTATTATTTCCTGATTACTTCAAATATTTCCTTTAGACTTCTCTATTTAACTGAAATGCAGCAATTAATAGCAAATCAATTCAACATCATTTTGGATTAAATAAGGCTTTGCAAGGTAATTGTATACATATTTACATTATGCATATTTTATTTCAAACTTACACCTAGCTACCATATTACATAATAATAGCTAACATTAATTCAGCATTTACAATATGCCAGACACTTTACTATGTCCTTTGTATGTTTTATCTTACTTTATCCTCACAGCAACTCTAAGAGGTAGGATATATCATTATTTCTACTTTACAATTGATAAAAGTGAGACATAAAGAGTTCAAGTGATTTATCCAACATCCCACAGCTTATAGCTGATAGTAGGGTCTTTAACCCAAGCATTTTGAGTCCAGGACCTGCATTTATGCCCACTATTATAATTTACTACAAATCACTTATTTTATGGCTGGAGTTGTCATAGCATGTTACGAAAAACATAACAGCTCGATATCCTTACAGCTTCCAAGTTTGAAGCAAAAATGAAAATATTTTAAAATCATCTGTCCAATATAAAATTTTTTCAATGACTAATTATTATAATTTCCCCAACATTATACACATATACAAATGCCCACTCACCAAACACACCTGGAAAGGCCTTTGAAATGTGCATCCAAGTCTCAAAAACAGACAATGCTGTTCAAGGTGACACCTTGAGAACAGGAACATTCATGTGGCCTCTGCTTGAAAATTCCTGTCTCAGGATGCACACCACCTTAAAAGGCAGTTAATTCCATTTCCAAGCAACTCTAACCATTCAAAAAGCCTTAATTGCTGAATTAGCATGAAATGTTAAATTAACTGAAATTGGGCATGCATTCTGATTCTTGTTAGTCACAAGCTTTTTAGTTTAGTCACTTATCCAGAGTTGATTCTACCTCACCTAAATGGTTATAAAATGAAATATCCTAGTGATGGCAGTAACATAGGAAATACACTGTTACTAATTTCCTACATTATCTATTTATCATCCACTTATATGCAGTAGAGTGTATGTGTGTGTGTGTATATATATATAGATAGATAGTGTGGACTCTGAGCCAAACTATGGGTTTGAATCCCACTTTTACTCCATCCTATCTGTGTGAACTTGAATACATTATTTCACTACTTTTGGCCTTAGCTTCCTCAAAAAAAAAAAAAAAAAAAAAAAACACACACACACACAAAATCAAGTCAGTGATAAGTTAGAACTCCAAAAAAAGTTAAAAATTACAAATAAAAATATATTAAAAAAGTGGAACTAAGTCACAGAGTTGTTGTTATAAGGTATAAATAAATTTGATATTTGCACAGAAGAATTCTAGGGAGATGTATTTTTAAACGTTTCCAAGGCTAATACAGGAAATGAGAAGTGCCAAAAGAGAAAGTTTATTTTGTACAGTTTTAAGTAAACTGAAAAGAAAAATAAGAGCTTTAACATATATAAAAGTTTAAAGAGGAGTGATAAAAAAATAAGTAAGTAAATAACTTCTGGAATATAATAAATACTATAAAGGTGTACACTATCTATCTAAATACTTTATCTGTCGATCTACCTACCTATCAATCATCTATCTATCTAAATACTTATTTATCCATCCAACTAGACCTCTGACTTGTCCTTCCTCTGCCTTGATATGAAAATGATTTAAGACAACTCACCTGGTCCTACATTGTCTATACCTCAGGTGGGAAAGGAAAACTATCCTGAGAAATTCTTGGAATATGGCAGTGATATAATTTTTAAAATTCTCTGAATCACTTTATAAAAACACCCAGAGAAACTAAGGTGGCAAAACCACAAATCCTTGTGCAACATACACAACTAAATCAGGCACAAAACACTTCTCCTCTCTTCTCCTTCTTTCCTACCTCTTCCTTTCTTTCCTTTACCTTCCTGATCACTACAGCTCTGAAGTCATTGGTCAGGGCAAGGTAAGGCAGGTGAACATGAGCATTTGAGGAGCAGCCATGAGTGCCCAGTGTGGGATGTCACAGCCTAAGCAGAGCAGAGCCAGAAGGACATCTACATGGCCAGTGGCATGGTGTGGTGTATCACAGCCCAAGTGGGAAGGGAAGACTTACATGGGTGATAGGGGCTGGCAAAGGACATCAGAGCTCAAGTAGGGTGAGAACAGTGTACTGTAGTGGGGCATGAAAGGCACAATTATTGGATCCCTCTTAATTTCTTCCGTTAAATGAATACATGGGGTCAGATGTTGACTTTCTAAGTAGCAATGCTATCCTCTAGTCTCAACTATCCAAAACTGGAGTTAAAGTTCTCTGGGATCTTAAAATTCTCTGAGATAGACCTGGGACAGGTAAAACACTCTTGGCTTGGGCCCCCACTGGACATAAAGTCAGTTACTATCTCTCATCTCCAGCTGCATGTCTATCTCCTGTGATTCCATTCTGTCCTGTTTATTGTCCCTGTTCAGAAACTTATATACAACTGGTCCTACAGATTTCTGTAATGTGCCTCCGTCTGATTTTTACCTCAAACTATTTGAGATTTCTAACTCTCACAGCTATTAAATTCATGACATATTGCTGCCCAGATTCAGGTAAAAAAAGAACTGATAGGAACCTGGCTTGTTAGTGTTTTATTTTGGCTCTGCTAGGAATAGTGTGGGAACTTGGTTTTAGTGCCTGTGCTTTTCTGCTGGATCTTCCTTGTCTCTTCCTACCAAAGGTGGTCAGAACCTTGGCAATCCCTCATCAGGTACCTGACTTAAAATCATCATCATTGGATTTTAAATGCTTCAAGTTCATGGGTGCCAAATAAAATACACTCTTCCCATTTATTCTGTAAAGGCATCCTTTTTGCTGGTCGTATGGCAATACTCTAACTGTATACTTCTTTTTTACTTCATTCAACAAATATCTGCTGGTAGAGAAAGCCTTATGCTTGGAATTGAGGCTTAAGCAGTGAACCAGCCACACAGGGGTCTCGATCCCCATGGACATTATTTCACTACTTACATTACACAAATACATTATTTGTGTAATGTAGATTACAGATTTTGGGGAGCCTAATGCTTAAGTAATTTGGAAAACCCTCTTTAAGGAAAAAATGATAACCAAACATTGTAAACACAGAGTTAGGTACAGAGACTTGGAAATGGTTCATGCAAGTAAATGCCCTGAAGTTTAAGCTTCATTAACTATCTGGTCAACCGGTCTCTGAAGACAGGGGCTTAGAATATAGGACAGGGAGATTTAACCTATGTGGTTGGAGGCTCAGGGTTGAGGAAAAGAGAACATTGCACGCCAAGCGAACAGCAAACGCTCTGAGTTGGGAACATGCTGGAGGAGGAAAAGAAGGCAGTAAGATCTGGAATGCAGAAAACAGATCCACAGTGACACTGGAGAGAGGCAGGCAGGGGAAGGGCCAAGTAGCACTTAATGGTCAAGTCAAGGGTTCTGAAATTAGGAAAGATGGAAAGAATTTGGATTGGTTGAGAGCAAGAAGATTAGTGGAGCTATTGTTAATAAACTTGGTAATGATGCATTTTGGACCACAGCCAATTATATGCTTCCTCAAATTTGATGGCACTACTTGTCACCCAGGAATTTTGCCGCCAGTTCAAAGGGGAACCTGAGTCCCTGTTGCTATCTTCACATCTCCTACAGTAACTGTCCACTCTCACAGACTCCCTCCAGATAAGAGTGGGTTGTGTCACAACCTTCACTGAGCCTGTCAAAGTGAGAGCTCCAGGAGCTCCAGTGCCCAGGCCCGACCAGGAGGCTCTGGCCTTTCCCTCCAATTCTGGGTTTAGATGAAGCATCACACCCCATGCTAGGAAATCCAGCTTCCCTATGGAGTGAAATGGGACCGGTAAGAGACAGGAGACTGAAGGAGCCAGTAGACTCATTCCTTCCACTTCCTTTCCTAGAAAGTGATGAGAGAATGGGTGATTCTATAATCTTGTGAGATGATGTGCTATTCCCTGTCCCATATAACTGAGGAATTGGCTGCATTTCCTTGTGAAGTTGTGGCCAGCTCTGGAATGCACCATATTGTGCTTGTTTTCCCTTCTCCCCATCTCATTTTTCTTTTCTCCTCAGTCTTACTGCTCTGAGATATATATACTTCAATAAAGCTTTTTCACATTAACTTTGACTCAGGCTCTATTTTCAAGACTAATTACAAATTAAGAAAGAAACTGATTCAAGATGGACTATACTGGATTAAATATCCATTTACAAGTGAATACTGTGAACCTTCAGCAATGGCTCAATTTGGCATACATCTGATTGCTCCCTATTGTTCATCTTTGCTTTGGCTGCTCAGGGACTTTATACATAGTAGATGTTTCATAAATCTTCTTTTGCATAAAATTGGAGTAAACTACCAAGGTTCCAGAAAAGCAAGAGAGCCTGTGGTGAGGTACGTGGACCAAGAAAACTGACCAGATTCTAACGATGTTACTGATTTGACACAAGCAGTAGAAACTTCTTTTTGGTGCTCAAAAATATGACAAATTCAAGTCAGGCTGAAGAATATAGAAGACAACATGAAACGGGTATGCATTCTAAGGTTCTACTGCTCCATATGTGTCATTTCTGTTTCAGATAAAGTAGCAAAAAGCTGATAGCAAGTTTCCTCAGCTCTCTATTGTGTAATTCAAGAATTAATCAGCCATAAAGAAGGTTTTATAAACTTAAGATTTAGTATACATCATCACATCACACCATTAGCTAAACTTAAAAGAGTTGGCATGCTAGAGTGCTGGTGTGGTGTCTCTGATTTCTTACATCCCTATGTCACCACACACAAAAGAAATGTACATGTTAGGTAGTACAGTAACTTTGACTTGAATATGTTTTTGTTGGTTTTGAAGATTTTAATGTCGGTTTTTCCATTGTAAGGAAATCTGTTTTAACCTGTTTTGAAGCATATTCATAAAATCAAAACCAAATACTGAGTCTACAAAATGTTATTGGGTGCCTACCATATGAGCTGTGATGAAATCATACTGCTTAATATTACCCTCCCAGAAGCTGTGAAGGCCTGGGGGATACTTCCTTCATGTGATATCTCCTGGGCTAGTCCAGATTTAGGATTATAGTGAAGATTTTTATTTTTTAATTGATATTATCATACTTTCTTGTTATGCAGACTGTTCTCCTACAGGGAGATTTTGCAGACTGTTTTGATTGAACAAAAGGCATACCTTTTCCTCCCTTCTTTCTTTTTTCTTTCTTCCTTTCTTTTTATTTATGTTTTTGCTATAGAGTAATTAGAAGGTGATATTAAATAAAACTGAAATTAAAGAAAAATATGAAATGTGAAAAATATCTTTAGGTTAGCCAGTTTGTTTATAATTAAAGGCTTTTGACTTATAAAAAGTAATCTTGTCTATTTAAAAATTAATGTCTAATATTGAAAAAAATAATTTTGAAAAGTATTTTGTTCTTAAAGAAAGGCAGAGAAGCAAGCGGCATGATAAAGCCATTCATCATAGTCAGCTTAAAATTGGCACAGCTCAAGCCAAGCACGGGCTCTGTGGAAGATTTCATGGTCAATTAGGTAAATACATGTATCAAATGAACCCAGCATGGAAGATCACGAGGCCAATTACTGATCATGTTTAATTTCACCCCTCTAAGTCCCAGAAGTAATTTTTTCCTTTCTCATTTTTAAAATGTCCAAATAAAATGTATAATCAACATTTTTGAACACTATAGATAGCTTTGCAGTATTTTATAATGTAGTATCAATTAGTTCATCCGTATCGTTAGATTTAGTCTTCTATATTACTGAGAGGTTTTCAAGAAACCTCAGTTAAGACTCTCCAGACTATTTTCCATGACAGCATGATGGACATAAGTGTATAATTTTAAGTATGTATTTTTCTATTTGAAATACAAATTTGAGGCACATGGTTACTTGTTTGCATTTGTGCAGGATTCAATTTATATTATGGAAAACCTGCTGACCAGTGTTCCATTCAGGAGCATTCTGTCCCACTCTTTTATGCATGTCTGTATTCAAACTAGAATAGTATTAAATGAACCTTTTATACTTTAAATATTCAAGAGTTTTATATTCAAAATTTCTTCTCTTACTGTCAAACTAGTTTGCCTAAAGGCAAGGTAAGATCAAGTTAGACTCTCAAAGGTAGAATTAAGTTTTATCATGGCATCCATCATAATATACAGTTTGCTTAACATGCAAATAAAGAGTGTATGGGTTCAGAGAATAAAGGATTTTTAGGTAGTGAGTGAAATCCAAGGGACTGCTTTTATAGAATAAATTCCTTTTAAATTTACATTTCCATCATTTTAATGAAAACACAGGGTAAACAAATTATAATAGAAATGTTTTAAGTTACATTTTCAATTCAATTTTACTTCTACTGTATTATTTTTCATGGCAGCTCTTTATTTAAAACTAATAAAAATAGGAGAGAAGAAATGAAATAAATATATACGAAAGTAACCATTACCTCAGACTTTTTGGCAAGTTCCATCCAGTCATTTTTATTGTAACTGCACATGATGCTAGCAATCACAATCTTTAAAAAGAAAAAGAATATAAGTTCAAGTAGTTACGCAGTTGTACACAAAGATACATTAATATTTATATAAATTTATAATGGTATGCTATATTATAAAATTAGTTTTCCAACTGTTAAAAAATAAATCATTAGAAAACAGCAGGGTATGACAGCAAAACACAGGGTGACATTTGGGGCTTTGGAATTACATTAGGAGACTTTCTCATTTAGTATCTGTGAACACGAGGGCAAGTTACTTAACTTTTCTGATCCTCAGCATTCTCTTTTTCAAAATAGAAATGATATTACTGACTTTGCCATCCTCTGAAAGTAGCAATGTAAATACATGCATGTATGTGAAGGGATTGTCTAATTATACAATGCCATTAAAAAGCTGTTTGTAATTACTGGTCTAGTGAAAAGGTTTTAACTGACGGAAAAGAAAAAAATTAGTGTTTCTTTCAAACATAACTCATTATAGTATACATAATACCTTAAATATTCATAGTGCATTATAGTTTTAAATTTTATTACATATTATTTAACTACATTATTACCAAAATTCCATAATGGAGACTGTATAGAGTAGTAATTACTAGTGCCTCCTCTGAAACTAGGATGCCCAGGTTAGAACCCTGACTCTGTCACTTACGCGTGGTCCTGGTCAAAGTATTTAGTTTCCTGATTGGTAAAATATGAATAATAGTGCCACTTATTAAGAAAAGTAATAACAGAAATTGGCCAGGCGTGGTGGCTCACACTTGTAATCCCAACCCTTTGGGAGGCAGAGGCGGGTGGATCACTTGAGGTCAGGAGTTTGAGACCGACCTGGCCAACATTGTGAAACCCCATCTCTACTAAAAAATACAAAAATTATCCAGGCATGGTGGCATATGCCTGTATCCAGCTACTCAAGAAGCAGAGACAGGAGAACTGCTTGAACCAGGAGGTAGAGGTTGCAGTGAACCAAGATCGCGCTGCCACTACACTCCAGCCTGGGCAACAGAGCGAGACTCCATCTCAAAAAAGAAAAGAAAAGAAAAGCAATAACAGAAATTTAACAGAAATGGCTAAGACTTATACAGCTCTTACAGTGTGCTTGGCACTGTTTCAATGGTTTTTACTTTATTAACTTATTTAATCATTCCCAGTGTTATTCTCCCCACTTTACAGATGAAGACGCCGAGGCAATGAGACCTGACAGTCATATAGCTGATAAGGAGCAGAGCCAGGACCCAGAGCCAGGCAGTGTGACTGACTGAGAGTCTGTGCTTTTAACCACTAGGTTTTGCTAGCCCAAAGCAAATACTTACATGTAAGTAATTATTCCCTATCATTATCATTTAAAGACTATGAAATTGAGGCTGGGTGAGGTGGCTCACGCCTATAATCCCAGCACTTTGGGAGGCAGAAGCAGGAAGATCGCTTGAGCCCAGGAATTCATTACCAGCCTGAGAAACATAGCAATACCTTGTCTCCACAAAAAAAGAGAAAAATTAGCTGGGTGTGGTGACCTGACCCTGTAGTCCCAGCCACTTAGGAAGCTGAGATGGGAGGATCACTTGACTCCAGGTGTTCAAGGTTACAGGGAGCTATGATCGCGTTACTGCACTCCGGCCTGGGCAACAGAGCGAGATTCTATCTCTATAAAGTAAGAGATTGAGACACAAAGAGTTTGTGCCAGGCTTACAGTTGCAGAGTCTAGTATTAAGAATCCTCTAAAAGCCATTATGCTCTCACATCATAGAGCTTTTTTATTTACATTGAGAAAAATCCAAAGATATGCTGTAAAAGTCAGATAAATGTTTTCATCAGGAGGATAGAAAGTTGTGACCATATTGGAGAGAGTTCTAAAAACCAGGGAGAGAAGTCTGTCTTTAAAGTTTTTCTTTTTTTTTTCTTTCCAGATAGACTACAAACACCATGAAAGCTGGGGCTGCTCTGCATTAGTCATCATTTATCTACAGTAACTAGCATGGTATCTGGCACATATCAAAGACTGAAAGAATAAATGAATGAGGTCACCAGAGGTTCAGGAGCAAGGGGTTGCATTGTCAGCTTACCCTTTTAAGAAGATTAAGTAGAAATGGATATCATAAGTTAGAGAAGGCAAAAATAAACAATTGAAAACTGCTGGCGATGATATGAGTAAGAGTGAAGAGTGATTAGGGCTGATGAAGGTATCTGTCTTGGTGATGAAAAAATAATCAGATATTAAAATACACAGGACTAGTCAACTAGAGAAGCAATTAAAAAGAAGGAAGCAAAAGATCTGAGAGTCTGAATCAAAGCCACTGAGAAATTCGCAGAACATCAGTCACATAAAGGTTGAACAACTTTCCGAAATATGGAAGCCAGGAGAAACAGGAATTTTGAATAGATTCCTTAGAGAGAGGAACAAAGAGAAGAAAGTAAAAGTAGATGATGGATAGAGAAAATTAAGCATGCCAAATTATTATTCATTGAGTTTAGGATTCAACTTTTTTCGTCTAGTGAAACTACAGCTTTTCTGAATTGGGGAGAAAAATGTAAGAATGTTTGTTCCATGGCCTTTTCTCTAGGGGCTAAAAGAAGTGAAAAGTCATACTCCAAGCTTTATTTGCAAGCATAAAAGGGTCACCATGTAATTATGCAGTTTCAGTTAGAGATGCTTTCCACCACTTAGATCCAAGTGATCTAAGATCTTGCTTAGGGGTGCTATACCCTATTCTCCAGTTAGAAAAAAGATCAAGGAGAAATATCAAAGAGGGCACCAGATCTTCCAGGACTAGACCTAACACCTCTTGGTGTAGGCATCCCTTGCAAAACAAAACAAAACAGAGAGAGAGAGAGAGAGAGAGAGAGAGAGAGAGAGAGAGAGATTAAGGACCTTATTTGAAAGGAAAAAATCAACTGGGATGATGCCTGGGGGCAGGTGACAGCATTCTATTGTCTTCAGTGACCACAAGGCAGAGGTCAGGTAAAAAATAGTCTGTTAATCTAAGGATTTAGGGAATGAGCAGAGCCCTGAGGCTTGTTGCTAGAACTTCAAGGGCAGAGACAGATACAAAGATACAGACTGAAGAAAAACAAAAAATTAGCCATTAGATACTAGTTACCCTGTGGTGAAACTGATAAGCAATAAGCATACATTTTTAGAAAATTTTTTTCTTAAAACAAAATAAAACAACAACAACAACCACAAAACCCCCCACCTCCTAGCATAACAAAATAATCCCCTAATTCACATTTCCATGCAACTATGAAGTGGCTGCTCAATCAGCAGTCACAGCATGTGCACTCCTCTCTCCAGCTCCCTTCTCAGGGTTCCATGGAGGACAAGAAAAACCCTTCAGGTGGGCTGAATCTAGCCAGGCAGATGGGTTGACCAAAGAAATCCACACAAGGGAAGCAAGGTTTACCAGCCTTGACAGTAGGATATGATATGTGCTCTCAACTAGGGACTAACACTGTTTCTCTCCTTTATATGGCAATTTTAATTTTAACAGAGCTACTTTTCGCTTCAAATTTATATTGACTGTGCCAGGGTTGGTTAAGATAATTGTTCGCCCTATAGGTTGCTGAGAATCATGAGGCACTACAATTGGGCTTGATGAAGAAAAATAAATATCATCCAGAGAGTTGTTCAGGATATTGAGAGAATCATGCCATCGAATGCTGGTGGGCAGCCTCTGACTGAGGAGGGGTGACCACAGATGGGAGAGATATATTATGGTAAGCGGAGGTTTTCATTGTATGCTCTGAGCAGCCAAGCACTATCCTGTTCTCCTTTCCCTATCCGTTGAAAGCAGACTCTACCTTCTTGCCCCCTAAAAAAGAGAAAGTATCCCCACTTGCACTAATCACAGGAATTGGGTACTCTGCTCCTATCAAAATCCTTCAGTGGAACTGGGAAAGCTAAAGCTTTTTTTTTTTTTTTTCGTTGGTCACTAAACTGGAATGAAGTTTGTTCACAGCTGCTGGTGATCACTGACTCCTCAACCACTTTCCCACCCCAAAGCTTACTACCCTGGGAAAAAAAGCAGAGACAGAGGAAAGTAGACAAACACACGAGATGGAGAGAGATCCCCTTTGCAGCCACTTTCAAGGCCAGCTGCCTCACTAACATATCTGTGTATTTAAATTAATAAATACCACATTTTAGCTTAAGGAAATTCTATTTTTACATTCTTGCTTTATGATTTAAAAGTCTTGACAATTACTACATGCTAAGCTACAATTGTCATGTTTCAAAGCAATTTTTTAAATCAATTAAATTTCAGGAAAAAATAACTTCATATTTATTTTAAAAATGTGAAATGGTCTAAGGATTTTAAATATCCTTATCTAAAACCAGAGGATGGTTTGTGAAAATATGTGGTAGCATTCTATTGCTGAGAAATAAAGATGACCAAAAAATAATTTTACTTTTTATTAAAAGAGATAGCAATTTTTCAGTCAGGCTGAAAGACATTAACGCTAAAAGGACACTGGACACAATTTAATATCTATTTGATGATTACAAGGCCTTTCAGTGTTTTGCTGTATTTCGTTTTTAATCAAGCAGGAGGGAAAAGATTTTTTTTCCTATGAAAAAAACAGAATGATGGATATTTCGTATCGTGAGACATCATGCAATGTTATTAGAAATAAATAACCAATGAAATATATTCTTAAAGCAACCTTTTTCTATATCAATATCTCACTTAATTTATGCCATTTCCAGTGCTCAATTTTTACGGCTCATATTTTAAAATATTATTTGAATGAGCAGATAGTGAAACCCAGATGCTACATAATATTTGAACTTTGTTTCCCCCATCCTACATTTTATGTTACACAGTCTGGTGGGAGATTCAATGTCACCTAATTGATTAATAAGCAAATTGAGCATCTACTATAAGAGGAATTAAATGGCACACAAAATGGAGCTTAAGAAATTGACTAAGCATCTTCGTGCATTCAACTTCTAACCAATATTTCTTGAGCCCCACTATATGCCAATAGCTGTTCTAACTCAGAAGTGATGAACAAGACAGAAAAAGTCCCTGCCCTCCTGAAGCTTACATTTTAGGGAGGAAAATGTCATAATGATTAAAAAAGAAAAGATATATTAATTGGACCATTTCCAGTTCCAATTGTTAGACCTATTTACAATATTATCGTTAGGAAGGCAGTAATAGAGGAGGAGAGCATGACAGAGAATCACCAGAATACATATATGCATATCAGATACATATTCAGTAAAAAGCTCCCTACGTTGAAAACTGAGAGATGAGATGGCACCTCACATAAAATAAAATGCAGGAGTAAAAGCAGCCAGGTATGTAGAAGTAACTACAGGTGCAAAGATTGAGTTGGGAATGAGCATGGTATGTTCAAGGGGAAAAAAGAAGGCTTTTGTGGTTGTAGATTCATGAGAGGACAGGAATAGTATGAAAGAAAATGAGAGAAGCAGGCAATAGCCAGATCTCTGGGAGCTCTGAACCCTGTGGGAGATTAGGTTTTATTGTAGGTGTAATGGCAGGCCACAGAAAGGTTTAAAGGAGGGTGATAAAATAATCTGATGTACATTTTCAAAAGATGCTTCTTACTATACGGAATGGGATAAGGGGGTTAAGGGTGAAAGCAAGGAGTCTGATTATGTAGAAATAATGTGGCTTTCATGCTATCCATGGAAATATAGAGAAGTGGATAGTTCTGAGGTTCTAGTTGGCGAATGCTCAGATTTAGAGAGACAGAGAAAAGTAGAAATTAAGAATGATCTGAGATATTTGGCTTGAACTACTGAACTGTGGAATGCAAATAATTTACTGAGAAAGAATAAAGTATAATGAAGAAAGTAGCAGGGGAATATTGAAGAGGTCCAATTACAATATTTTACATTTAATACGTCTAAGTAAGCAGAGCATTAGTGAAGACATCAATTGTGCCACTGGATACATGAGTGGAGAATTCACTAAAGAGGTCAAGGATAAAGGTGCAAGTTTTAGAGACTTCAAAATATAATGGCATTTGAAGTCACCAGGCTAGATGACTTCACAAAAGGAAGAAAATAATACAGGGAAAAAGAAAGGCCCTAGGACTGACCTGGGGGCACAAGAGAGTGTGATGTCGTGCCAAGAGAAGGAAGTGTTCCAAAAAGTAAGGAACAATCAACCGTGATGAATGCTTCTGAAAGTCTGCGTCAAAGAGCAGAAAAGTGTCCACTGGATTTGAAGAGAGAAAAATCATTCATAACCTTTATAAGAGGGGTTTCAGGGAAGTGACAGGGACAAAAGTCAGGTTGGAATGAGTTGAGTGAATAGAATATGAAGAAGTAGAGGCAATACACAAATCTCTCTAAACGTTTTCTTGGGCTAGCTGAAAGACAAATGAGGGCAGCCTGTACAAGGTCATGGGAGGACTAATGATTTTTTCTTAATGGACTATATTTGAGTATGTTTTTACACTGGTGAAAATGACTTGAGAAAGAGAAAGAAGCTCTTGAAAAGGGAAGAGGGGATGATGAATCGAGAGTACAAGTGGAGAAAGTGGCCTTTAAGAGAGGCAGAGGCATTGTTTCTATTTAACAGGATAAAAAACGAGTAGAGAGAAAAAAATAACTATGGATACATTTAGGTTTCTAAATTCGATGTGGAAAAAGTAAAATCATTCTTCCTGGTGTCTACATTTTCAATATGAACTAGGATGTAAGGTCTCTTGCTGAGGGTGAAGAGAACTAGTAATGGGTTTGTGACTATGAGGAAGAGATGAAAGTATGAAATAGTCTCTAAAAATGGGTCAAGCATAGCGGCTCATATGCCTGTAATCCCAGCTACTCAGGAGGCTGAGGCAAGAGGATGGCTTGAGCCAGGAGTTTGGAGGCTTTAGTGAGCTATGATTGTACCTCTGTACTACAGCCTGGGAGACAGAATGAGATTTTGTCTTTGAAAAAAAAAAAAGAAAAAAAAAAAAAGGAAGAAAGAAAAGAAAGGGAAAACAAATTTACTAAGAAAATGGTATGATTACTAGGTCAAAAAGGCAGATGTATTTAATCAGTGTTGATAATATTTATGACAATATGACTAGTAAAAATAAAAGGACAAGATGATTTACAAAACTGGAACACAGATTACAGTCCTTTTTACATTACTGAAAACATAAAATTGGGTTTTATAGATTGTCTCAGAGTTGAGACCCATCTTATCAAGATGCTTTTTAGTGCTTCAGTCATTAAAATTTGATGTGCTCCTGAAAAGTCATTCTTTTAGTGAATTCTGCTTTGTAGAAAACACTTTTAAATTGGAGTATTTAATAGTTTTTACTTTCATTTTGACTAATTAATACAATTTAAGAAAATGTACATATTTTTTGTAAACATCTAATTTCTATGAGACATTAACATTTTGAAGCATATAAAATGCAAAGTATAACAATTTACTAATGAAATTTTGCATATTTCTCTCTCTCTGAAAGGTATCTCAAAGGTGAAAAACAATAGGTAGATGCCTACTTGGCAAAAAAAAAAAAAAAAAAAAGTAGTGCTAGTGCTATATGGCTTCCATTGTCATCCTTTGAATTTTTAAATAAAGGAATCAAATTTAATGGTCACCTTTTTTTTTTTGTTTTGACAATTCCATTTCCTTAGGGAATAAATAAAATTATTTTATTAAGCAGCTTTTAAAAACTGAATGTCATTAAAGCTTACACATTAAAAATTAAGGTGGAGAACAACATCAAACTTGCAATGGCTTACAATAACAAGCAGGCTGTCTTGTCAAATTCCCATTGACTTCAAGTCTATGCTTTTTAAAACACATTGACAACGCTGTTTTGGTATTCTGTAACCATACTGTGAACTACATAGGAAATCCAGTCAACAATTCAGCTTCAAGACAATCTAAATTTTTTAGTAGGGAAAAAGTGCAAAGTGACAGGGGTGAACAACTATAAATTACAAGTAGCCACATTAGGTTTTGTCAAACACTTTAACAATATCATTGCTAAGACTACTGGGATTATATTGATGAGGAAAAACAGGATGAGACATTTGATTTTCAAAGACATTTAAACAAAGAAAATAAGTTTATTAAATGTTAATTAACCATACAACATTCAAATTTTAGATGTCCTTTATGTCTTAGTTCAAATATAGTGAAAGTGAGATTCGTGCAATATTCCTGAAATATACACATTAACCATAAGACATTTAAGGTGAAATTAATAAGCTTTTCAAATTTTATTTGCTCATTGCTTATTTAATGGTCATAAATGAGACTAGTATGCTTACAAGCTGTCTTTTAAAATTATTTAAAAATTCATTTTTTGGTTTATTAGGGGGCTGACAAATGCCTTATTTACGAAACTACTTCAAATCTAGAAAAGTCATATTTAAAGTTAAATAATATACAAGATTTTCTATAAAAAATCAGAGATGTTTTCCAACACAACAGGAAACAACCACTGTACCAGTCCAGGAGCTACAGTAACTTGCTTTTTCCTCCCCTTTTGATCACTTCATATGTTTTTATTTAGTTTCTCTCCCCAATGTGTTTAGGAAATGATCTCCCCAAGGTTAACAGCGACCTCACCAAATATATTAGATAGTTTTCAGCCCAGATCTGTACTAAACTCTCTTCAGCATTTAAGACTACTAACCACCTTCAGCTTCTTGAATCCCTCTTCTAACTGAGCTTCAGAGATACCACTTACTTTTCTTTTCTTTTTTTTTTTTTTTGGTGTTCCTTTTCCTACCTCTGCCAATTTTTCACATATTGATGCTCCCAGGGTCCACTCACGGTCCTCTTTTAGTTTCATTTCACATGCATTCTCTAGACATCATATTCGCAATGATTATGAATAATATCTATTAATACATGCAGAAAATCCCAAAAGTGTATACCTCTAAACTGCATATTTTTCCTAAGTGCAAGAATTGCATATACGACTACCTGTTAGCACCTAATTTCCATTTGTTCAAAACCAAACTTAAATTTCTCCACTCTAAATTTGCTTATTTATCCACACTAAATATGTTTATGTTTCTCTCTTTTGTCCCAGATTAGAAAACCAGGAATATCCTATCTTTGTCACCCATATCCAGTGATTTACCAAGTACCGGTTTTCAAACTTGGCTGAGCATTGAAATTATCTAGTGAGTTAAAAAATGATAACAATCCTAAGGATTCTGAGCTACCTTGTATGGAGTGAGGTGCAGGCATCAGAGTTTTTCAAGGCTCTCTAGGTGGTTCTAAAGTACAGGGAAGTTTGAGAAGTACTGCTCTAGTTTATTTCTCAAATATCTCCAGGTTCCTCATTGTGACTGTATTAAGATCCTCACCATTTCTTCCCTGGATTACTGCAGAAGTTTCCTTATTAGTTGTCCCATATCTGATTTCAGCCTATGTTATGTGCCAAATTATTCTAAAGAGACAAACCTCCTCATATCACACTTTGGCTTCAAATCCAATTTCAGGATAAAATAATAGGCTATACAAGACCACAGTGCAACTTTTGCTTTGACCACACTGAATTACTTTGTTTCCTGAGTGTAATTTGCATGCTGAATTCTCTTGATCATATTTCTGTTCCTTTTGTCTAAATGTATAAGGAATGGTCAAAGCATATGACATAGTAAAGGAAACATGAAAATTGATACAAAAAATAACACTAACCAAGATAAAATAAGAGCAAAAGAAAGGGTAATCATTTGCAGCTGTGTGAATCAGGGAAGGCACCATACAACAGGAACATTTGACCAATTATGAAATCACCCATGGACATTTAGAGGTATTCCTCGAAGACATTGCAGCTTTGATCCCAAATCACAGGTGTAACAATAATGAAGAAATTTGAAATATTGCAAGAATTACCAAAATATGAACATAGAAACATGAAGTGAGTGCATGCGGTTGGAAAAGTGGCACCAATAGACTTGTTAGAAGCAGGATTGCCACAACCTTCAATTTGTAAAAAAACATACAAGATTGCAATAAAATGAGGTATGTCTGTATTGGAAATTGATTTAAAAATCCAAGGAGGTAGAGTGCTCCAGGTAGAGTGAGCAGCAGGAGCAAAAGCAAAGGATGATGTATTTAAGGAATACGCTGTGTTTAGGAAATCTCAGGTAGTTCAATTTGACTGTCTTAGGGAGAAACAAATGGTTGTATTTCACAGAAAATGAAGCAAGATACCTAAATAGGAACCTGGTTTATGCAGGCAAGGGACTAAACAATGGTTTCTAATCAGCTAAGCATTTGGATTTGAATTTTCAATCATTTTCTCTAGTAAATTCGTGCTTCTCATGTAGACATTGCCTTCTGGGATACCTCTCCTGTGCCCCATTGCTCCACTGACTTCCTTTGGCACCCCTCTTCTGATATTTCTCAGTATCCTTTGCACTTTTCTGCTATGATATTTGTTACGTTGTATTTGTTTAATATTTTATATATTTTTTAAAATATATATTTTAATATATATTGTACTTTCTACCTTCTAGAGACAGAATAAGAAGGACACATAGATGGTAAAAGGTAAGGGGTTCTAGATCCCTTTATAATTTATAAAGTACATTTTGTATCAAAAATAATTATCCATTATATTTGTTTCTATATTTACAGTTTAGTACAGATTTTCACATACATTATCTCATTTATCCCCCACAACAATCTTGAATTTAAGGAATCTTATACTGATAATAATGTGGCACAGATAATTTAAATTACTTTACCAGGGTCAAGTTAATCAATAGCGAAGGCAGGGATTAAGCTCAGGTCTTTTGATTCCAAGTTCCTCTCTACTACATCAAGACTATACCATATTGATTTCCTATCCTTTCAATTTACATTAGAGATTCTAGTTGATTTTATGTCTTCAATCGTCTCGTGGTAGATGGTTTGAAAACACTGTTACCTCCCTGTTTCCATGCCCCTTCGGAAGGACTCTCATCAAGTGGGAGCATTTATCTACCCAACCTTTGGTTAAGGACTGATTTTGTGACTTGTTTTAATCAACAGAACATGGTAGAGGTGATGTTGTGCCAGAGTTAAACCAAAGCTTGAGGGGGCCTGGTGCTTTTCTGCTTCCTCTCTTGAAATCCTACCAAGCCAAGTCGACAAGCCAGTGTAGGCTAGTGAAGGATGACAGATCACATGACACAAAGACAAGTCATCCAGCTGAGGCTGACCTAGATTAGCCAGCCCCTAGCCTACTTGGAACTTGACCACAGATGGAGTAAGACCAGGTAAGACCAGAAGAACCATGTAGCATAGCCCAGTTAAGCAAATTGCTAACATCCACAATCATGAACTAAATTAATAGTCATTTTCAATCCTAAATTTGAGATGTTTTGTTATGTAGGAAAAGCTAACTGATGCCACTTTTACTGAATACCACAGTAAGAACCATTACATGCTGTGTATTCGCATACGCTAAGCACTATCTTTAGAATTTCACACGACTTATCTCTAATCCTTAGAACACAGCATAGAAATTATTAGCCCCACTTTACAGACAGAAAAAGAATCCTTCAAGAAGTTAAATAACTACTCACAGTGGCATGACCAGTAAGAGTAGATACAAAGCTTGATCTGTTTGACTATAATATTTATACTTTGAATGATTTTTCTGTGCTCCTTATACAACCTTCATAGAAAATGTGTTGGTTTACTTTTATAGATGGTGAATTTTATTCAATGTGTGTCAGTTTTTATTATATTCATTCTCAGAGGCTAACCTTATTTCTATGATCTTGGCCAATGAATTAGTTTACTATAGCGCTGTATATCATCTAAGCTAGATCAACAAGTGAGCAGGAACCAATGGGATGATACACAGCCTCCCGACCATTAATGCATGTTAAGGGCTGATGATGGGCTAGTATTGGCTCTTTATAATCTGGCTCCAAATCACCTTGCTGCCCCTTATTTTGACATACCAAACTGAACCTCTTTTAATTTTTTTGAGACAGAGTCTTGCTCTGTCACCCAGGCTGGAGTGCAGTGGCACGATCTTGGCTCACTGCAAGCTCCGCCTCCCGGGTTCACACCATTCTCCTGCCTCAGCCTCCCAAGTAGATGGGACTACAGGCACCCACCACCACGCCCGGATAATTTTTTGTATCTTTTAGTAGAGACAGGGTTTCACCGTGTTAGCCAGCATGGTCTCGATCTCCTGACCTCATGATCCGCCTGCCTTGGCCTCCCGAAGTGCTGGAATTATAGGCGTGAGCCACTGAGCCCGGCCTGAAGCTCTTATATATACTGGCTACCACATACCACATGTACTTTTAGATTTCCATTCTTTTCCTCATGTCGGTCCTTCCTGTAGTGCCATCGTAGACGTCTGACTGTACATCTCCTATCTACTTCTCAAGGTTTAACTCAGAGCTAACCTCAACCATATCATCCTTAATGATCTCAGAGACAGAATCACTGTTTTCTCTTGGTATTCAAGCGTGCTACACCAAACACTACTCAGTTCCTGTTGGACTGTGTCAGATAGATGTCCATTTGTATCATTCTCTTCTCTTGTCCCACTTCTCTTACCTCACTCAGTGGGAGAACATGCTAATTATTATTCATCTTTAGTTTCTTATCATTTGGTGCAGCATTGCCTAGCACCTAATGTAATTTAGTAAATGTTAGTGGAAAGAAAGATGGCCTATTATTAATAAATTTTTTGAAACTTCTGTTTCATCCCTATGAAGACTGTAGTACTTGCTGCAAGTAAAAGTGCATGCATGAAACTACCGTGACTATTATATATGTATGTATAAAAGACCATGACTACTACTGTGTATACTATAGTAGTCATGTAGTCATGCAGTAGTAGTAGCAGCTGTTATATACATATGACATATACATATATATATACATATATATATATGGTATATCTTATGAACTTACATTGACACAGCATCATCAGACAAAGTCCACAGAGTTACATCAGAGTTCACTCTTGCTGTTATACATTCTATGGGTTTAGACAATGTATAATGACATGTTTGCATTGTTATAGTATCATACAGAGTATTTTCACTCTCCTAAAAATTTTCTGTGCTCCACCTATTCATTCTCTCTCATCTAACCCAACCCTCCTTGCTATCACTGATTTCTTTACCATCTCCATAGTTTTGTCTTTTCCAGAATATCAGACAGTTGGAATCACACAGTACATAGCTTTTTCATTATGGCTTCCTTCAGTTAGTAATATGCATTCAAGGTTCCCCCATGTATTTTCATGGCTTGATATTCATACCTTTTTAGTACTAAATAATATATCACTGTCTGTATGTACCAAAGTTTATAATTCACCTACTGAAGGATATTTTGGTTACTTCCCAGTTTGGGTAATTATGAATAAAGTTGCTGTAAACATCCATGTGCAGATTTTTGTGGAAATATAAGTTTTCAACTCCTTTGGGTTAATACCAAGGAGTGGAGTTGTTGGATCATATGGTAAGAATATTTGTAGTTTTATAAGAAACTGCCACATGATTCTAAAGTGATCAAATCATTTTGCATTCCCACCAGCAATGAATGAGAGCTCCTTTGCTCCAGACCCTCATCAGAATTTGATGTTGTCAGTGTTATGAATTTTGGCTATTCTAATAGATGTGTAGTGGTACCTCATTGTTGTTTTAATCTGCATTTCCCTCCTGACATAAAGTACCTTTTCATATGCTTATCTGCCATCTGTTTCTCTTCTTTGATGAGGTAGCTGTTAAAGTCTTTGGCTCATTTTTTAAAATCTGGTTCGTTGTTTTCTTATTGTTGAATTTTAAGTGTGCTTTGTATATTTTGGATAACCTTATTTTCTCAAATGCGTCTATTACAAATATTTTCTCCCAGTCTGTGGCTTGACTTCTCATTCTTTTGACATTATCTTTCACTGAGCAGAAGTTTTGTTTTGTTTTGTTTTGTTTTGTTTGTTAGTTTGAGACACAGTCTTGCTCTCTCTCCCAGGCTGCAGTGCAGTGGCACAATCTCTGCTCACTGCAACCTCCCCCTCCCAGGTTCAAGTGATTCTCCTGCTTCAGCCTCCCGAGCAGCTGGGATTCCAGGCACCTACCACCACGTCCAGCTAATTTTTGTATTTTTAGTCAAGACGGGGTTTCGCCATGTTGGCCAGGCTAGTTTCGAACTCCTGGCCTCAGGTGATCTGTCTGCCTTGGCCTCCCAAAGCACTGGGATTACAGGTGTGAGCCACCGTGCCTGGTCAGAAGATTTTTATTTTAATGAAACCCAGCATATCAATAATTTCTTTCATGAATATTGTCTTTGGAGTTATGTTTAAAAACACACGTCATCAACATATTCAAGATCATCTAGGTTTTCCTCTATGTTACCTTGTAGGACTTTTATATTTTTGTGCTTTACATTTAGATCTATATTCCATTTAGAGTTAATTTTGGTGAAGGGTGTGTCTAGATTAATTTTTTGTTGCATGTGAACACACAGTTGTTCCAGCACCAATTGGTAAATGACCATGTATTCTCCATTGAGTTGTCTTATTGCTTTGTCAAAGATCAGTTGATTTAATTATGTGGGTCTATTTCTGGGCTGTCTTTTTTGGTCGATTGATCTATTTGTCTGTTCTTTCACCAATATTACACTGCCAGATTACTGTAGCTTTATAGTAAATCTTGAGGTTAGGTAGTGTCAGTCCTCTAACTGTGTTCTTCTCCTTCAATATTGTGTTAGCTATTCTGTGTCTTCTGCCATGCCTTTACACTTCAGAATCAGTTTGTCAATGCCCACAAAACAACTTGTGGGGATGTAAACTGTGATTACATTGCATCTATAGATCAAGCTGGGAAGAACTCACATCTTGACAGTACTGTCTTCCTATACATGAACATGGAATATCCCTCCATTTATTTAGTTCTTGTTTGATTTAGTCCATCAGAGTTTTGTAGTTCTCCTCATACAGATCTTGTCATATTTTGATAGACTTATACCTATTTCATTCATTTTGATTCTAATATAAATATTATGTTTCTTTTAATTTTAACTTCAACTTTTTCATTGTTAGTACAGAAGAAACGAAATGACTTTTGTATATTAACCTTTAATCTTGCCACATTGCTATAATCACTTGTTACTTACAGGATATTTTTTGGTCAATTCTTTCTGATTTTCTATGTACACAATAACACCCTCTGCAAAAACAGTTTTATTTTTTCCTTGTTAACTTGTATACCTTTATCCCACCTTTATTTTGTCTTATTGCATTAGATACAAGTTCCAGTATAACTGTGAAAAGAAATGGTGACAGGGGTAATCCTTGCCTTGTTCTTGGTCTCAGTGTGAAAACTTCTAATTTCTCACCATTAAATGTGATATTAGCTGAAGGTATTTTATAGATATTCTTTATCAAATTCGGGAAGTTTCTCTGTATTGTTAGTTTACTGAGAGATTTGATCATGAATGGGTGTCGAATTTTGTTAAATGCTTTATCTACATCTGTTGATAAGATCGTGTGATTTTTCTTTTTTAGTCTGTTGAGGTGATTACATTAATTGATTTTTGAATGTTGAACCAGCCATGCATGTCTGAGATAAATACCACTTCACTGTGGTGTGTAATTCTTTGTATACATTGTTGCATTCAATTTGCTAATTTTTTTTGATAATTTTTGCATCTTAAGAGATATTGGTCTATAGTTTCCAGCATATCTTTGTCTGGTTTGCTGTCAGTGCAATTATTAGGTATTAGGGCCTCATACAGTCATTGACTGATGATGGGGTTAAGTCCCGATAAGCCTGTAATAAACCGGAAATATTGTAAGTCAAAAGTGTGTGCTTCAACTTCTGAGATTTTCAACTTACAATGAGTGGAGTTATTTGGACATACTCCACTGTAAGCTGAGGAGTGTACTGAATGTATATTGCTTTTGCACCATCTTGAAGTTGAAAATTTCTAAGTTCAAATCTGATAAATTTGAGACTATGTGTATTCCCTCTGTTCCTGAAAGATATTGAGAGAATTGGTAGAAATTTTTCTTAAATGTTCAGTAGAATTAATTAGTGAACCCATCTGGGTCTTTTGCTCTGTTTTGGAAGGTTGTTAATCATTGATTTGATTTCTGTAATAGATATAAGCTGATTAAGATTGTCTATTTATTTGTGTGAGTTTTGACAGTTTCAAGGAATTGGTTCATTTAATCTAGGTCATCAAATCTGTGGGCATAGAGTTGTTCACAGTGTTCTTTATTTTCCTTTTAGTTCCCGGGGACCTGTAGTGATGTCCACCCTTTCATTTCTGATATTAACTTATGTCCTCTCTTTTTATTAATTAGCCTGTCTAGAGGTTTATCAGTTTTGTTGACTTTTTTTCAAATAATCAGATTTTGTTCATTTTCTATACTGATTTTCTTTTTTCGATTTCATTGATTTCTGCTAACTCTTATTATTCGTTTTCTTCTGCTTACTTTAGATTTAATTTGCTTTTCCTTTTCTATTTCCTAAGGTAGAAACTTAGATTACTAATTTTAAATCTTTCTTCTTTTTAAATATATGTATTCAATGATATAAACTGCACTTTAAGTACTACTTTTGTAGCACCTCACAGATTTTGAGAAGTTTTCTTTTAATTTTCATTTAGTCCAATTTTTTTTTTTTTTTTTTTTTGCCCAGGCTGGAGTGCAGCTCCGCCTCCCGGGTTTACGCCATTTTCCTGCCTCAGCCTCCCGAGTAGCTGGGACTACAGGCGCCCGCCACTTCGCCCGGCTAGTTTTTTGTATTTTTTTAGTAGAGACGGGGTTTCACCGTGTTAGCCAGGATGGTCTCGATCTCCTGATCTCGTGATGTCTCGGCCTCCCAAAGTGCTGGGATTACAGGCTTGAGCCACCGTGCCCGGCCAGTTCAAAATATTTTTAATGTTTTTTGACATTTTGTTTTTGGCCCATGTGTTATTTAGAGGTGTGTTGTTTAATCTCTGTGTATTTTGGGATTTTTCAGATACATTTTGTTACCAGTGTCTAATTTAATTCCATTGTGTTCTCAGATCAGAGACTGTATGATTTCTGTTCTTTTAAATTTTAAGGTGTGTTTTATGGTCCACAATGTGGTCTACCTTGGTGAATGTTCCATGTAAACTTGAGAAAAATGTGTATTCTGTTATTGAATGGTGTTGTCTATCGATGTCAAATTATGCCCAGTTGACTAATAGTGTTGTTGAGTTTACGCACTTACTGATTTTCTGCCTGCTAGATCTGTACATTTCTGATAGAGAAGTGTTGAAGTCTCCAATTATGCTAATAGATGTACTACTTCTCTTTGCTGTTCTATTGGTTTTTGCTTCACATAGTTTGATGCTCTGTTGTTAGATGGATACACATTAAAGATTCTTATCTCTTCTTGGAAAATTGACCATTTTATAATTATGTAATACCCTTCTTTTGTCCCTGATAACTTTCCTTGCTTTGAAGTCTGCTGCCTGAAATTAATATGGCTACTCCTGCTATCTTTAGATCAGTGTTAGCATGATACATTTTCTTCATCCATTTACTTATGATCTATGTGTTTTGTATTGAAAGTGCATTTCTTACATGCAATACATAGGTGGGTTTTTAAATTCACTTAGACAATCTTTGTTTTTTAATTGGTGTATTTAGATCGTTGATATTCAAAATGAGTATTGACATAGCTGGATTAATATCTACTATATGTATTGTTTTCTATTTTTTTCTCTGTTCCTATTTTTGTCTTCTATACTGTTTCTGCCTTTTGTGGTTTTATTTCATTATTTTATATGATTCAATTTTTTTCCTACTTTTTTTTAGCATATCACTTTTTTTTTTTTTTTTTTTTTTTTCAGTGTTCAGATCTT
>NW_012118388.1:701058-899398 GCF_000951035.1 Colobus angolensis palliatus
TTTACTTTTTGTAGTGGTTGCCCTAGAGTTTACAATATACAACTATAGCTAATCCAAGTCCATCAAGTAACCCTGTACCACTTCACAGATGATATGAGCATCTTATAATAAAGAAAATCGTATCCTCCCTCCTGCCCATTGTGTCACTGCTGTCATTCATTGGACTTATATATAGGTATACATAAGCATATATATTATATGTAAGTATACACAATCAAATATACTGTTGCTATGATTATTTTGAACAAATTGTTATTAGATCGATTAGGGGTAAGAAAAATAAACATTTTTATTTTACCTTAAATTATTCCTTCTTTGATGTTCTTCCTTTCTTTGTATAGGTCCAAGCTTCTGGCCTTTATAGTTTTCCTTCTCTCAAAAAACTTCCATTAACATTTCTTGCAAGGAGGTTTACTCTGAACACATTCTTTCAAAGTTTGTTTGTCTGAGAAGGTGTTTATTTCTCCTTCACTTTTGAAGAATAATTTTGCAGAGTATATAATTCTTCATTGATGGGTTATTTTTCTCTGAATACTTTATTTATTTATTTGTTTATTTATTTATTTATTTATTTTCTACTTTTTTTGAGACAGAGTCTCACTCTGTTACCCAGGCTGGAGTGCAGTGCCGTGATCTTGGCTCATGGCAACCTCTGTCTCCCAGGTTCAAACAATTCTCCTGCCTCAGCCTCCCAAGTAACTGGGATTACAGGCATGCACCACCATACCCAGCTAATTTTTGAATGTTTAGTAGAGAGAAGGTTTCACCATTTTGGCCAGGCTGGTCTCTTAAACTCTTGACCTCAAGTGATCCACCCATCTTGGCCTCCCAAAGCTTTGGGATAAAAGGGGTGAGCCACTGTGCTTGGCCCTCTTAATACTTTAAATATTTCACGCCAGTCGATTCTGGCTCTTTAGGTCTTGTTAAGAAAAACAGAATGCTCTGCTGTATTTCGAAATGGTTCTTCTTCTCTTCTCCCTACCAGAAGCAGTAGGGGAATTTTCTCTAATACTCACTTTCAGAAGTTTGTGCAGCTTCTGTAGATAAATCTCACAATATCCTTGGTGTTCCCTATGCCTGGGCCCTTCTGGAGTTTTTAACTCTAAGACTTGTTTGCACTGATCCTCCAGAAATTCATCAATTATAGTTCAGGTTTTCCTATGCTGGTCATGGTTCCTGATGTGGTTGCCGCTAGTGAGTCTCTGCTTCAGTAAGCCATAGTTCCCTATATTTGCTTGTCTGTCTCTCTAACCTTGCGGTAGCAGTTTTTCCCTGAGTCCTCCCATCTCTTACAATCTAAGAAAAGCTGTTGGTTTTTAGTCTCTTTAGTTTTTTTTTTTTTAATTATTTCTTTTTTATTTTTAAGTATATCTTATTTATTTTATTATAGAATAAATAAAACCTATTTTAAAATATTCTTTTTTTCAGACATCAGGTTTATATATTTATTTATTTATTTTTATTATACTTTAAGTTCTGGGGTACATGTGTAGAACGTGCAGGTTTGTTACATAGGTATACACGTGCCATGGTGGTTTGATGCACCCATCAATCCTTCATCTGCATTAGGTATTTCTCCTAACTCTATCCCTCCCTTAAACCCCCACCCCTTGACAGGCCCCAGTGTGTGATGTTCCCCTCCCTGTGTCCATGGGTTCTCAATAGGAATGCTTTTACACTGTTGGTGGGGGTGTAAATTAGCTCTTTCACTTTTTACTTGTTAGGATGGAGTGGCAACTTCCAAGCACCTTACATGTGTAACAGGAAACAACCTATCACATATTTTTATGCCTATAAGCCATTCACTGTTTTCACAGCACGTGGTACTGACATTAATTTACAATAGCATGTTTGGTATTGACATTAATCTACAATGTCCAACTGGATTTAAGTTGTTCTATCACTTTTGAGCTCTCATTGAGACTGTAATAAGTCAACTAAAGTCATGAGATTTGAATGCACTATACATAAACAAAAAGGTGTGTTTTCCACACAAAATCTGTGCGTGATATTTTCTTTGCTTTTATTTAAAAGGACATGATATAGTACCTGCATGGATATCGTTCATTTAGGAATAGAGCTTTTCAATGGCACATAAAGAGGTTGATTTAAAATGTGTTATTATGTGTTTATATTCCAATTATAAACTTCTTTCAGAGGCTATAACAAATATTCACTTAATAAACTACCTTTCTAAGTTAAAAACGTTAATAATTAATGTAGTATTAAAATGTAACATAGGAATAAAAAAAGAGGTTAACAATAAAATAATGAAAACTCCTAAAATAATTATATGGAATGATGCACGACATCAAATAGTCTGGGTATACTTTCCAAAACCATACATTTAAGCACATGGATGTTGTAAAGATTATTAAAACATTTTCTTTAAAGATTTTAAACTCCCAAAATAAAATTTTATGTAAATACTGTTATTGTAATTGTTTTATGAGATTTAGCTCTTTGCTCTCATTAACTACGATTGCATGTTTAATGCACATTCAATCAGATAATCCTGGTGGGTACATTAGTGGTACTGTGTCTTAGGCAATGGATAGCAAGCTCGTAGAAGACACGGGCTATGTCTTCTAGCTCATCATGTCCCTGTGGCCAGGAACTCATCAGCCTGAAGCAGTTGGATTAACAGAATGGTGGAATGGCCTTTTGAAGTCACAATTACAATGCCAACTAGGTGACAGTGCTTTACAGTGCTGGGGCAAAGTTCTCCAGAAGGCCGTATATGCTCTGAATCAGCATCCAATACACAGTACTGTTCCTCTCATAGCCAAGATACATGGGTGCAGGAATCAAGGGGTGTAAGTAGAAGTGACACCACTCACCATCACCCCTAGTAACCCACTAGCAAAAGTTTTCCTTCCTCTTCCCACAACATTATGTTCTGCTGGTCTAGAGGTCTTACTTCCAGAGGAAATAATCCTGAACCAGGAGACACAACGATTCCATTAAACTGGAAGTTAAGATTGTCACCTGACCATTTTGGGCTACATATATAAGTCAACAGTCTAAGAAGGGAGTTACAGTGTTGGCTGGGATGATTGACCCAGACTATCAAGATGAAATCAGTCTACTACTCCACAACAGAGGTAAGAAAGAGTATGCATGGAATACAGGAGATACAGCATCTCTCAGTATTACCATGCCCTTTGATTAAGGTCAATGGGAAACTACAACAACCCAATCCAGGCTGGACTACAAATGGCTCAGACTCTTCAGGAATGAAGGTTTGGTTCACTCAACCAGGTAAAAAACCACGACATTCTGAGATGCTTGCTGAAGGCAAAGGGAATAAAGAATGGGTAGTAGAAGAAGGTAGTCATCAATACCAGCTACGACCATGTGACCAGTTGCAGAAAGGAGGACTGTAATTGTCATGAGTATTTCCTCCTTAATTTAAAAACATGTTTGTACATGTACATACATGTACTAGAAAAATATCTTCATTATATTTCCTTTTTTTCCTTTATCATGTGACATAAGATTTATTGACTTCACATAAGCATTTAATTGTTGTTAACTTTATGTAATGGCATTTAGGGTAAGGATTAGTGTGCTTCTGGTTGTGTGAAGAATAGTTGTATTACGTTAGGCGTAATTATGACCTTATTATTGTCTTTTTTTGGAGATTATGTATGATTTTGGGAGATGTGTATGGGTTCATGTTGACAAGGGGTGGACTTGTGATGGTTAATATTGAGTGTCATCTGGATTGGATTGCCACGTATTGTTCCTAATTGTGTCTGTGAGGGTGTTGGCAAAGGAGATTAACATTTGATTCAGTGGACTGGTAGAGGCAGAGCCACCCTCAGTCTGGGTGGGCACCATCTAATCGGCTTCCAGTAAGACTAGCATAAATCAGGCAGAAGAAGGTGGAAAGAGCAGACTTACTGAGTCTTCTGGCCTTCATCTTACTCCCATGCTAAATGCTTCCTGCCCTCCAACATCAGACTCCACGTTCTTCAGCTTTTGGACTCTTGGACTTACACTAGTGGTTTGCCAGGGGCTCTTGGGCCTTTGGCCACAGACTGAAGGCTACACTGTCAGCTTACCTACTTTTAAGGTTTTGGGACTTGGACTGGCTCCTTTGCTCCTCAGCTTGCAGATAGCCTATCGTGGGACTTCACCTTATGATCATGTGAGTCAATACTCCTTTATAAACTCCCTTTCATATTTACATCAGATACACATCTATCCTATTAGTTCTGTCCCTTTAGGGAACCCTGGCTAATACAATACATATAATCACATCGGTGTTGTAAAGATTATTAAAACATTTTCTGTAAAGATTTTAAATTCCCCAAATAAGACTTTATGTAAATATTGTTATTATAATTATTTTATGAGATGTAGCTCTTCACTCTAATTAACTATGATTGAAAGTTTAATGCATGTTCAATTAAATAATCCTGGTGGGTATGAGAGTGGTAGTGTGTCTTAGGCAATGGGTGGTAAGCTTCTAGAGAACATAGGCTATGTCTTCTATCTCATCGTGTGCCTGTGGGCGAGAATTTGCTGGTCCTTTTTATCAAGGTACCTGATACATAGTAGGAACTGAGATAATATTTGTTGAATCCAGAACAAATGAAAGAATCATTGAGATGCAATTAATGTTTGTTAAATGCAGTGCTTTAAAAAGTCAAGCACTTGTACAAACACACAACTTGCTCTTTTCCAACTATGTCTACCCTATTACCTCACAGAAATTCGCAGTGAAAGCTTAGATTCATTCACTGTGAAACATGTTGCACACCCTCCCACTTGAGAGACTCTACCTTGGCTGTCTCCCCAACCTTAAATATTATTCCCCAGACACAGACATGGTGCTCTTCCACGTCTCCTTCAAGTTTCTGCTCAAATGTCACTGTCACAGTGGCACTCTTTAAAACTATAGGGCCAGGCTCAGTGGCTCACACCTGTAATCCTAGCACTTTGGGAGGCCACCAGCACTCTGGGATGCCGAGGCAGGTGGATCACCTGAGGTCAAGAGTTTGAGACCAGCCTGGCCAAAATGGTGAAATCCCATCTCTACTAAAAATACAAAAACAAGCTGGGTATGGTGGTACTCACCTGCAATCCCAGCTAAGGCAGGAGAATTGCTTAACCTGGGAGGCAAAGGTTGCAGTGAGCTGAGATGGTAACACTGCACTCCAGCCTGGGCAGTAGAGCAACACTCTGTCTTAAAAAAGAAAAAGAAAAAGAAAGAAAGAAAAGTAAAACTACAAACCACCTTCTCCCAGCTCTATTTATTTCCATAGAACTTTCTATTATATCATTTTCTTATTTAATATTTATTGTCTTTCTCTCTGCAGCTGAAATGTAAGCTCCAATAAAGTGAGAATCTTTGTTTTGGATACAGAATACTGCTGGCATAGAGTAGAAGCCCTGTAAATACTTGTGGAATGAATAATTAGACACTAACATATCATTTGAATGTCTTTTGCATCAGCTACCTGATATATAAAATGAAAATAATTTGGTTACCATATTTATTTCATAGGGACTGTTCTGAGAGTTATATTGTATTATATATTTGACATTAAATAGTTTTCAATAAATTCAATGATGATTTTTATAACTGAAAGAATAATGTCATATTCAGATTTGCCTTTTTTTCCACAATTTAGTTAGAGTGCAAACAATGACATTTTGAAATAGCAGAATAAACATCCAGAGATAAGACTTTTAAAAATATGTCATTGGAAAGGGTAAAAAGCATCATCTTTATATGCTCCTTTGATCTTTCTGTAGTGTCACATTGTGGGCATATGATATTTGTAAATTAATACAATTTAAAAAAGAGGTAGAGCTATAGAACCAAAGTTTAGAGATAGATTTATAGTTTAAAAATATTTTAAAATTATTTTTAGATTTAGCCAAAATGCTAGAAAATTCACTAATATCTAACACCACTTTTTAGTAAATTATGTTTCCTAGTTGACATTGCTTGAGCAGAATTAATATTAAATTTTTTTCTGACCATCCTGGCTAACACAGTGAAACCCCGTCTCTACTAAAAAATACAAAAAATTAGCCAGGTGTGATAGCAGGTGCCTGTAGCCCCAGCTACTTGGGAGGGTGAGGCAGGAGAATGGCGTGAACCTGGGAGGTGGAGCTTGCAGTGAGCCAAGGTCGCGCCACTGCACTCCAGCCTGGGCGACAGAGCGAGATTCCATCTCAAAAAAAAGAAAAAAAAAAAGAAAAATTCTCCTACTAACACAGAAAAAGTTATTAGAACTGTGAGTCCCAGACATGCAGGGAACCCACAGAGGGCCACTACTACAAACAGATGCCATGACAAACATAGAATAGTGAGCTGAGACTGGCTGCAATGTTGGGTGAGGAAAGAATGGACAGTGGGGTTGAAACTAGGAATCATGCTCTTTACCTGAATGGTCTAAAGGGCATGCATTCTGATCACACAGCTGGATGATTCTTTTGCAAACCAGGCTCTAGATGAAACATAAAGATTTTCATTGCCCTTATCTGTCTGCTATGCACTTCAATAATACTCATCCTCTTTTTCCCCATGAGATCATCTCCTTCAGTACTTCATCTTCAACGCTCATCTCTGAGCTGGTGCAAAAATGAAGCTCAGTATAAATAGTCAATGAATAAACTAATGATCCTGTGTACTATTCCTGCACAAATCAAGTCATCTTCACTTTTTTTTCTGCTCTCCTTCCTCCCACTTTATCGTATTTCATCCTCACTACAATCTCCCTCATCTCTGTAAGATCTTTTTGTACAAGAAGGTATTTCCACGGTGAATTCACATGCTTCCACCTCCATTTTGAGCTGCCAATTCTGCTAACAATGGGCACCTTGGTAAACAGTAATGGAAAAAACAAAACAAAACAAAAACAAACAAACAACCCCCCCAAAAAACCTCTAACACATCTCACTACTTTGGATAATGATTAATGATACTAAAATAATAAAACATTCATTTATCATTGAATACTGATAAATCATTCCTTTGCCTTAATATGCTATTGATGCTTAGGGATCAACCAAAAATGTTTCCCAAATTTTTAAAACATCACAGGGTTTAATCTTCATTACAAATTTCAATTCAGAATGTTTCTTCTCAGAAGCATGACAAAGTGATTTACAGGAGAAGTAGTGAAAAGACCTTTTTCAAAGTGATTGGAACCTTTCCGGTATAGACGTTAAACATAAAAAGCATAATGAATGTGTTGGCATTTGTTTCTTATTTGCATACTATAAAAATAAAACAGAGTGTACAGCAAATTCCTGTTAAATTCACATTACCTGTTTAAATAAGGATATTCAAAAGGCAATGCGATCTAATTAAAATCAAGAAATGGTATTTGAGCCATATTTATATACTTCTATGATAATACATATACACTAATATTTACCATGCATGCAAAGGGTATACACCTCATTAAGCATACCGGGAGGAAAATTCCCCAATTCCTTCAATTTAACTAGTCATTTCACAATTTTTTTCTCATGTGAATGCTAGCTATTTCAAGTGCTAAACTAAAGTCACATTTAACTATAATCATCAATGCATTAGCAGTTGTAGTCCAAAGCAAACTCTGAAGGACCTTCTCAGAGTCTAAAACTCGATGCATTTTCATGATAATACACTGAAAGCTTGAAAACAAACTATTTATTCTCTAAATGTGCCTTTTTCTCATTGTTCATACTTTCCAGCTTGCTCACAAATGCCCAAATGTTGATATCAATGCTGTTTCTAAGAAACTACAATAAGGTGTTTGTTTTGCAATCCTTTTTCTCCCTTCTCCCACACATAATTACATGATCTTTGAAACTTACAGAACAAACAGGAGAAACGTATCCTTTCAAAATGAAGTAATTGTATGGGTTTATAGTCCTCTAATTTAAGAGTAGATTATGCATTTTTTCTACCATAAAAATTTGCCAATTTGAAAGTTTGTTTAAAATATAAATGTATAAGCATACCTTTGTCTTAGAAATTATTATATGAAAGTATGGACAATTAAGTTTTAGGAAAAAAGTGTACGACTGCAGTTTTGGGTCATTAAATGCATCCTGTTTTGAGAGTTGCTATGCATTTTCAAAGAGCATTATAAAACCTATAGCATTGATTGTTTTCATTAATTAGAATAAAGCAAGAACAGCCTCTAGAATCATTTGATTTAAAAGACAAATTCTGGTTTAGAACCTTTGGATTTATTTACAACCAATTCCACTTGGTCTATCATTTAATGAAAGAACAGAAAGGTGTCCTTCTCCCATGCCATCCTAAACAAGTCATCAGAGCAGAATGCCATAAAAGCCTGTGATGAGGATTTTAGTCTCAGATGTAGCCCATGTCCCCACATGTCTCATAAATTCTTCTAAAGCATTTTCACATGCATGATCGTGAATGCCTATTCAATGAAAGAGTTTACCATATGCTACACTTTTCAACTACCAAGAACAAAGGGTAAATGGTCCCTGGCCCTGTATTTGGAACAAAAAGTATGAAAGCAAAACAAAAAACCTCTTACATTTTTACTAAATAAAAGAATGAATGCAGACTGTAAAGGCTGAGTGGAAACTTCTTTTGGCACCATGCTGTTCTTTCTTGAGACCATGCTGCTTTTTCTCTGCTCAGTGAGGGACAGATAGAAAAAAAAGGAGATACAAATGTAGTTGACCTCATGTGTCACCCAATCCATCTTCTCCCTAGTAAAGAACTATTCACTACAGGATAGCATTAAATGTTTCCTTCAGTATGCTTTAAGAGTAATGAGGATTTTTGCTATTTATTTAGGAAGAATTCACAACATAGTAGAGGTAGTCACTATCAAGAGTTTTTTGTTGTTTTTTTTGTTTGTTTGTGGACTGGGTCTGACTCTGTCACCCAGGCTGGAGTGCAGCGGCTCTATCTCGGCTCACTGCAACTTCTGCCTCCCCGGCGCAAGTGATCCTCCCACTTCAGCCTCCCAAGTAGCTGGGACTACAGTCACTACAGGCCCATGCCATCATGCTCGCCTAATTTTTTGTATTGTTTTTGTAGAGACGAGGTTTCCCCATGTTGCCCAGGCTGGTCTTGAACTCGAGCTCAAGCAATCCTCCCACCTCAGCCTCCCAAAGTGCTGGGATTACAAGCTAGTTTTTGTCTTTCAATTTCCCCCTCAAGCTACACGTAATTAGGCCCCTAGTATCAGGCTAAACAATTTCTTATCCTCTTTTTTTTCAACATATTTTCATGACTCAGAGTATTACTTCTCATCAGATAACTAGTCAGCCAAGCCAGAGAGATTTATGCATTTGTTAAGTGCACAACATACTCGCACCAAATTATATGTAAGTAATACATACATATGTATATATAGAAGTTATATGTAGATTATAATATATACAAGTACATATGCACTTTTCCTTCAGCCAACTGCCCCAGTGACTTCACTCAGAAATAGCCACCTATGAGACAAAATTACTCAACAAAAAGAAATAAAACAAAACAAGAAAACTAAAAGAACAGTAAAACAAAACAAAACACCAACCCACATTAAAAATTCTACAAGTTGGAAGGATATATGCCAATATACAAATCTGATGGTAAATTTTTGTCTAGTCTAGGAAAATGCCTTCTTTTCAAATTATAATTTATTACAATTAGTCTTTCTATCAGTTGGTTATCAGCCTTCGTTGAGTAGACAAACAATTTCCATTCAAGGACTTAGTGAATCAAAATACCATTAAAGGTAAATATACTGTAGATGCTGTGAAGCTCAGTAATATGGGATATTATCCCTATCTTACGGTCTTGAAGAAATCTCATAAAAATTATCATTCAAAATAAATGAGTGGCTACATTTCATGTATTATAGGACTTGTACAGTTTTGGTCGAGTAGTGGTTTCATGGTGCCATTTTTTGATGCGCATCAAAGGGGACTCAGAATAGAAAATTCATTTGGGTTTTTAACTATAAATGTAGGATGCTCACCTTCTAAAAATACTCTTGCCTTAACAATGTTTATTCTTCTCATATAGAATTACTCTGTCCCACTTCATTTCATACTGGACTCTTATTTATTTGTAGAAGAGATTTTATTCTTCACTGAATGTGCTGTAGTTAGAAAATGTTTTAGTTACGTCTTTCTAGGTGAAACATAGGATCACAGCCTATATCTTACTAGTTGTCCTAGCAGTAAGCAATATTGAAGCAATAATACTGCCTGGCTTTGTTTTGGCTTTTAGTTTGGCTTGCAGGGCCAGCTTCTTCTAATCTATTCATCCTAAAGAACATTGTCAGCAAATCTTTTTTTTAAGGCAACTGCAAATAATTTTTATTAGACTATCTCATTCTTTTTTTTAAAAAAAAAAAATCATTAACTTATTTCACTTTTAGCTAATTTTTTCTTTATCAAATGAGTTTCTGTATAAGTAGCATGGCTGTTTTTACTTCCCATGAAGCTACCCTTCCTAAAGCTATAAAAGAAGAAGGAAAAAACTTTCCTTATGGGAAAAACAAACGAGCTAAACCGAACAAAAGCAAACAAAACTCTATAAAACCAGAATAAAGGCAAACAAAAAATAAATGAAAACAAAACTTTTCATTCTACACTGGTAGAATGAAAAGCTGGGAAAATTACTATCAACATACATAGTTTTCAGAGACTTTCTTAATTTAAGCAAGTGTTGTAGGATAGTCATTGATCCTATCTAAATGAATCAGGGTGATCTTTTTCACAATCTCCAGCCTCAATGAAATAACACTTCATTTACAACTCTTACTACTGTTATTATTATTCGACACTCACAGTGTCACCCAGGCTGGAGTGCAGTGGTGTAGTCCCGGCTCACTGCAGCCTCTGCCTCCGGGGCTCAAGCGATTTTCCTGCCTCAGCCTCCCGAGTAGCTGGGATTACAGGCGCCCACCACCACGCCCAGCTAATTTTTGTATTTTGGGGTAGCGATGGGGTTTCACATGTTGTCCAGGTTGGTCTCAAACTCCTGACCCCAAGTAATCTGCTCACCTTGGTCTCCCAAAATGCTGGGATTACAGGCATTAAGCCACTGTGCCTGCCTTTCATTTACAATTATTAAAAAATACTATGCTTCCTGAGTTGTCCATATTTGAATGAGATACTTATGAGGAATGTAGCATTTTCCATGCTTTATTACTGATAAAATTGTTTGGACGTTTCTGCTGCATCATCCATTCTCTGTGATAGAGATTGTGGTACACTAACAGGTGTGTTTACTCCTATAATATGTGCAGCTTGTATAGGGTATGGCTTTTATGAAATAGTATCATTTTAAAATTAATTGTTAATTTCTATGTGTTTGTCCTGCCTTCCCAACATGTTTATACTCCTTTGATGGTGGGGTTTCTTTCTTATAAGTTTTATTTTCTCATGTATAATGTCTTATATGTTTATGAGTTGTACTGATTAGTAGATATGGTAACTATTCAATAATACCTGTCTTACAATAAAAAAGATGAAGGAGATGACATGTCTAGCAAGAGAAATCCAATAATATTAATGCTTAAGAACCACTGATGTTTCGGTTCTCATTTGTCAGAATTTGATATTAAATGGCTTTTTGTCAAGAATCTGAAAAAACATGTCACAATATAGAATCCTTTTAAAAAAGGGCAATCTAATTCCCTATAGCTCAGAAAGGACTTCAAACTGTGTCATTCCATTTGCCAACAAGGAATAAATTCACATAAATTAATCTCTCATTCATGTAATGTAGTACAGAAACTTAGAGTCTTGTCAATAGTTCATGAGGAGCTGTAATTTGGGATAGGTAAAGGAAATGTATCCAGTGGCTGTGTATAGTGCTATATCCCTCCAGAATCAATGACTGAGAAAATGTTTTACTCTCTGATTTTCTTTATCTATTAGATATCAAATGTTTGGACTTCTCTCATTTTTAACTTTGAAAATACTATTCTGTTTTAGCTCCAAGGTATACAGTGACATGTTTCCATCAGAAATGGATCCTAGAATACTTTGAAGCTACTGATATATCACTTCTCTTGAAGTATTTCTGTGGTAGTCAGCAGTTGGCATTGCCTGTGGTAGAAAGCTTCACATTATTCTTGGTGAAACAGAAAAGAATTCTATCTGGAAATCATTAGGGATCCATGACCTATAAAGCTCTTTGCAAACACCACACAATTTTAAACAAATGCAAAAGTCTTGCTCCACTCATCACTGAAATGACAGGATTAATTAACATCCTCCTGAGATATCCTTAACCCAGAGGTGCTCATCGAATCCCCTTTTAGGTAGACCCTGGCTTCATGTGCAGCCTTAAGGATTGGTTGTCAGCATTTACCCTTAAATAAAATACAGCCACACAAATATTAATTATGCAATTTTAATTTTCTGAAGAGTGTCTGGAAAGATCTGGAGCCAGATATAGGGAAGTTTGACTACTAGTTCCCCTGCTTGCTAGCTGGAGAAATATGTTCTTTTTAAAAATTATTACTAATGGAGGCACATTATTAGTTATTTAAAGATGAACATATTTCCCTAAACCCTACAAGAGAGACCATATAATCTAGTAAAAGAGCGTGGGCTTTCACATTTACCCACTGGACCTTGGGTAAGCTTCACAACGTCTTGGATAAGTTAACTAACCTCTGTGAGCCTCAGTCTCTTCAGCTGTAACATGAGGTTAATAAGAGTGGTCTCAGTGAATTGTTGAGTTGGTTTTTAAAGCATTTCTATTTGTTTATTTGTCTATTTATATCTCTGTCTCTATTGATATCTCTAACTCTATCTCCATTCCTTCTTTTATATCTGTATTTTAAAGTGAAAACTTAAAAACACTCAACAAATATTAGCTACTTCCTCTGCCTCTGTAATTATTTATAATTGTTATATATGTCTTCTATTCAAATAATCAACCAAATATGTAAATTTCAATTTCAACAAATAACATACTCTAATACACGCTTTTTACTGTTTAGTAAAATTGACCTGAAAGATGGAAGGAAATGTACATTTCTTTTCAACAAAGCTACACACAATAAGCAAAATATTCTTTAAATAGCCACACTGTGTTGCCTGATATATTTGATTTTGAATTTATTTTACAACGTTGTTTTCACTTTAATTTTTTTCAATATTGAAATACAAATAAGCCTCTTATTAACCTACCTAGAACATCGAGACCCATACAGTAAGAGTGTTAACCATTGTAAACCCTGTCATGTCTCTGAGAAGCAGAGGAATTATCTTGTTATCAATTTAATAATGGAACATTGAAGTAAATGATGCCATCCACTGACACCAGTAACACTGTCTCTCTGGGGAAATTCATGTCTGTGAGAACTGTCAATCTAGATAGATACAGACATATTAAACATACTCCCTTCAATCCATAAATCTACCCTTTCTGGGTTGCCTTAATAAAAAGATTCCTTATGTTGATAAAGACAAGCTATGCAGAATATCTTGACATTACTGATCTATAATCCCTTTATTTTAAAAAAGTATTTTGTGGAAGGATTTAGTAAATAATTTACCAAATTTTCATCTACTTCCTTTTTGTGCTTTAGCATAAGTTACATGTAAACATGTAGGTTTTAAATTAATAAAGTATTAATAACTACATAGAGATGTGGGAAATAGATATAATGTATTTATTTCCACTATTTGTTTTGGCAAGCTTTCTTCAAAGCACAGCTTACCTTTTTGTTTTGCATTAAAATTGCCTCTAGTTCTAACTGAGATAGATATAAGATGATTTTTTTTTTTTTTTTTTTGGAGATGGAGTCTCACTCTGTCACCCAGGCTGGAGTGCAATGGTATGATCTCGGCTCACTGCAACCTCTGCCTCACAGGTTCAAGTGATTCTCCTGCCTCAGCCTCCCAAGTAACTGAGATTATAGGTGTCTGCCACCATTCCCAGCTAATTTTTGTATTTTAGTAGAGATGGGGTTTCAGCATGTTAGTCAGGCTGGTCTCGAACTCCTGACCTCAGTGACCCACCCTCCTTGGCCTACCAAACTGCTGGGATTAAAGGCGTGAGCCACTGCACCCAACCTAAGATGATTTCTTATATTAAAAGTATCACACATTTTCCCACGAGAAAATATGACAAGAAAAAGTAAAAATTATCAACATAAATGTATCAATGAAATATACAACAGTAGAACATAATGAAAATCTTCTCAGTGCAAAAATACACTGTATTATAGAACAAGCAAGAATCAAGAAACAAGTTGAGTTGCATTGTTAGTTACTAAAATGTGTTGGTATATCTTAGTTTGCTAGAGTAGACTAAATTCCATTAATGGACACAGGTTTCAGCCAAAGCCTAGAAGCAGTGACACCCTGCTTACAGGAAAAGAAATTTATACAGGAAAAATGAGTATATTGGAAAAAGGAAAAGAAATCCAAAGTAGCAGCAGGGATTCTAAAAATGGCTCTTACAACCTCTAACTGATTTCGAACTCTTACTCCCAGACAATGATGTTTTGGGGTAGAGAGGGCCTACTTGCCATGAAATCATTTGACTTTTTCTTATCTAAGTGCTTCCTGGACAACCCAATGGATATCCCACAGGCACCAGAAACTCCATTAGGCAAAACCAAACTCTTCATCTCCCTTCCCAAATCTCTATCTCCTGGTGCACTTCACCATTTGTGAATGGAGCCATTCAACACACAGTTGCTTAAATGATAACTGAAAATCACTGTATAATACTCTCTTCTTCATATGCAATACATGCCCTACTCTTGCCACTTGAATAATCAGCATCTCTGGTAATTTCAACTCCTATACCACTCAAAAACTCATCACCTCTTCCACTTCCATTACTCTGCTATAGTTCTGGTTATCCCCACTTATTACCAGGTCCTCCTATAGACCTGGTACATAACCAGTATTATAATACATTACGATTTTGGTTATTCATAACAACCCTGTGAAATACGCACTGATACTCCAATTTTAATGATATCTTTGATAATTAACAATTATCTTTGAAAATTAACAATTAATAATTTTTGTTAAAAGTTAATTGAAACAGTTTAGAAGAATTCAATATGATGAGACAAAATCTACCTGTAATGCCACCCTCTGCTTCCAGGCCCTTTCTACATATGTGAACACTATTAATGTTGTTTATGTTTATAAAATATATATTTTATGCCAAAAAGATAATATTATGCCTACAGTTCTGCAATTTGTACTACATTAAAAAAAGTAAACATTGGTTTACACCTATGTTGGCAATTTTATCCATTGAGTAAAATTTTAATTGAGAGATTTCCAGGTCAAAGAGTGCATGTATTAAAAAATTTTACTGCTATGTTCAAATTGTTCTGTAGAAAGAATGTACAAATTTATAACCCTACTAATAGATTCTGACAATGCCTATTTTCCTTTATGCTCGCATATTCTTCAGAATCCTAGCAGGAAAGAGAAAGGACAGTCAATTGTGGATAAAATGAATAAATGTTATGGAACTACTTACAAAGATACAGCCGTGTGCAGGAAAACCATAAGGAACAGTAGAGGACACTGGGGGTGGCAGTAAGGACCCAGGACCATCTTAAGAACAGAGGATGGCAAAAAGGGCCACCAGACATGAGCTGCGATTTCAGTGACATCCACAGCTACTTCACAGTGACCCTGCAGGAGGCCTCCCCCTCCTCAGTGTCACTGATCTATCCTGACTGAGTCCAGCTGGAACCTAGAGGGCAAAGTGACCAACTGAAGTAGATGCAGATACTGCACGGAAGGGAGGAGAGTGGATCTGAGCAGCAAATTGAAAACATTAAGAACACTTTGTAATTTTCTGGGTTTGAAGATGAAAGAGTCTGTGTTTAATATGAAAACCTGCAGATTTTTTTACCTTGCCATATTCATTTCTGAACTCTTATATGTTCCTTGGCTAACTGGTTTTGTCGTCTCCATCCTTGCTTTCCCATCCATCAAGTTTCTGCAGAGCCACTCAGAGATCTTTCCAAAATGCAAGCAGGATCATATAATTTCTTTGCATAAAATCTCTCATTAGTTCTCCATCTCTCCAGGGTAAAGCTGAAACTCCTAGGCAAGCACAAATGGCCCTTCGTAATTGGGCTCCTGCAGTCTAGGGATCTTTTTCCAACCATCATGTCTGCTAATCTCCCATCTGTATTCAGCACTCAGGCAGTAAGGAGTCATTTGTAGTTCCCGGTTGTGAAACATGTTCTCAAACTTGCAAGGGACTGCATCACTCTGCTGGTAATGCCAGTGCCTCCTCTGCCCACAGGTTGAACTTCTAGTCATTCTTCAAGATGTCAATCAAGAGTCACTTCCTCTGGAAGGTCCTAATCAACTTGCTCTTGCGGTAGAGTTAGGTATTTAATACTCTTAACTACTATGTGACATTGTGTGTTTCTCATCTGCACATAGTTTTCTGAACCTATTTAGTTGCTGCCTTCCCCCTTGAGATTGCGAGCACTGTGACAGCAGGGGTTTGTTCCTTGTTCACTTTATTCATTTCTCTCTTCAGTATTCAGCACAGACTCTGATATGTTATGGACTATATATTATCTTAGTATCTCCACTAACTTGCCATGTGTACTTGGTAAAGCCCCTTAATTTCTCCAAGTTTCCTAGCTATAAAATGGATGCAATATTAGTGCTAAGGGTTTGGCAAATATTAACTCTTTTAACTTTCACAACAACCTTAAGAGTTAATTTTAGTTAAGCTCTTAGCAGTATGTCTGGCACATAAGCGCTCAAGAAATGTTAAATCTTCATGTATTGTATCAAACCGCCAAGGATCTTACTTTCAGAGATTAACTATTTGCATGAAAAGCCATTAGATTTCCCTAGAGAAATGTGAAAAGTTTTGGGGCCTCACACACTAAGACTCTTGAGGTTATCAAGCTTACAATTTCTGAGGAAAAAAAAAAAAAAGTGATTGCCCAGAAACTTTGGGTGTTTGAGAAATATAAGGATGGGTTTTTGGTCAGCTTCTGTTCATTGCCTAATCTAGAGTACATAAGAGTGCCTATCCCATAACAGATGACAATACATAATTGTTGGAAGAATGTAGTGTGTGTGCTTTAGTTTGGGACACAGCTGCTTATCAATATGAACCAGTACTGTGGCCCAAGGTGAGATACAGGCACCCTGTCTCCATGCCAGAGGATATTACTGCAACTCCTCAGGGAGGCGGAAACACACCATTCAAAGAGCAAGGCAACACTCTGAGCATCTTAAAGACTATTATCTCTGATGGAAAATTCTCAGCTTCGAAGACCCCATGGCAAGAGCATTAGGAAGAATGTTTCCAAAAACTGATGCAGGGGGAATTTCTGGCAGAGGTGAGTTTCTGAAATGGTGGAGTGAAACAGTCAGGCATATAAAGCACCAGTCACCGAGGATGGGAGCAGAGGAATATAGAATAAGGGCAGTGGGGATTGGAGTTCTGTATTACAATACCCCTGAAATTGTTGTTTATTCCTATACCTTGTGTTTTCCCTCAGGAAAGCAAGAGATATGAAATTGTTCTCACCAATAGTTGAAAGTGATATTAGGAATTAAGTTTTTTAAAAAAGCAAAGACCTAACAATCTTTTAGTTATCAGTATTGGTTTTGGGAAGCATTTTTAACATTACTATATTAAAATATTAATATAGGTAGCAATATTTGAATACGAAATTGTTTACAGTTTAGAAAATGTGCATTTCACATAAAATAATGCACTTATTAGAGAAAGTTTTACAATTAAAGGGACGACAGCTTTCACAATTTAATTGTTTAGTCCTTAACAAGGGACCATGGAAATGACTGGAGAAGCCTTCAGAGGACAAATGACTTTGAATTAGAGAGCTAAGGTCACATGCACAGACTTACTCTGATAACATGTTTGCTGCTGACTAGAGATTGTGGTAGACTGACCTAGGAGAAGACCATGAATGTATGAAACGAAGGAGAGGTAAAGTACAGTAACCTTTATTAGAATGTATTTTTCTGGTCTGGATTTCAGATGTCTCATTTTCTACCTCCATGGGCTACTGGGTCACTAGTATTACTTCATATTGTACAGGTCACAGCAGGGACCTTGAGCACATGACAGGGTGGGGGATTCTGGGAGTTCATTCCCTGAGCACCTACTATGGAACAGGAATTGGACTAGATTCTGAGAATATAGTATTCAAGAAAACGTATGTGACACCTGCATACTTCAAGCTTGTGATTTAGTGGAGAAGAGAAACATTCAAGGAACATAACACAATAGTGTACATTACAAAATGTGGTAAGTGCTACAAACAAGATGCTATCCAAAATAAATGAATGAGTAAATAAATAAGTGGTCTGTAATACAGTTCGCCCTTTCAGGCAATGACTCCATGTAGAAGTGACATGCAAGTGGAAATTTCACAGATGAGCTGGAATCTGTTTTGGGTGAACAATGACTCAATTCGAGTAAGGGGAATATCATACATCAAGGTCCACATGCGTTGTGAACTAGCCATGTTTAAACACACAGAAAAAGCCAGTATTGCTGGATGTTAATGACTGAGCAGGGGATGGGGTGAAGTGCTGTCATGGAAGCAGACAGTAGCCACATAAAAATGTTGGTCCTAGCAAGAGAAATCATATTGTAATGATTTTACTAGGAACGAGGTAGAAAACGCTCCAGTCTCCTATGTTGCCTATATGCCCATTTTCTTTGACTTGAAGATGGAGTTGAATAGCACTGAATTCTTGATTTTATTCAAGTCTTTGAGTAACCACACAACCTCTGAGTTCATTTTCTGTCTGGTTCACAGTCTGGCCAAGTGGAAAGAGGGTCATGATTATGGCTAAGTAGGGTAGGTGGAAGGAAAGCAGCAACTTCCTTTGTTCCTTCCCTTTCAGACCTGATATTATCCTAAAGAAGAGAGTACAAAATGACATTGCATCCCTCCTGCTGGGGAGAGTGCAGAATTGGTCATGGGCAATTGCGAGCACTGAACTGACATAGTACCCTAGTGACCCGAATGAGTTAATGCATTGTCCTAAAGCTCTAATTTACAACCAGGAAGAATTTGGGGCATTGAGAGGCAGACTGAATAGGTCCATTTTTACCCATTGTGATTTCAGTGACAGGACCAGTTTGCTCTCCTCTAAACTGGCCCACCAAATCATGCATTCAGACAATTGAATCACCAACCCCCTGACATACTGCGGAGTCTCTGCAATGTAACACAGCACTGTCACTTCAGGTTCCAGCTTAACATACCCTTTCCTTTCTAGACCTCTTCACTCTTTGGACATTTTGCACTGAAAAGCTTCTTTGACACTGATTATAAAATAAGAAATTAATATTGTCATTCATCTTTCCACTAGCCTGTGAGTGCAAAATCTTGCCAATAAGCCCACTATAAAACCAAATATGCAACCAAAAATACAACCAGTCCTCCTGATTCTCAGATTTGCACCTCTAACACACCAACACTATGACACATCTGTTTGTCTTTTTATGTATAACTTTCTTAGTATATAATGATATTTATTTTTATCTACTAATGATAACAAGAGACAATTTCAACAAAATCAAAAGCCAGACAAACAAAACTACATTAAAAGCTGTTCATAAGTTTGATAAAAATGATATCTTGAAAGCTCTGAATATTCTTCAGATCAAAGGATATATGGAAAGGATATGTGAAAACCCATTACACCTATAGTAATGGGTGTTCCATGGTTACATGGTGAGGCTCTAGAACTTTTGATAGGGTAGTTTATGCAGAAATAACCATAATTCTGCATGATGGAAATAGGGTAGAAATGTCTCTTTCACCTCCTGAGTAGAAAAGACAACTGAGAGTGGTGGTCAGAATACTATTGGGAAAGAAAACATAGACACATTGTTCAGGCAAGACACAGTAACATAGTGTGAAAGCAAGACCTGCTAGAATATGAAAGAAGCATCCTTTACTCCGATAGGTTAAAGAATGTCACTAGAATCACAGTAAGGAGAAAATGAACACTGATTATAGTTGCTATGTGTCTTTATCATTTCTTATGCAAATATTTATAGTCATTTTCTTTATAACTCTCATTATATAGTTTGGGCACAGTAATTCTTATAGGATACCTTTTGTCACCTTTGTGAGATCGATGTTTCTCCAGACACTGATACTAGCATCTGAGCTAGTATGAATCCTTTGAATATTATATTTTGGATTCTTCTGCCCACAGTGAACTGAAAAAAATCCTTTTCTGAATGCTGATTTATTGAAGGTTAAATTTTTCTCAGAGTTTTCCACAACATAAAAACCCAAGCAATTAAAAGTTCCTAAGCTGGTCATTGTCAGCTTCTCACATTACCTTTTATTTTAGTATGTTCTGAATTAGTTAAGCACAGGCTTAATCAATTCAGTTTTTCAGATCTGAAATTTTTTTTGTGTTAAAAATATATGAAGTTATAACAATAATATCACATCAATTTCATACAAATTGCACAGACTCTGCCCTAGAAAACCTAGGGTATATGATGACTACGCTTAGGGTATCACATTATAAAATATTGATAAACATTTTTTTAGAAAGGATTAATTAATTCGAAATCCCCAGGTGGTAAATATGTGTGCTTCTGGCATCGATATTAATTTTTAAGCCTATAAGAAAATCAGCAGCATAAATAGATGTTACCACATTTCAACTCAAGAAAAACAAAAAATATCTGCCATAGGTCTACTTCTTACAATAATATAATATAACAGATTATGAAAGTGATCTCTGGTGATTTGCCTATTTAGAATCTTTTGGTGGAACACAATTAAGCAAATCGAGATATTTCAGCATAACATTATAAAGGCAAAAACCATCAAAGTAGACCGAACAATTATTATCCTATTAAATATTAACCAAGAATATTGTTACTAAAACTGTAAAAATGAAGAAAGAAGTGAAACTTAGAGATTTCTGCTTTCCTTTTATGACTACCGCTTTTCAAAATTTTAGTCTCCTTTACTGACCCAGCACTTCATTACTCCAGAGGAAAATTTAGAAAAGGTCTTTTATAGAAACAGATGTCTATGAAGGCATCTACAACGATTCATATGTGGTTAGGATCCTATACCTATAGTTGATCTTCAGAGCGAGGAAAGTACATCTGACATTTTGCAAACAGACTTTATCCAATCATGCTATGGGTTCACCTAAATCCCCCAATGCTGGTCAATTCCCCTGCATAGGATTATAAACAAGTTCTCATTTGAACCCTGACAGCATTCTTTTCATTAATGCCTTTTTCACAAATTTCACTTATTTGCATTTTAGCTGCACAATTTCATTCATATTATATATTTCAGCTTTGGTTTACCAAAAAAAAAAAAAAAAAAAGCAGCATCTTAACTCTTTAAAACTATAATCAAAGAAGAAAGTAAAGCAAACATTTTAAAAAACTTAACATTTGTCAGTTCCGCGTCGTTCTGTGCAAAGGTGTTATTACATAATTATTTTATGAAAATAATTTCCATTATTTTTCATTTTTTCAAAATTTAAAGAAAGACATTAGTTGTCATTAGTGTTCATTAAATATGGGCTGGAAAAGGAGGGTAGCAGAATCAGAAATTGGCTGAGAATTACAGCAGAAAGGAGGTACCAGGCAAGAGGTCATGAAATTGTCAAAAGTCCACGTGGTGGGAGATATAAAGATAAGGATTTTGGTTCAGATGACAGAAACACAACTTTCAAGACTGCAGAGGTGGCAAAATTCTTTGGGAAAAGAAGGGCAGGAGCTGTCTATGTACGAAAGTGACATGATGGCACAAGTAACTGGAAGATGATACATGGTAACAAAGACCATAAATGCTGACAAAGATTAAAAGTAATATACCAAAGGTCTCATGCATATTTGGAGGTAAGGAAGAAGAAGAGAAAGAAATGCAGAGCAATGACCCACAAAGCTCAAGGACAGAAAGAGTGTGGCTTAGTCTCAGAGAATATGGTTTGGTGACAGAATGCTGATTCAACCTCTCTCCAAGCGGCACTGGGAAGCAGGAAGAGTACTGGATGCAACTATTGGCTTAAAAAACAGAGGAGTGGCTCTATAGTAGGGTGGGATGAAGGGTAGGAAGGGAGAATGGAAAATAGTGACTTCTATTTGAGAGATTTTTAAGGAATGCTACTCCTTTTCAGGGCTAATAGATATTTTAGTAAAGGCAAAAAGGTAGATACTAGGATCTAGAGAAAAAATGTAGGTTATCAAGAGATGTTAAGAGGATATGTTTCAGAGAGCAGAGTCAAAAGGGAGGTGCTCTAGCAAAGAGGAAAGTTAAGCAATGATGCATGATTTTTATGATGTCACTAACTTTTTAGACCAAACTAGAATTTTATTTTATCTAGTGTCTCTGCAAATTTCTATGGCATAAGAGATTTAAGATTCAGAATTGGTAGAAAAAAGACTTTATTTTTATGCAGCATATAATATGTTAATTAAGTGGTTTTGAACCTATAGTATTTCTTAATCTATAAGTATTAGTTAATCTTCAAATAAGTCCTTTAAGAAAATTCCTATCTGGCCCGGCGCGGTGGCTCACGCCTGTAATCCCAGCACTTTGGGAGGTCAAGACAGGTGCATCACGAGGTCAGGAGATCGAGACAATCCTGGCTAACACGGTGAAATCCCGTCTCTACTAAAAATACAAAAAATTAGCCGGGCATGGTGGTGGGCGCCTGTAGTCCCAGCTACTTGGGAGGCTGAGGCGGGAGAATGGCATGCACCCGGGAGGCAGAGCTTGCAGGGAGGCAGAGCTTGCAGTGAGCCGAGATCACGCCACTGCACTCTAGCCTGGGCAACAGACAGCTACTTGGGAGGCTGAGGCGGGAGAATGGCATGCACCCGGGAGGCAGAGCTTGCAGGGAGGCAGAGCTTGCAGTGAGCCGAGATCACGCCACTGCACTCCAGCCTGGGCAACAGAGCAAGATTCCATCTCAAAAAAAAAAAAAAAGAAAGAAAATTCCTATCTACAACTACTAACCCGGGATACTATGACCCAAAATGGAGGGCTATATATCCAAAGATTTATCTTTTATTGTTTGTTTTTGAGATTAATTATCTGTTTATGAAGTTAATTATTTGTTGGTACTATCCATCAAAAGGTAAGTTTTCTGATATTAGAAGTCTTAAAGATCAGACAAAAATCACCTTCACTTTTTTTTTTTTCTGATTATTATCTCAAGAGCCAACATAAACCTACTCTTATTTCTGCCTGGCCAAATGACTGACATTTTTGTTTACCTAAAGATCTACACCTTCAGCACATACAGGCGATAATACAAAACTCTTGTTTGTCTATTCTAGGAAATTACTAAAAAAACGTAACCCCAATCCTTCACTCTATACTAGGTACCAAAATAATTTCACAGCTGATTTAAAACTCTTACCCTAATCTTCATGCCCCAAGTGCAATGTGACCTGTCTAGCCAGGAAACTAACAGAGCATTCTCTCCCTTCCTCTTTCGGCCTTATGTTCCCCAGCTCCCAGCAGTGGTCTGTTCCCATAGTTAACCTCACAGAACAAGATAAAGCTTTCTTGCCCAATGAAGCAAGAAAAAAAAAATCTCTCCCTGAAAATGCACTTCTGTCTCAAACATTTTTTCCAGAAATAGATATTAATCCTGCCCCTTTGCCCACTCAGCCAACAGTCAAAGAACCTCAGAATATAAAAATTCTCAGTAATTTTCTATGTTGCTCCCATCAAACCATTTCATTACATATGACTAAAATGGAGTAGGGAATAGAAAATAGTATGTATTCACCTCTGGAATGATCTCATATATTTTCCAAGCATGAGATCCCACTGGTTTCTCTTATGTGCAATTCAAAGATGCCTAAAAAATGGCTAAGTATTTATGGTTCAGTTAAAATATAAAAGCTTTTTCTTCTACTATTCAATACACACTGTAACAATACAATAAAAGTTATACATTACAAAAGTGATTTCTGAGCCTCAGTGAGAGGTCCATTTAATCAAATCACTGTCAGAAGTGTAGTATCTTTAGGAGAGTGACCTTGCCCAACCTCTTTGTTTATAGATGAGATTATGATTTGCCCAAGTTCATATAGTTGGTGACACAGCCATGAAAGGCTCTAGTTCTTCAAGATCATGGTACACTATTTAATCATTTATTTTAATATGCTCCATGATTTTCCCCCGTAACATCAACAATCCCACAAATCACAGACTTCCTAATACAATAAGTCAGTTTTTTGAATCTATTTCTGGAAAGACAGGCAGTTCTTCAAATTCTAAACATGAAAAAGAATTTTTTAAAAATTTAGTACCCAGTGAGTACGTATGTAAATGAATATAATGAATCAGATACCATAGGACAAATTAGTAAGATGGAAGCAATAGAGGCAGGAAAGTAGTAGGTTTTGTTCTTGGGAAGTTTCAGAGTTTAAGCTCATTATTTAGAAGTAACAGGGAGATCCTATGCTAGTAGGCAGCTAAGACTAAGAAATCCAATCATCCAGCCAAGAAACAACAACCACTAAAAGCAAAACAAAAACAACAAAACTTATTTGAGATTTTTAAAAATTAACCTTCATAACATCTCTTACAGACACAAATTATTCAGGTAAATTGAAAATGAACATGTTGTTCAAAATTCAGTAAGTCCTTAAATTTTCCTTTTTTTTTTTTTTTTGAGCATGTGTGGGTGTTTTTGTTTGCTCATGTGAGTAACAGTAAGAAAGATTTCAAAATGTGAATATGATTATGATTAAACTGTAGTGTTAATTTAGCCTGAGAAAGTGGCCTTTTTGTTAACAGATTATTAGGTAAACAGGGTATTAAATTTTTAAAATCATTTAAAAAGTTTTATAAGGATTCAAATAAAATCAAAATATCAGTTCAGGAAGATTTAAGAGCTTAAGTAGTAAAATAGTGTAAGCATTTTTAGAAATGAACATTAGACATGAATTTGGATTTGAGGAATATTATAAATTACAACACAAATTATTATGTATTCTTAATAATTGTGTGGAGATAATGTTAAATATTTATCTCAAACTATTAACCAGGGTAACCTGATATACATCTTGGTAAATCTGAGTTAATGAAGAATTATTATTTGTTTTACTAAATAGGATAATATAATTGCACCATATGTAGGAGTAGAAATAATTTTATGCTTTCTAAGTTGTTTTATTTTGTATAATTTGATTTTCTATTTTACCTAAGAAAGCGGTATGCTTCTTAAATTTAAATCAATAGTGTATCTGTAAATAAATTTTTACTTAAGAAATAACTTTAGCATACATTTGTCTGCCTTAATCACAAACAGAAGATTTTTTTTTTTGGAGGTCATGAAATATGATTAGGTAGATATTACATTTAACTGTATTGTATATAGGAGAGACTGAAAACTTTGAGGTCCAATTCTTGGGTTTGCCACTTTTAGTCTTTTTATCTTGAGTAAGATACTTCTTATTTCTTAGGATTAGTTTCCACATTTGTAAAGTAAGGATAATAATACCTGCTGTCTAAAATTGTGCTCTGAATTAGTGATAAAGTATGTCTATTACTCAGTCTAGTAACTGGCACAAAAACAAGTAGCTTCTACTAATGAATTTCATCATCATTAATTATGATACCCTGACTAATCGATATTGGCAACATATAATTCTAAAAGATGTGCATCTGAAATTTAATGCTATACTTTTGTGTTTTCTCTGGATTTAACAGGAATAGGGATGTGGAGAAGGGGGTTGTGGAGAAGAAGGGGTAATCAATAATCAAAAACATATTTAAGAAAAGTAGTATGATGTGCTTAATAAATGTAGACAAACTGAACACTAGTTTGCACAAGTTTGTTACCAATATCTTTAACCCTTAGTTTTTCCCTTGGTAAACAAACAGACTAAGTCATATCATGCTTGATAATTAATTATTCAAAGTTTCTCTGGCATTCAGTGTCTCTATGATTAACAATTCAGTTACGTTTATTGAGAATGCTAAATAATGGCAACTCACATTTTTCCTACTATCATTAAGACTGTCATGTTCCAGTGATGGCTGGGAGTAAATCTGAACATAAATCAGAAAATCGCAGGAGATGTGTAGTAGTTCCTTAGTTAGAACTATGAGAATGAAGTCATACCCTTGGAGAATTCTAGTGTGTGACTTGAAATATACTTAGTAATCGGTCACTGAAAGACTGACAGATTTGGTCATTGGTTTTTCAGATTCTGCCTAACAAGGCCTACGGGACATAGATTCTAAATGAGAAGAATAATTTGTAAAAAGTATTTTGACAGTTGCCTTTAAAAAAATAGAAACATTTTATGGCATGTGTCCTTTATTTATAAGACTGATTTTTAGAGATTATTTAGCATGCTTGAACCCAGGAGGTGGAGGTTGCAGTGAGCCGAAACGGTGCCACTGCACTCCAGCCTGGGCGACAGACTGAAACTCAGTCTGAGGGGAAAAAAAAGATGTCCTCTTTCATGTGAAATGGAATAAAATATTATGATGCACATAAAAGAGAAGCAGTTGAACTGTGCTAAGCATGGGGCTTGGCCCTAGGAACACTGTGAGACTGCTCTCTGGTAAGGAAGCAGAGTCTTACATGCACATATATACAAGATGCATTGATTCATGCATTAATAGAAGTATGATTATCCTTCCCCAACATCTGACTCCTCTTACTGAATTACTAGCTTACATCTACATACTTTTTATATCTATCTATATACCAATTTGTAAGCATTGCCTATATGTGAACCAATCCTACTGAGAATTTAGTAGAAGTGGAGCCTGAGTTTAGACGGGGGAAAAAAAAAAAAAACAGATAGCAGAACAGGCTTAGCAGTTTTTTCCAGACAATCCTGGGGGAGGAAATTAAAAAATAGGGTTTTAGAATTGACTTGCAGGACAATTAATTATTTTTTCTTAAGAAATATTTATTGTGCTCACCCTATGCACCAGTCATTCTTCAAGGAGGTAAAGATTTAGGGGTAAATGAGAAAACAAGGAAAAAAGATTCTTACATATAGAGAAAAAATAAGTTTTGTGAGAAAAGAGACTCCATCTGTCTTGTTCAATACTAGGTTCCAAAATAATGTCTGGTATTTAGCATACATTCAATAAATATTAGTAGAATAACAAGAAAACATGAAGGAAGAATTTATACAGTAATGAGTATTATTGAGGCACTAAAACCTAGCCATGTGTTTGAGAATGACTGGAGTCTGGCATAGGGGCTTGCTTTTAAAATGATGGCCAAGGAAGGCCATTGGGAGATGGTACCAAGAGAACTGACGATTTCTGCTCCAATCTCTTTCTTATCTCTTTATAACATTCAATTATATGAATGTTAGAACTTCTGATACTGTTCCACAGGTATTGGACACTGTGGCATATTTTTTTCTCTTTGATTCGTCAGTTTGGCTAATTTCTTTTAATAATTTTTATGGTTATATAATAACTGTACATTTTTATGGAGTACCTATGATATTTTGATACAAGCATACAATGTGAGTACATATTTACGGAGTATCTATGATATTTTGATACAAGCATACAATGTGTAATGATCAAATCAGGGTAATTAGGATATCTATCACCGCAAACATTTGTCATTCCAATTCCACTCCTCCAGTTATTTTGAAATAAGCAATTAATTATTGTTAACTACAGTAGCCCTATTATGTTACTGAACACTAGTTCTTATTCCTTCTATGTAACTGTATTTTTGTAACCATTAACCAATCTCTCTTTATCCTTCCCTTCCCCTCCCCACTACGCTTCCCAGCCTCTGGTAATCTCCATTCTACTTTCTATCTCCATGAGATCAGTTTTTTTTATCTCTCATATGTAAGTGAGACCATGCAATGTTTGTCTTTCTGTGTCTGGCTTATTTCACTTAACACAATGTTCTCCAGTTCCATCCATGTTGTTGCAAATGATAGAATATCATTCATTTTATGGCTGAAAAATATTCCATTGTGTATCTATACCACTTTTTTTTAGTCCATTCATCCACTGATGGACACTTAGGTTGAATCCATATATTGGCTATTGTGAATAGCGCTGCAAAAAACATGAGGGTGCAGATATCAATCTGATAAAGTGATTTCCTTTCTTTTGCATATATACCCAGCATCAGGACTGCTGGGTCATATGGTAGTTCTATTTTTAGCTTTTTTTAGAGCACCCCCCTTCACCTATACTGCTTTCCATAGTGCCTATACTAATTTACATTACTATGTCTTCAACCTCACTAATTCATTCCTCCATCTTGTCTAGTCTCCCTTAAGCCTGGCCAATGAATTCTTCATTTCTCATAAAGTTATCATTCACTTCTTTTATTTCTCTTTGGATCTGTTAAAATATTTATTTTACAACCCTCTGATAAAATTCCACATCTTTTCATGACTGTTTTTCCACTTCTTCCACTAGATCTTTTTTTCCCCACATTTATCATGGTTATTTTACATCTCTATCTGATAATTCCAATTCTATCTGTGGATCTACTTCTATGGAGCACTCTCAAGAATATTCTGTTGATCTTGGGCCACATTTTTGTTTTTCTCATGTCTTATAATTTTTTATTGAGTGCCAGATGCTTTCTGTAAAAGAGCAATAGAAATTTACAGAAATAATGGCTATCCCCAGAAAAGGGTACACCACTTCTCTTATCAGGCTGCTAATTATGAGACTGAGTGGATTAAGTCTATAGTTAAGCCGAGTCTGGGTTGTGCCATGGCTTTAGTTAGATTCAGTTCTTCATTGCCTTCAAATGTGTTGAAAGCAGAACCTTCTCTTCAGCAGGACTTGGAACCTGAGTCCCAGAAAGACTCTAGAATCTCTTAATTTATTGTTAGTCCAGTAAGCAACTTTCTGAACCAAGGGATATCTCCTGCTGCTTTACAGATCAGCTCCTAGGTTTTTGGGTTGCTCGGGAGTTCTCTCCGCTCTCTAGTTTCACCATGGCTTTTTGTGCTTCAGGGTATCTTTCTACTGATCTTCCCTTCCTCTAGCCTTCCAAAGAGTCACTGCAGTACAACTAGTGAAGGCCTGGAATGCACTGGGGGGATTTCTCTCAAGGCTTTTTCCCTGCCTTAGCCTTCAGCAGACCTCTTTTAACTGGAGGAGGTCCTGCTTGCCTTAGGGGGGATCTCTCTCAGCTTGGCTGCCTTGGCTTTACATTTGGTTGACAATACGCAGTGAAGTCCCGAGACAGTTGGCTGGTGAGTCAGAGATGGTCTGTGCCTGGGTATTTTGGAGTTCTCACACATCACACAACTCCAAACACATTCATTAAAAGTTCTTTACAATTTTAACTGGTGTCTCTATGGTGACATCTTCCTTTCACCATTTCTCTGGGGAGCAAAGCAGTCATGAGTTTCTGCTCTCCTTGTCACTTTCTGAAATTTAGTTCATTTAGGTTTATTTGCATTTTCAGATTTCAGGTAAGTTTTTTAAAAGTCTAATTTTGTGGCTTATCTCTTTTGTTATGGTTATGAGGGTAGGAGTAATAATCTCTCATAGCTTTCTACATCCTTACCAGCAGCAGAAGTCCTGCCTGAATTTCACAGTCATAACCTAACCATATGGTATCTATTATGCTAGTAGTCTGCGTTTGAATTGGAAAGCCTTGGAAGGTTTTAAGCAAGAGATTAGGCAACAACTGTGAGTCATAAAACATTTCATACAACTCTGCAGTTGAATAGTAAGTATGAAAATATATGAAATGTAAAGCATTTGAGGAATAATTATAGCTGAGGTAACAATAATAATTACTGTTATATGGTTATATGTCATTTCTCATATTGATTGCTACAGTTTCCAGTAATTTATTTAAAAAGTTATTGTACACATAGCCATTCCAGCCTATAATTGTGTTCATTTCCTATATTAAGACATCGCCCCACCCATACTTTGTAACCCAAGAGCCATAAGTAAACTTACAATTTAAACTAAATCGGGCACAAAACAGTCACTGATCATTTTAATATTGAAGGTTTTAAAGGACACATTATGAAAAAATTAAAATGCAAAAAGCAGCACAAAGTTAAATTAAATTATTTATTATGGAAAGATTAGTCAATCTGGTTACTTCCCTAAATTTTGCATGAATAAAATATTACAGAAAATTTCCTTTTGGCTGATCAGTATATAGATCAGAAATTCCCCAAAGAAGATGTATTAATAAAATTAACTCATTCCTTATTAATGCTCTAGGCATTTTAACAACATGCAAAGTGAAATATCTACCTGAAAAATGACTTTAATGATAAGTGATTTCTTTGCTTCATGTACACAATGGATAATTAGTTCAGGAAAAGAATCTCAGAGGGAGAAAAAATAGCCAACTGTGAAATTCACAAATACTTTCCTTGGATTGGGTACAAATGCTATTCAGGCTAATACCAGGGATGCATAAATTCTTTCTATCCTATTTACAATCCAGTCTTGATTAGTTAGGAGCTCATTTTCCAGTTTGTGAATTATCTAGGTCTTTGATTCTTCTCTTCCCTCTGGCTGATTACTTTTCCCATTTCTCTGCTCATTAGCACCTCCACCAAAGGAAATGAAAATCCAGGTGAAAAAGAAAAGTAAATCATTCATAGATAATTCTAAATAATCTCATGTCTGGCTTTAAAAAACAATCTTTTTATTGTGAGGAAGTATATATGCATAGTTTTATTTAAGATAATATAGTTTCTTAGTAGAACAGTGGGGACTGTGTGGTCAGATGTTCTGTTAGCAATTTGAAATTCTACCGCTTACTATTTAAAAACTATCCTTAGGAAATTCCTTACCTTCATCCAGATATCAGTCTTATGCGATTGGGATGATATTCATATCTTTTTTGTGAGGTTATTGTGAGATCAATTCAGAGAAATACACATCTGTATTCTATAAATGACTATACAAAATTAAGAAATTGTTATGTTTTCAATTTGTAAAACCCCTTTGTCAATTCTTGTTTCTTTTATTTTCCGTAAGAATCAGTTTGCTTTGGGGAAAAGGCTCATTGTCAAAGTATATTTCTTTTTTTTTTTCTTCTTCCTTGCTCCTTTTTAAAAAATCATACCTTTTCTCTCTAACATGGTTATGAAATACAGTGGTAGAAAGGTTGAAGAGACTGGTAAAAATATGGTTACATCCTTACTAAAAAATTTCATTCACTGATTCTTCCCTGCCTTCTATTAAAATGGATGACTATTAGTTACCTGTATTAGTGTATATTCTTACCAAAATGGCCCTCATTCTAATTTGTACTTTTATAAATTTTGGTTATTAAAATGAAGACATATCCCACAGAGTAAAATTTTCAGTAAATTAGAGAGTTCATTATACACATTTAACTACTATATCAAAGTATTCTTCATTTATCTTATTTTAAGGATGTCTGATTTGCCTGGTGATTAAGCTAGTAGTCCAATGTCTCCCATGAACAGTCTCTTCTTAATTGATTTACAATTAATTGGATCATATTTTTGGATCACAGATATAGTTTAAACTGAACCAATTATGTAACCAGAAATAACGATTAAAAAAGAAAAGCAGTCATTAAAATACAGTACATGAACCCTTAAAACAATAATGTGTTAAGTATTTGTTTTTTAAAAGCTATTTTAAACAATAAAGAGGATGCTTTCAAGTAAATATCTTAGAAGACCTCAGGGGGAAATGTGAAATTAGTTCTTTGTGAAAAATAAATATCTAAAGAGTATTTCCTGTAGGGTACAATGTAAAGGTATAAACTAGCTACTGGCAAAAAAGGAAGCTGGGGGAGAAAAAAAATATAGTTATCAATAAGCCCCAAAAAGAGTAAAATGAAACGAATAGTTTGTAACAAAGCTAATGCAACACATATACTTGTAGCATATTCTGCTAAATAAAAACTTTATATTGCCTCTTACATTTAAACCTCTCATAAAACAGTTGTGCATTTTTCTAAAATTGCTTACAAATTAGCAGATTAAATGGGCCCTTTGAGACAAAAAAAGATACATTTTAAAGACTTGAGGGGATAAGTAGGAGGAAAATAACTGTTACAGGTTTCACATTATCCTTTCTTTTTCCTTCTTTCCCCGGTCCTTTAAGAGAAGATTGCATTAGAGCTGAGTTCTCAACACTGATTTTTATGAAATAGTACCAAATTGATACTAAGTAAGATTACATTAGAGTTGAGATCTCAACACCAATTGTTATGAAATATTACTAAACTGATATTAAGCGAGCCTACTGAACAAAGCTCTTCAGCTCTTTGAATATGAATTTTATTTTCATTTTTTGACATGAACTGGGTATGTGACAAACATATGCAATTTATAAATTGTTTCCATTGCCTCTCTCATGAGCTAGTTTATACCAAGAAGGAATCTACATTCACTGCATCATTGCCATCTCTAGGGTCTCTTTCACATGGTTCAGTGTGTTAGATGCTACACTTCCAACGTGGAAAGACAATATTCTCACCCAAAAGGCAGCCTGACAAATTACAAAATGAAGGGGAATTTGAGAAAGAGTATGTTGTAGCCAGTAATGCTGTATAACGACTCTTTTAAAAGGTTTGATGGATTTTCTCAAGATTCTTCTTTTACTGAATGACATGAACCACCAGCATTTTAATCTTCAGCAAAGCCAAAGCTTAAAAATCCAATCAACATTTCTTTTATTTCTTAATACTATATAAGGTCATTTTTAACTTCATGTTAATTCCCATGACTCAGTATCAAAGTGAGGATGATCAAAATGCTAGAGGGTGTTAATTGACTGGTGTCTTGAAGAGTTGGGTAGGGACTGAAGAGCTAGGTAGCCAGGCTTTAGCGATTCAACCCAACCTAAAAGTAATTCCCAAGATGCATTCCAGGAAAAGAGCTATAATAATTTTAAGTTAAACTAATTTTTTAAACAGATTTATGGAAGTATAATTCTATATATGTTAGATAAAGTATAAAATAATAAATTATATAAAGTATACAATAAATTATACATACTTAAAAGTATACAATTTTATAAATTTTGACATATGTAATACTTTGAGACCATTATCACAATCAAGATAATGAACATATCTATTTTGCCCAAAAGTTTCCATGTGACTATAACTCCTCTCTCCCACTCGTAACCCCTCTGTCCATGAGGCAACTATTAATTTACTTTGTGTCACTACAGATCAGTTCACATTTTCTAGAGTTTTAGGATGACATAATAATACATGTATTTTTGTGAGATTTTTTTTTGAATCTGGATTCCTTCACTCAAAATAATTATTTTGAGATTAATACATTTCGTTGTACGTATAATAGTGCATTCTTTTTATTGCTAAGTGATATTTCATAGTATGAATATACCACAATTTGTTTACCTTTTCAGTTGATGAAAATATGAGTTGGTCCCAGGTTTTTGTTGTTGTTGTTGTTGTTACAAATAAAACTTCTATGAACATTCCCTTACAAGTCTTTGTATAGATACATGTTTTGTTTTCTCTTAACGTATATATCTAAAAGTGAAATATCTGGGTCATATGATGGGTGTATGTTTAACTTTCTAAAATAAACCTGCCAAAGTACTGTATCAGATATATGATTTACAACTATTTTCTTTCAGTCTGTCATCTGTATTTTCATATTTCTTTATAATGAGTTTGAAGAGGAAATGTTTTTAATTTGTATCAAATCACATGTATCTTTTTTTTTCTTTCAAAGGCAGTAATTTTGGTAGGTTTCTGACAAATATTTACCTAACAAAGGTAAAAAGTTTTCCTCTTTGTTTTCTTCAAAAAGTGTTATAGCTTTAGGTTTCTCATTTAGGTCTATGAGTATTTTAAGTTAACTTCTATATATCATGTGAGATCTGAATCAAGGCTTACTTTCTTGTTGCATAAGAATACCCAATTTTTCCAGCATGTTTGCTGAAAAGACTATATTTTGTCCACTGAATTGCCTTTTTGCATCTTTGTCAAAAATCAGTTGTTCATATAAATAATTTGTGGGTTGTTTGTAGGACTCTCTATTCTGCCACATTAATCTATTTGCCTATCTTTATGCCAACACCAGACTATCTGATTACTGTAATTTTAACATATCATGATATCAGAAAGTTTTAGACTTCCAACTTTGTTCTTTATGAGTTGTTTTGTAAGTCCTTGGCACTTCCACATGAATTTCATGATCAGCTTGTCAAATTCCACGAAAAAGGTTTGCTAATATTTTGATTGGGATTACACTTTATCCATAGATAGAAATGGGAAGACTTGGCATCTTAACAATAGCGGCCCCTCTGATCTATGAATACAGTATATTCTTCCATTTATTAGGTTGTCTTTAATTTCTCTCAGAAATGCATTGCTGTTTTCAGTGTTCCTGTCTTTCACAACTTTTGTCAGATTTATCTGTATTTCATGATTTGCTGCTACTGTAAATGATATATTTATTTCATTTTCCAGTTGTTTATTGCTTGCATATAAAAATACAATTAATTTTTACAAGGTAATCTTATATCCTGCAACCTTGCCAAACTCACTGATTATGTAAAGTATTTTGACAGGGCCAAATCTAGGATAGGCAAGTTAGGTATTTATCTCAGGTGCAAAAATTAAGGGAATGGCAAACGTCTCAGTAATGATGGTGTTTTACCATAATAATAATAATAATAATAATAATCTAAAAACAACAGCTTGTGGGCTATCTGTCTGTTCCTGTAAATTAAGTGATGTTTTTTGGTTGTTTGTTTCTTTGGTATATTCCATGGATTTTCTACAGTTTTACTTCTTCCTTTGCAGTCTTATTTTTTTCTTCTAATTGGACTGAGCAGATCTCTAGCACAATGTGGAATAGAAGTTGGTGAAAGCAGATATCCTTATTTCACTTAGGAGCAAAGCATACAGTCTTTCACTATTTAGTATGATATTAGTTATAGGCTTTGTTGTACATGCCCTTCATCAAGTTAAGGAATTTTCCTACTATTAGTTTGCTGAGATGTTTTCCATTTTAACTAGAAATAGATTTTTAATTTCTTCAAATTTTTTTTCTATTGGGCTTATTGAGATAATATATTTTCTGATGATTATCACTATTTAGTTTATAACATATGAACTATGTTACTTTAAAATACTAACCCTACCTGGAGTTCCTAGGATATGACTCATTTGGTGATGATGCATTTTTAATATATATGGTTGACTTTGATTTGTTAACATTCGTTTAGAATTCTTGCATCTGTGTTCATGAGGTCCTCAGTTTTCTTTTCTTGTACTGTCTTTCTCTAGTTGTGGTATCAAAGTGTTGCCCCATAGAATGCGTTGAGAAGTATTCCATCTATTTTACATTTCTGAAAGGTATGTATAGAACTGGCACTATTCTTTTCTAAATAGTTTAGCGAATCTACTTGTGAAGCAATCAGGGCCTGAAGTTTTATTTTCTCTAATGTTATCTATTGTCTCTTGAATAAGCTTTTATAGTTTGTGTCCTTCAAGGAAACTGTCCAGTTCACTTAATTTGATTAATTCATTTACATAATGTTGCTCATAATATGATGTTATTTTCCTTTTAGAATCTGTAGAATCTGCAGTGATGTTATATCTCTCATTTTCTATATTGTTAATCTGTGTTTCTTCTTTTTGTTTCCTGATCAGTCTGGCTAAAGTTTGGACAATTTTTTTGGTCTTCTCAAGGAACCAGCTTTACCTTCATTGATTTTCTCTATTATTTTTCTTTTTCCAATTTCACTGCTTTTCCACTGCGATATTTACTATATCATTTATTTTATTTACTTTGGGTTTAAACTGCTCTTTTTCTAGTTTTTAAAGTAAAAATGTAGGTCATTAACTTGAGACTTTTTTCATTTTGATATATGCATTTGGTACTATAAATTTCCTGATGAATAATGCTTTTATGGCACACAAATTTTGACATGGTTTATTTTAATTTCCATTTAGTTCAAGGTAATTTCTAATTTCTTTATGATTTTTTCTTTGATCCAAGGGTTATTTAGAAGTCTATTTTCTAAGCATTTGAGACTTTTCCAAATAAGTTCCTGTCATTGATTACTAATCTAATTCTCCTGTGGTAAGAGTATATACTTTGTATGATTTGAAATGATTTAAAATTATTGAGACTTATTTTAGGGCCAATAATATGGTCTATCTATCTTACTAAATATTGTCTATGTATTTGAAAAGACTGTATTCTACTGCCATTCAACAGCATGTTCTATACATGCCAATTAGATAAGTTGGTTGATAGCATTTTTCAAATATTTGATAGCCTGACTATTGTCTTATTACTTCCTTTTTTTGTTTGTTTGTTTTTTTAAATAGAGAAGGAATCTCACTACATTGCCCAGGTTGGTCTCAAAGTCCTAGGCTCAGCAATCCTCCTATCTTGGCCTTCTAAAGTGTTGGGATTACAGATGTGAGACACTGTGCCTGGCAGTTTTATCGCTTATTGACAGGAAGGTATGGAAATCCCCAACTATAATTGTGGGTTTTTCCATTTTTCCTTACAGTTCTATCAGTTTTGCTTCATGTATTTTGATGTTCTGTTATTAAATGCATAAATACCTAGGACTGTTATCAGAAGAAATGACTCTTTTGTTATCACAAAATAATCTTGTTTTTTGCCCCTGGAAGTATTCCTTGCTTTTGTATCTACTTTGTCTGCTTAATAGCAGACAAAGATCAATACAAATATAGCATGTTTTATTGGATGACAGCAGGGAATATATATTGTTTGATTGCTTCAATTTTCTTCTATTTATGTTTTTATACTTAAACTCATTTATTATAAGCAGCATACAATTGACCTTACCTTTTAAAGATCCAATCTGAAGTCCAGGAGCAGTGGCTCACGCTTGTAATCGCAGCACTTTGGGAGGCCGAGGCAGGGGGATCACTTGAGGTCAGGAGTTCAAGACCAGCCTGACCAACATGGAGAAACTCTGACTCTACTAAAAATACAAAATTAGCCAGGTGTGGAGCCGCATGCCTGAAATCCCAGCTACTCGGGAGGCTGAGACCTTGAATCTGGGAGGCGAAGGTTGTGGTGAGCTGGTATCACACTATTGCACTCCAGCCTGGGCAACAAAAGTGAAACTCCCTCTTAAACAAACAAAGAAAAAAATCCAGGCCGGGAGCGGTGGCTCAAGCCTGTAATCCCAGCACTTTGGGAGGCCGAGACGGGCAGATCACGAGGTCAGGAGATTGAGACCATCCTGGCTAACACGGTGAAACCCCGTCTCTTCTAAAAAATACAAAAAAAACTAGCCGGGCGAGGTGGCGGGCACCTGTAGTCCCAGCTACTCGGGAGGCTGAGGCAGGAGAATGGCATAGACCCGGGAGGCGGAGCTTGCAGTGAGCTGAGATCCGGCCACTGCACTCCAGCTTGGGAGACAAAGTGAGACTCCATCTCAAAAAAAAAAAAAAAAGAAATCCAATCTGAAAATCTCTGCCCTTTAATAGGGGTGCTTAGATCATTTACATTTTTCATGAGATTATTGAACGGTTAGGTTTAACTCTCTCATCTATATACTATATGGTTTATATTTGTCTCGTCTCTTTTTTATTCATCTTTCCTCTTCTTCTGCTTGCTTTTGGATTAAGTACTTTTTATTATTCCATTATATATTTATTGCTGGTTTTTTGGCTATAACTCTTTGCAGCATTATTTTAGTGATTGTTTTGGAGTATCCTTAAGATACTCTTAGAGCATCTTTGAATTATCACAGCCTACGTCCAAGGAATAGAAAACTTTATAAAAGCTGTTAGAACCATAAAGTAGTATACTTCCATCTCTTCCCTCACAACTTTTCTACTATACTGATACATTTAACTTTATATATGCTCTAACCCCCACATTATCTTATTTTTTTGTTTAAACAACCTATTTTCTTCTAAACTGAGTTAGTTAATGGGAAAACATCATGTATTTACTCATGTAGTTACGAATTCTGGTGGTCTTTATTCCTTTGTATAGAACCACAGTTTGACATGGCATCATATTCCATCTGCCTAAAATAGTTTAGCATTATGTAGTGTAGACCTCCTTTTATTGTGCTTGAAAAATTATTTATTTCACTTATATTTTTAAAAGATATGTGGCTGGATTTTGAAATCTAGGTTGATATTTGTCCTTTTCTTCTTTCAATACTTCAAAGATGTTGCCCCTCTGTCTTGTAGCTTAGATTGTTTCTGACAATTAATCACATTAGTAACTGTTATATGTGTTTCTCCATACAGAGCACGTCTTTATTCTCTGACTGCTTTTAAGATTTTCTCTTTATCACTGGTTTAATTAATATGATTACATTATACTTCCTGGTATAGTTTTCTTAATGTTTCTTATGCTTGGAGTTGATGAAGTTTCTTGTTTTGTTTTTTTTTTTTTGTTGAGGGGTGTTTTGGGGGGTTTGTAGTTTTAGGCAAAAGTGGAAGCTTTGCACTATTATTTCCTGAAATTGTTTTCTGTATTTCCACAGCTTCCTTTGGGAACTCTAATTACACATATATTAGGCCACTTATTGGCACCAGCTCCCTGATGGTATGTTTATTTCTCTCTCTCTGTTTGCGTGTGTGTGTCTGTGTGTGTGTGTGTGTGTGTGTGTGTGATTTTGGATAGCTTTTATTGTTATATTTTTAAGGTTACTAATCATTTCTTATGCAATGTTTAATGTGCTGTTCATAGCTTCCAGTGTACCTTTCATCTTATTCATTGTAGTTTCCATTTCTGGAAGTTTCATTTAGATCTTTTATCTATCTTCCATGTCTTAGCTTTTTGAACATAAGGAATATAATTAAAATAACAGCTTTATTGTACTTGTCTGCTAATTCTAACATCTTGTCAGTTCTAGGATGGTTTTAATCTGTTAATTTTCCTCCTATAATGGCTTATGTTTTTCTACTTATTTACATAACAGGTAATTTTTTTATTGACTGCTGGATATTGTGAATCCTACCTTGTTTGGTACTAGGTATTTTTGTATTCCTATAAATATTCTTCAGCTTTGTTTTGAGTTGCAGTTAAGTTATACAGAAACACGTTGATCCTTTCAGATCTCACCTTTAACATTTGCTGGGCATGACCAAAGCAGTGGTCAGCCTAGGGCTAATTATTTCCCAATACTTAATTAAGAGTCTTATTTATATTCTATTCAATGCTTGTGGTCATAGGGTTTTCCAGTCTGGCTGGCAAGAACAGTCACTATTCCCAGATATATGTAAGAACCAAGGAGTAGTCCATGTCATTCATCCCTTTTTCCAGTCTCTTTACTCACATGCATGAGCTGATCTGTACTCTGCTGCATACTCAAGAGAAAACCTGCAGATCTCTGGAATTCTCTTCATGCAGCTCTCTGCTTTCTGGTACTTTATCTTGTGAATTCTAGCCACTTGCTCCATCTCCTCAACTCAGGGTCTGGGGCAAGTCCTTTGTTTTCTGTCTATCAGTGATCACTCTCCTTTATTGCCTGATGTTCCAGGTCTTAAAAGCTGTATGTATTCATGTATTTTCTAAGATTGTTGTTGTTGTTGTTTCCATTGGGAGGGTAAATTCAGTCTCCATTTCCATCTAGGATGCACTAACATTTTATTTTAAAGAACTACAAATGTCCTATGTCAAGAAAATACTTGGCTACATGGAGTCGTAAACTAATCACAGAACTGTGAGCCATATTACATATTCTGATTCATTTTTGGCTACCTTTGTTTTGTGAAATTACATATATTTTATTTTTTTCTCTGCTTCTATGCTGATATCAAGAAAATAGCTGTCACTATTTAAGTGTTTTAATGAGAAGCTGTTAAGTGAAATTAATGAATGATATTAAAGCATGAGAGTATAGTAAATAAAACATTAGACAAATAGTCCAAAAACTTACATGATACCAGGACATACAATGAACTCAAATTGAAGGAATCACTGGAAAACATATTTAGCCAGTTAGTGTTTAATTTTTAAATTGGTAACTATTTCTGAAATGAAGGTTTTTGTATAAAACCACCAGTTCACCAAGTTTTTGGAAATCAATTGGGCAATACACTTTAAAAGCTATACACATGTTGTTACCTTTGACTTGCCAAATCTCCCTTTCAAAACATATTAAAAAAAAATTTTAAAGTAGGGATAAAAACCAAATGCACAAATATTCTATGCAATCTAATTTATGGTAGTGAATAATTACCATGTATTGAAATGCTATACACAATCTTTCACAATGTTTACAACAACCTCTGAGGGTCACACAGATGAGGAACTGAGGCTGAGAGTGTCATAAAAAGCAACTCAGAGCAGATGTTGAGATTCAAATCTGTTCTGACTCTAAGCCCTCTGCCTTTAGTTCCTAGACTACAACAACTCTAGGAAAACAGAGTTTCGTTAGGATAAGTGGTCATGGATGTTTTCACTCCTAACCACTCATATTTTAAATTTCCACTACTATTATGATATATTCTTATTTTTTTGTAAATTGGAAGAATATTTTTAAAGGTCCACAAAATAATGTCACTAGATAATCTGAGTTAAAATTTGCCCCAAAGTTTGGCAATTTCTTTCTGGAGGATGGGATGCAAGTATATATTGACTCTAGAATTCATGAATATCAGAAAATCACTACGTAAGCTCTAGTACAAAAAAGTAAACTGTTTCCTGGGGGTTTACTAGTCTTCCCTTCAATAGCTGCTTCAGCAGTTTCCTAATTTATTTAAAATAAATCAGCATGGGACTGTGGGACTGTGTAGAAATCAACAGAAACAAGGACTTGACATGCTCAAAAAATTCCAGAGGGAGTAAAGGAGGAATCCCTTCAGTACAGAGACTCTTATATTTCTCTTTGTGACTATTCTCTTCGGGGTACAAGGCAAAAGAACTAAGGTGATGTTCATGCTAAGTTCTTTGATAAGAAACAAAAGTAATTATCTTGTACTGGCCGTTGCTGGCCTGACAACAGATATAGTTTCACCTGTTATTAAATTTTGTTTTTTTAAACAAGTTGGGTGAGTAACAAAAATCCCTCTATTTCTAATAAGTGAAACTTTAAAAACTTCAAAGAAATGGAAGTCTACTTTTGCTGAGGTAGTCTTCATGGAGATGGCAAGAAGACTGTACAGGGACTGTGGGCTAACATACACCCATCAAATAAGCAATAAGCATCCTCCTCGCTTGCAGGACACCTAAATTTGACTCAGTTCCCTGACTTCCCCTATTTTGGAATATAGAATTTCAGATGAGGCCGGGTAACAGCTCAAATCCAAGTCCAAATTGAGTCCCACTGACCCTATTTTCTATAGACAGCTACATCCTAGAAAGCAGGAAGAGCTGGGCATAGAATGCCTTTAGTTGGGAGTAAGAGCAAGACAATGCTTGGCTGATAACATAACTTCTTTCTTTGTCAAATCATTTGTTTTCTTTTGTGAAAGTTTATATTTAAGAACGCCCATTTAAGAGGGTGGGAAAGGAAGGACTGGAATAACATATATTCTTAATTTCTCAGGCTATTTAGGGCCAAATGAAATATTTCTTCAAGGTGTAATAGAAAGCCTTCTCGGTCTAGTGCCTTCACTCACTAGCTGTATGACCCAAGATAGTCAATGCAATATCTCTAAATGTCAGTTTCATCATGTGTTAAAATGGGGAAAAAAAATCTCTGCTTCACAGATACATAAAGCCCTTAGCACAGTGCCTGAAACATATAAAATGCTCTTAATAAGCTGTTCTGATATAGGAATTTTAAGAATGTTTAATAATATAGGGCAAGAGCCATAAATAATGCTATGTACGCAGTAGAATCAATTGACGAACTTTATAAAAAATACACACACGTATATACACACACATATACACACACACATACATATGTGTATATAGATACATACACATCCATATATATTCATTGTATCCATGGAGATTTCTGAAATGATTGAACAGAATAGGGCCTAACCATAAATACCTTTTTTAAAGCTTCTCAGGAGATTCCAATATCCAAACAGAATAGAGAGCTACTGGACACAGGTTCTTAACCTGCAGTCCAGAGACTATAGAATACAGAAATCCATAAACTTGGGTGAGAAAACATGTAGACCTTTATTTTTACCAATCTTCTAAACTTTGGCATTTTTCAATCATGAATGTATAAATTAAAAATAAAGCCCCTCAGGCCCCAGGTGAGACAGCATGGACTCTTTGTGTCAATAAGATACCAAATTGTAAAGGAGACCTGAGGACATGCCAGGCAAAGGTAAAGTCAAGCACCTTTTGCACTTAAAGAATCAACTATTCTCAGTGCCACAAGGATTTTTTTTTTCCTTTTCTCTGGCAGTTAAACAAGTGCTGGCCTCAAGATAAGCAATATAAAAACAATTACAGCTCACTGATCACCAGACGCCGACTGACTTCCCCTGTTCCACAAGTCATAACTACAGGTTTGACTGGACAAGAGATGGATTTTAGCAACTTTCTCCTGATAAGGGACTACCAACCATGGATTGGTTCTGGCCAGTTTACAGAGGCTGTGCACTGAGTGCCTTCATGTCTCTGCTTCACCTTTTGATGAATAGAGACCAAGTGTAATACATTCAAATGTTAAGTCTCCACTGCAAAGTGAACATTACATGTATATAACACGGATGTTTGTTCAGTACACATGCATTAAGACCCCTTCATGAATATTCATAGCTTCTCCTATAACCTAATATGTAACTTAGATGTTAAGGCCCCTTCATGAATATTCATAGCTTTTCCTATAACCCAATATGTAACTTAGATGTTAAAGGCCCTTCATGAATATTCATAGCTTCTCTTATAACCTAGTATGTATACTTAGCCAACCCTTTCACCATAAATTCCTGTCTTACCTTTCTTCTCTTGAAGTTTCTGTCTCTGGCTTTGGCCAGTGGCCTGCTTCCTAGCCGATAGGTGGTAATACTTTCTAAGACATAAAGCACTCCTTTATAAATGTATAAATTGTCTGGTTTTTTTTTTTTTTTTTTCTTTTGGAGATTGAGTTTCACTCCTGTGGCCCAGGCTGGAGTGCAGTGGTGTAATCTTGGCTCACTGCAACCTCCGCCTCCTGGGTTCAAGCAATTCTCCTGCCTCAGCCTCCTGAGTAGCTGGGATTACAGGCACCTGCCACCACGCCCGACTAATTTTTTGTATTTTCAGTAGAGATGGGGTTTCACCATGTTGGTCAGGCTGGTCACAAACTCCTGACCTCAAGTGATCTGCCTGCCTTGGCCTCTCAAAGTGCTGGGATTACAGGCGTGAGCCACCACACCTAGCCAATTGTCTGATGTTTTTAAGATAACAAATGCAATAAACCATAGTGGCACTATTGATATCTGTCACTTTGCACCAAAAGAAGTCACAGAAAATCACAGTAGAGTTGCTGCAGAAATCTCAAGTACTTATACTCACCATGACATCAAAATTTTAGTAGTTATTAGACCCACCACTAGATTGTTACTTAGTGCCTTAAAAAAAATATATATATATATATATAATATATATATTGCTATATTGTATATTTTAAGGGAGATAGTGAGAATCCTTTGTAAGCCTATGAATTTTGTTTTATGCCTTCAAAAATATTCTGGAAAGAGGCTCCTAAGCTTCACCAGAGTGCCTAAGGAGTCCATGGTACACATAAAATGTTAAGCACTGAATATTTAGAGGCTATTTGTCAGTAAAGCACCTTCAGGAGTGCTGATGTAGATCAGCTTCTTTGGAGTCACTTTGAACCTAATATGTACAATGCTGATCTCTCAGTAATTAACTGAGAAAGTGTTTTTTACAGAAATGCGGTGTATTGTAATAGATGTATATTTACATATCAACTGTTCTTCCTTATTAATTTCTCTAACAAAGCCATCATTTCCTTTTCTATCTTCACTAGCTGATTCACTGCTGAAGCCCTACCTTTTGCTTCCTACTTTAGCTGCCACAAATGATAAAAAAAATTCAGTCTTTGCTTCCTAATTCAGTGCATTCAAAGTGTAGCATGTATTTTTTGTTAAAAAATTTTTTCCTCAGCCTGAAATATATGATTCATAAGGATTTTGCATTGAGAATAAAAGGATTCACTTAAAATTGACTTCTGCAAGTCCTAGTTATTCTGTATATTTAATAACAAGCATTACAGAATCTCAACTTAGGAACAAAAAGCTCTTAGTCAGTAATAAATTGTCACTACAATGATCAATGTGCCAAATTTAATTCACAGATAAATAAAAGGAAACCTTGAAAGCCAAGCAGAAGACTAGTGTGAATGTAGGCTTTGGTATAACTGTGACAATTCAGAGATGAGCCCTCACAATATATTTCAGAGGTCTCCCTGCCTTTACATTCAAGAAGTTCATCATCTGTCTCCTCGGGTTTATGGTCAACTGGTGCTCACCCTCTCTGGAAACAGAGACATTAGCTAGTGATATTAGCTGACCTATATCCACACCCAGCACAATTCTTTTTATCAGAAAAGTTAGCTTTTGCTTAGAAGCTGCCACAGTGGGTTGAATTGTCCAGTCCCTGTCATTAAAGGTGGCAGCCATGCAGTCGAGAATGATGTGAAAAAACTCCAGCAAGAGTGATAATTAAACTTGGAAAATGAAGGGTCACCTTCTTTCATTCAGCTCATTGGGCAAACGCATCAGAATAATTCCAAAACAGCAGGGGACTGTCTACTCTCAGCATGACAATATCTAGGTACACACACATATTTCTATGGGTTCAAACGGGAATGCCATTTTAATTGTATTTAAAATGTTATCTTCAATATGAGGAGTAAAAATGCTAGAAATTAGTTCTAGGAATACAGAAAAAGAAAAATGTGTATAATCTAAATAGGGAAAGAATCAGAAACAAGAAAAGTATGCATTGTTTTCTCAAGAAAAAGCATTATAAGAGAAGAAAATTATCACCAGGGAAATGGAAAAGAATATTAACTACATCTCTTCCTTCTACTTGACTGTAGAATCACAAAACAAGGGTTTCATCTCAGCTTTCCTGTTCACTTACTGTCATTTCTTGGTGGTCATTATTACAACTTACTCCTACCCAAAAAAGAGAAAAAAGTATCACATGAAGTTAAGACAATCCATTGGTAGGAGTTATTTTCCAGGAAAATATTTTTTTTTCAGACACATTAGCTTATCTAGATACTATTGAATCAGTATTTGGGAAATTACATTTCATACCATTCTCATGAGGCATTAAAATGTAATACTAGGCCGGGCGCGGTGGCTCACGCCTGTAATCCCAGCACTTTGGGAGGCCAAGACAGGCGGATCACGAGGTCAGGAGATCTAGACCATCCTGGCTAACGCTGTGAAACCCCGTCTCTACTAAAAATACAAAAAAAAATTAGCCGGGCGTGGTGGCGGGCGCCTGTAGTCCCAGCTACTCGGGAGGCTGAGGCAGGAGAATGACGTGAACCCGGGGCGTGGAGCTTGCAGTGAGTGGAGATCGCGCCACTGCACTCCAGCCTAGGGGACAGAGCGTGACTCCGTCTCAAAAAAAAAAAAAAAATTAATACTAGACTGGAAACAGTGGCTTACACCTGTAATCCCAGCACTTTGGGAGGCTGAGGTAGGAGGACTGCTTGAGTTCAGGAGTTCAAGACCAGCCTGGGCAACATAGCAAGACTTCATCTCTACAAAAAACTAAACAATTAGCCGGGCATGGTGGCAGGCACCTGTAGGCCCCAGGAGGCTGAGGCGGGAGGATCACTTGAACCTAGGAGCTGGAGGCTGCAGCGAGCCATGATGGCGCCAATGTACTCTGGCCTTGACTACAGAGTTGGGGGTGTACCCAATCTCTAGTTAAAAAAACAAGTAATGCTCAATATTTAAGGACAACATAGGCAAATACACTGGACCAGAGAACACTGTTATCAGACAGAAGCATGGATGGTAAAAACAAATTTCAAGTTCAAATTCTAGCTTCATCATATATTAGGTGTGTAATGATTGACATGGTACTTAATCTCTGTGTGCCTCAGTTTCCTCATCAGTGAAATAGAGACAATAATACTACCTATCTCATAAGGTTGTTCAAAAAGATCAAATGAGTTTAAAATAAATAAAACTTTTATAACAGTGCCTAGCACAGAGTGAGTGCTATATGAGTGCTCATAATATATTATTACCATTACTATTATGTTGCATGTTCAGTACCTGGCAGAGAATTTAATACTGTACATCAGGTTTACAAACATATTATTTCTTTTTATAGTTGACCTTTTTTGTTGTCCTTATCATTCTGAGAAACGCTTCCCAAAAGATGTAGGTCCTTTAACAAACAAATAGCTCAGCATACCTCTTATATAGAGTGTTATATAATGCGAAAACAGGGATAATTTTCACAACAAGCTCAGGAAGGGAAAGATTCCTAATAAGCAGAAACTAGAGATTTTAGATGGGTCCTGATAGTTCCCTTCACATTTAAACGACTATCTTGAGGAAGATAAATTATATTTGTTCTGTGTGCATGTATTTTATTTCAAGTTAAGAGATAATTTTGAAATAATTAGAGCTGCGTAAAACAGAAAAAAAAACTTGACGGGCAAGGCAATTGTGTGATTTCTATATTCCTTTGTAAGAATTTGCAATTTATCAGTTTGTAGACAAACATTCACCAGTTTCAATAGATTTTAAAATATATCATTAGTATACCTGAGTGTTGTTTTTGCCTCTGAAAGACATATGTAGGTAGAAAAATATTTTCGATGACATAAACACACGCATTGCCTCAAATCTCAACCTCCATTCACTACCAGTTCATTGAAAGAAAGAATGAAAGAAAGAGATATAAGTTGTGTGTATTTGAAACAGACAGAGAATTGAGGAAGAGGGAGGGGAAAAGGGAGGAAGGAAGAGAGAGAAGGAAGGGAGAGGGAGTAGGAAAAAAATAGGAAGTGGGAAAGGCAGGTGGGAGGGAGAGGGACTATAAATGAATGACATTAAGGATAACCCTAACCAGACTATTGAAGAGAAAATATTATCTATTATATTTAAGCCTGATTTTACTGCAATATTTATGCATGGTTCTTTAAAAGAAAAAAAAAAGATTTTATAAAAGATAGTTGACTCATTTAGTATAGGAGTGTTAAAATTATTTGGTGAATTATTTCCCACTGAAAAAAATATAAACTTCATAGGAAGATATGCTGCTTCTACCTCAGGTTCATATTTAAAATGATTTATAGTCTGCAATTTCTTCCTAAGGTCATCACCTTCATAAATACCAGCCACACACAGTGAAAACAAACTCAATAAAATGAGTATTTCATTTCTCTTCCTTCTGCTTATGTAGATACTTCTTCCATATTACATGGCACCCATTTATAACAAAGCTTCACATTGTGTGGATTTTTATGAGTTCTTGAGCTTTTCTTTCTTTTTTATCTTTCTATGCATCAGCAAAGCAACTGGCAGATTCTTTAATAAAATATACACATTAATATTTATAAGCATATGAATTGGATGTTTAAATAAACATTCACCAACTTATGCCAATTCTCTTGTTTTAGATGTTAAATCACACTTACGTTGTCTGGAAAGTCAGCCTTTAGTTCAGTGACACTTTGACACCAATATGCAGCCGTTTTCTCACTGATGAGCTCAATATTCAGAAAGGAGCTTTGTCCAGGGCCATACATGGGGCCAGAGGTGGTTCCCCGGATGATTCTGGGGGAAACATTTGTCACAATGTCCTGATGAAAGAGCAAAGATATTGAGTCTCCTTTTGACAAAGAAAAGCTATAATCTTTATTATCTGCTCATTTCCATATGACAATATTTTATGAAGTCCCTTCTCACATTTTTGCAGAGGCATTTTTAATATCCATTAAATTAGAATTGAACATAAACTACTTGCAAATAAAAAAGGTAAAATAAAGTATTTGTTAGCTTTAGCTAAATTACTTCTTGTAATTCTAGGTTTAGAATAGTGCAAAAATAAAAATATTTATATTCATTAACACTGATTTAGGGCATATACATGTTAACTTGTTTGTGATTAAATAATAAAAACATGATAGGTAAAATGGAAAAGTTTATCATTTCTGTCCATTTAATCTAGGTATCTCCAATCACAGTTTAACTCCTAAGAATTAATGTTAGTAAAAACTTTATTTTTTTCCTAAAAAAAGTAATTCCAATGTAAATAAGTGAAGGAATACATATTAGTATTACTGGCTCATCAACCATTAACACATATTTTAACTAACTGGCTAGGTCAAATTACTTATAGGATTATAACTATATATTCACATTCAATGAGAAGAAAGTCACTTTCTCCAAGACTGAAATGGGTATATCAATAACTTCCTGATACCTATAAACAGTAAACAGTAAAATTAACTTGCTTGTTAAGTGTAATTAACAATCCACAACTGCTTCTAAAGCTGTATTAACAAAGAAGAATAACATTCTTCCATTACTTAAAACTAAAAAGAAACAAAGAAGGAAAATGTTTCTTTTGCCAACTTCCAATTAAAATTAATTTTGAGTAAAGGTCATTTAGTTAAGGATTTATCAGAATTAGTCATTTAAGTACCCCTCCTCACCATCTTGTCACTTTTAGTAAGATAACATGAACCCCCATTAGTATATAGCAATTAAGGTCAATTTACATATTTTAATTAAGAACCACCCCATATAAAACAATTAGCGTAATAGGCATACTAACTGGATTTCATAACATTTGGACGTTTTTCCAACTAGATAGACAGGAAACCTTAATTAGCATTAATTAGTGCTGATCTGCATATGTTTGATAAGGCATACCCTTGCCACAAAAGATTATTTATTCCTGAATCTGCCAAATGCTACAGTTGCAGAGGATAAAAGGACTTTTCTTCACATTGCATGTTAATTTCTGATAATTTACATTCACTTTTACCTTCGAATTAGTATATTATAAAATAAATGGTATAAATGTTACAATAAGCCTCCTTCAATATGTACATTTTAACTTATAGGAATCATGCCAGTTAATTTTTTACTAATTAAGTCATTCCATTTCTATTGTAATTGTGTACAACATCTCCAGTTTGCTTTGATTTGCTATTGTGAAACCATGTTTCACAATCTTAATGGGTAAAATGACAAATAGAGTTACTTCAGGAAGCTCAAGCCTAGTGCATCAATTTCCATCTTGGCAAATGCTTAATGTTCTGCCTCCCTACAGGTGGCTCTGTGAAGCTCATCCAGCTGGGTACTCCGGTGTTTTCATGGTCTGAGAAGACAATTCTTGAAATGTTTCACTCAGATGAGGCTAGTTTTCTTCTATGTTCCAATTTTCAAGAGCCATACCCTTTAAGCCTTGAGATCCTCCTTTCCTCTGCTTTACTCTCTACTCTAAATGCCCTTCACCTAAGTAAGTCCAACCTAGGCCACAAGTTGTTCTCTACACAGGATTTCTTAGCCAAGGAGGAGTGAAATCTGTATTTAGTTCACCAAGTCAAGCGCCCTGGTACTGTGTTGGTGGGCAAATAATGGGGCATCTGGTTTTGATGACCATTTTTTAATTTATTGGTCTGGAAGCAGGTGCTTCCTGCTTATTCAACAAAACTGACTCATGTTAGCAGTATCCCTACTCCTTCCCATTCTCCATGTCTTCATTTAGACTTCAGTTCCTTTGAGAAATTTTTCTTTCCTGTCCAACTCCATTGAGTTTTAGTAACATGCTCTGACTCATGCCACCATAACAATATATACCTTCCCCAATTGGCACTCTTACTACCATTTATTGCGATTGTCTATATTCCTGACTGTACCTTCCACTACAGCATAAGACTTGTAAAGAAAGAAACTATATTTTGTTTACTATTATATGCCCAGCTTCCAGCCTGGCCTTTAGTGGTGCTAAAGTAGTGTATCTTGAATGAGTCTAGACTAAAACCATAAGCACTAGAATCAGTCTTATCCTGAGGTATGAGAACCAAAGATATTTATTGCTGGCCGCATTCTGCTGCTGAACAGACCGGGGTTTGGGCTTTGATATAGTTTGGATGTGTACCCCACCCAAATCTCATGTTGAAATGTAATCCTTAGTGTTGGAGGAGGGGCTTGGTGGAGCTGATTGATTGCATCATGGGGGAGAATTTCTCATAAATAGTTTAGAGTCATCCTCTTGGTACTGTCCTCATGATAATGAGTGAGTTCTTGTAAGACCTGGCCCTTTAAAAGTGTGTAGCACCTCTCCCCTCTTTCTCTTGCTACTGATTTATCATATGATCTGACTGCTCCCCCTTCACCTTCACCTTCTGCCTTGATTGGAAGCTTCCTGAGGCCTCCACATTAGCAGACGCTGCTGTGCTTCCTTTAGAGCCTGCAGAACCATATGCCAATTAAACTTACTTTTCTTCATGAATTTCCCAGGCTCAGGTATGTCTTTATAGCAAAAACAGGCTTTTATTCAAAGTTCAGGATTTATTACTATGCTTAGATCTTTTCCTGCTAGTCCATTTCTCTAGAATTGGGGTTCTTGCTTGCTTCTTCTGATCCTTCAGGGACCCCTTTTTCTACAACTCAGAACACCCCCTCCCACGGTTAGATTCCTGAACCAAGTGCTGTGATACAAACCACCCACTGCTATAGGCCTTCTCACACAGCCTACTGTGACGACTGGCTGACAGAAAGCATGCTTGAACTTCACCACACTGCAGCTTCTAAGACCTTCCTGATTGCTAGTCCTTAACTGCTGGGTATCGCTGATCTCTAGGATTTAAATAGAATGCCCCCATTCAGATACAATCCAACTCCCAGGCATTTTTGGTTCATGTGGATGTGAATTATTAACCTGATCCATGACCACCTAGGGTATTTCCTAGCTAATGAGCCTGTCCAACTACAGTTGTCTTTTATGTTTGTCCTGTATGCTAAGAACACATCTTAACAGTATACGTAGGAATTTTTAAAATATCATAGAATATAAAAGACACAGAATGGAAATTTCACCTATAACTAATAAGGAAAAAAATCTCATGGTTCAGGAATTCTAAGATATATGCTATATGCTATTTACAGTAACCCTACTAATAACCACAAGGCCAACATCTCACATTAGCCAAAAGGACCTATAAGCTGACAATATTTAATTGGAGGACTGTCAAGAAAATGCTTCTTTCTTAAGCATTTCCCCCCTCAGTAATAACTCAAAACCTACAATTCTACCTTTAAGATTTTTTTCTTCGTGTATTATGAGCAAGTTTCTTATTAATGTTAGAGCTGGTTTATTTTTCTCTTCTATGATGTGGTGTTAAACTGTAAATATAGCATAGGAGAGTTACCAATGATCTCCTTAATCAAGATAATGAATAGGAAGTACAAACCAAATCAAAGGAAAATTTATCTACTTTATGATAGAGAATGCTTAATCATTTGTGTTGATTTATAATAGAGAATGTTTATTTAAACAGGTCAATTTTCTCATTCCTTAATTCAACCAAACGTAAAAGGCCCTTTATAACTTCTCAAATTACAGATGCCTACTGTTGTAGAACGGGTTAACTATCTGCAAGGCATTTGTTAACATGATAGAAATTCGACATTTTCCAAATTCAACTAAAGTGGCAAAATTCCAATGTATTCATCCAGTAATAAATGGGTAATATAAATTTTATTCTACGTTTTCTTTCCCAAATTCAGTCACGTTTGCCATTGTTTTGCCAAAAACATTCTCCACTGACTTGAGACTTTTAGAATTTTTAAATTAAGTGAAAGATGAATGAAAACACAGATATCACCAATTATCTTTGGTTATATAACTAGAGTTAGAGTTTCAATAATTGGACAATAACTTACTAAAGCTTTTGACCTGGGAAGGCTAGAATTTGAGCATGATTTCATAAGAGAATATTTTGCTTTAATATTTAATGGCTAAGTCTTATTAGCATTGCTTAAGGGAGTTAATACAACAACATAAACATATTCAAGAATAGTTAGAGTAGATAAGAGTTCATTCTCTATAATAAAAAAGACAAACTGCTATAGCTCTGATCTTCAGTGCATTAACAATATTCAGATATTTTAAAAACAGATGTTTATAGAAAAGGAAGTGTTAGGTAATATCTTAGCTTTATGGAATATTATAACTACCATTATAACATCAAGTATTAGTGACCTTTTAACATTTGAAGTGCTGATAGTGATTTTTTCTCTATCAGAAAAGAGATTTAAATGTTAAACTGACTAATCATATTTGTTTAGGTTCATTTACTTGACCTCTCTTATTGTAAAAACTTACAATGTTTCCATGGTTACTACTGAATTAAAACAGTCACAATTGCCACAACTAACAGAAAAAGAAAACTTTGTAGAAATGTCTGAATAAGAGGCTAGAAAAAGAATGGGGTCAAGCAAAGTTGGATGAAAACAGGAAATAAAATTTGCAAAGTGAATCATAGCTACATATACCACAGTGGATTAATTTTATAAACATCTTGTTGAATGAAAAGGGCACGTTCTAGAAAAATATATAGAATATGACACACAACACAAAGCAATATATTGTTTAGTGAAACATACTGATAGGATAAAACTATAAATATAAGTAAGGTAACAACTAAAAATAATTCATGATAGAAGTTACTTCTTGGAGTAGGGAGATGGTGGAGGAGAAACAGGAAATGGTAGAGCAAGGAGGCCTTTCTGAAAGTACTAGTGATATATAATTATAAAGAAACTTTACTCTTGAACTGCAGAAGTGTGGTAGAATGAGAAATCTGTTCAATGAGTTATGTGGTAGTACAGTGTATACTGCTATGAGTTGTTGATAAAGTTTTATCAGTTTACCTGAAAACCTGTAACTGAAATCGAAGAAACATTTGTTTTGTTTCCTTAACTTCCAAGATTCTGCTGTAAATATTCTGTCAAAAATATTTTAATTATTTGGTTTTATAAATTAGGAGTTCAAAAATTAAATGTACTTCCTGACAAACTGTTTTCTAAAATATATCACTTTCCTCATAAAATCCTACTGAGATAAGTACAACATAACCCATACACTATTCCACAAAAGAGGAAAACCACTCTGCAAACAAGTCTAACAACAAATATCTTGTTACAGAGTCAGATTCCATCATTATAAATCTAACATACTGTTACCCTGGGAATAGCAAAAAGTGAAATAAAATTCAAGAGTGGCCCAGTTTCTAGAACAATTGCGCTACTATGAAAGAACTCGCTAACATTTTATTTTCTTCATGAACTACGTATATTAATATTTGATTCCTCCCCAAAATAAACTTTATAATGGTCAGAATAATCTCTACGTGGTTTTTTCGGGGGGACAAAGTAGTCAAGATGAGTATTTGTTCTCAATAAATCATTTTTTTCTCTTGTAATAGCTTATATAAAGATAGTACTCAATATCTGAATTAGTGACAGAATTTGCCCTTTTGTCATCAGGAACTTCAGACCTATCTACACGGAAAACACAATAAACAAAAATAGCACAATTATCCTAGAAATAAAAGATAAATTATCAGAGAAGTTGTAGCACTGACATTGTAGAAATAATAGTATTTTAGACATGTATAGCACAAATCTTTCACATATATCACTCTTTTGAAATTATCATGACCTATCCATGGTTGCATATCTAGTAAGCATTAGAGATGAGACTAGAACTCAGGTGTGCTTATGTGATGTGGATAATAATAATGTTGTTAGTGACTTCTTAACATTTAATATACATAATAATAATTAGAACTTATTTCAGTTGCAAGAAAAACAAATCAACTTGAATAAGTTAAATTTTTAAAAAGTGGGGTGTGGTCTATTTATTTTAAGGAAAAGGAGAATTTCACATAACACACACAAATATGCAACTATACCTCAGCTAGGAATGATTCTTTGTCTCCTCTCTGCTTCTATTGGCTTATTTCTTCATTTTTCTTTCTGTCTCTCTACAGAGAGCTTCCTCTGTCTCAGTTCATATGATAAAATATAACTCTCTGCCAAGTCCCAAGTTCGTAAGTTGTAGGGAAAGTCACTCCTCCAAACTTGTAATCTCTTAGGCCAGATTTTAACCCCTGGTGACAGAGGCTCTAATGGGCTTAAGCTGCATTAGTTAGTCATCCCTTGTTTAATGAACTATGTCTGGCAGGATAAATTTAATTAGGATTCACACAGATGCTCAGGTAAACAATGATGGGGTAACTGAGAGCTGGGTAACTAGTATTATCTGTGACACCAGGACCAGTAGATTTAAATTCACCTTAGAAACTTTAGAAGAAAATATACAGACACTGACAAAGAATAATTATCTAGGAAAATGGTGGTCAGACAGGCAAAATAATTATCATTTAGTGAAATAAAAACTCTCTATAGTCTTGATTCAAACATGATGATCCATTTCCTATTCCTGTGGCCCAAAACCTTGCAAGATCAAAATTCTAAGAATGCTTTGACATTCTCCAAGGTTTTAGACTACACTGGGAATCTCTCATTATCATGTGTTAGTGTGTTGAAGATGTCAGCACAAAATAGCATGGTGTGGTGTACTTAATCTCAGCCTTGGCCTAGGCTGAACTGATGGAATGAATAGATATTCTATGTAAGAGGGGAGGACAGTGGAAGAAGTAGGAAAGGAGGAACAAAGAAGAGCACATTGTTCTAAAATGAATAAGAAAACACGTATGACCTTATTAGGCTTAAAAGAGGGGACTAATAAATGAAAACTGACTAGACTGAATGTCTGCTGTATGTCAAGGAAGGAGTTTTACTCACATTTTCTCCAGTGCTCACCCAACACCAAATGTTCCTCACTCTTGGATAGTGTGTCACATATATAAAGCATGTGGTGTCTTATACTGTAGAAATATGGAGATTGATTTTCTGAATTTTATTCATGTCTGATAAAAATACTGGCTCATATAATCATGTAGCCTTTTGTTTTTCCTCTTGCCCTTTTTCAAAGAGCTTACGATTTTGTAAACTAGACACTAAAAGTGGTTTGTTTTGTTTTTTGACCTTCTCATCTGCCGATCTGGATAACCATCACTCTGTCACAGAGAAGATGTAGGATATTAAATGAAGCAATACAGCACATGACTGGCACATGGTATTTGATAAATAAATGTTTATTCATTCACCAACTCACTAGCTTCAGAAACAGTCAAAACAAAAGTTGTGAGAGTTTAGGTGACTGATTTTAACTAGTTCACGGCTAAAACTGGGAAATAAACTGGAAATGAGGATGGGAGGATTAAATAGAGTTGGGTCAGATTGCAGAGTCTTGAATGACTGTTTTAAGGAGTTCAAACTTTTTCTGCAGGCTTTGAGAATCCATTGTGTTCTGTCTCCTATTCAAGTTATTAATACCAATAGCTCACAGCAGCTGTGCATTCACAGAGATAAGTTTTACAAGAAACAGATGAAGGGCTTTTTTAGTGCTGATATCAGATGGATTAGAACGTGATTAATCAACAGACAGACTGATTAAATTATTGGGTTCACTGTTCAGATAAGAGGTTTTGGATACACTCTGCCAAACTGTAATTAACTTAGAAATTTCTGCTGGCCTGCTTATAAGGTGATCATGTGATATGCTTTGAAGAAATCTTTTAAGGCCCAGAATAGCAGCTGTGAAGGTGTAAGCATGAGTCAGTTTTAACAATTATTAATTATCTTCAAGTATTAGAACAGAATTTTCACTGGAAGTGATAAATACTTTTTTAAATCTTTACTTTTAAAAAAACTTGTGTAAATCTCTGGCTCTACTCTACCACTGACTGCAAATGAAATGACTACTATTGAAAGCAGTATCTAAAAGAGTTGAGAGAGGAGTCTTCCATTTCTACAACATGGCTAACAAGATACTGAGAGAAATCCCTTGCAATATAACACATATAAACCTACTGGACAGGATTTTTTTTTCCTAAAAGATGCACAGCTGTACTGGTATCAAAATAAGGAAATTTCTGAGAGATCAGAAATAAGCACAAAGCAGAGATTCACAAGGGCAAAGTAACTATCGGGTGGTGTTCACCCTCAAGGTTTTTGCCCATCCCTGGTGGCCTAGAAACTGAGCTACAAACACCTGAGATAGCAGACAAAGTCTGGGACTGAGCACGTTGTGGGGTAGAATAGAAATCTCCACATAAATACAGGACCAAGAAAGAATGATGCTCTCACTAGAAAATAACTAGAGAGCAATGGCGGGGCATGTGCCAGTTTCAGCTTTAGTAATCAAGGAGATAAATAAGTCTCTTCTAAAAATCTAAACCTGTGTGAGTGCCAAAATTTAAACTGTGAGGTTAAAAATTTGGTTTAAAAGTGGTTCCTAGTCATGGTGTCCTTAGATAACTAGTAAAAGCAATCTCAGAGCCTCTCTGGAAGAATTTACTTTACCTCAAATATTTATAAATTCCCATAAATACATTTTCAAGGAATGTGAGCCCACAAGAGAAGGAAACCACTAATGACATGAGAAAAAAGATATCATAGATGGGAGCCAGTGCAAAGAGAAGGCTACAAAATCAGATCCACCAAAAAATGTACATAATGGGATTATCAGATATAGAATATAAAAATTTTAATATGTTTAAAAATACAAGAGAGACTTGAAAGTATAAATAATGAGAAACTCAAAGTTTATCATGAAGATGTAACATATGACCAAATAGAATTTCTAGAAATAAAAAAAATAGGGAAAATTAAAACCTAATAGTTTGGGGATGATATGATGATATATCTGGGAATGTTTACCTGAAAGCACAAACAAATGTGATGTAAAACACGATCAAGAGATTAAGAGACATGGAGAATAGATTGACAAGGTAAAGGAAAAATCAAATTGCAGTTCACAAGAAGCAAATGGAGAGAACTGGGAGAGGCACTATTTCAAAAGATATTGTCAGAGGTTTAATAGAATTGATGAAGGCCACCAATTCTCAGATTCCAGACACCAATAAACTAAGGAAAGTAAGTTTTTAAAAGAATTGATATATAGATACTTTGTAGTATATAAAGCAACAATAAGAAAAGGAAGAATTAAAAAATAACCAGAGGTAAAAAAGACTACTCCAAAAATAAAAAGCAGATTGAGAGCTCACTTCTTGGCAGTACCAATGAAAGCCAGAAGAGAGTAGAATATTTCATATGAATAAGAAATGTTAACTGAGAATTGCATACCTAGTAGACTTATAACTCAAGGTAAAGATAAAATAAAGACACTTCCGACAAAAGGAATGATGAGCAAATAGTATATGGTAGAGAAAATTAATGAACTGACGCTAATTCTGCAACTAGGATTGATATGAAGAAACAAAACAATGAATAATAACAAGAAAAAAGCAAGCTGTGTAAAAATATAAGTGTGTGATTATGTTTATATGAAGCAAAAAATAAACAAAACTCAACAGTACACTGTTTAGAAATACATTATGTGTAAAACATATGCAAAAGCAAGATGATTATCATAAAATCTAAAAGAGTCACCTTTCGAGGGAAGCGAAAGGAATATAATTGAGGAGGTACACATAGAATCAAAGGTACAGGAATATCTTATGTTCTCTTATTCTGTGAAATGAGAAAAAGGTATTCATTTTTATTATATTTTAAACTATACACTTTTTGTAGGTATGCAATTTTTATAGTAAAAAATGAAAACAAAGTTATTAGCAGAAAAAAAAAACAGGTGCAAATCTGAAGCTAACAGTATTTGATGACTCTGAGATTGTATGTTTTGCCTCAATATGACTGCCTCTGCTGACATATGGTTCTGAATGATGTTTTAGAAAGAATATTGATTCCAGGCATTCCTCTAACAAAATGATGAGCTTGTATGACATGGTCCTTTGGGATTACAGATCCCTTGGTGGATCACTAATCTACCACTGATGAGGATTTCAAAGTTGTTTATCTATACAAATACAAAAGATACAACATGGAAACATCTCACATTGGAGATACTGCTATCTGAAACCCTTGGCACAAGTTTATGATTTAGAGGCATTGGGGCTCAAAAACCATACCCCAAAGTATGGTGCATTGATATGCTGAGTACTTTGAACTAAAGTAACAGCCTCAGAACCAAGGTCTCTCTGGCCTTCTCCCAGCCCCCATCTCTTGATCCGTTCTCTCCTGAAGTGCAAGGGGAGGCTTTCTCAGAAGTTTCTTTTATCTGACTAAAGGAAATCCCTCCTGAAGAAATGTCATTGTCATGAAGTCCTTGCCTGGAATCTACATAACCAGCGAAGATTAACTCCTTGCAAAAGAAGAGACACGGTGGCTCATGCCTGTAATCCCAGCACTTTGGGAGGCCAAGGCGAGCGATCACCCGAGTTCGGGAGTTGGAGACCAGCCTGACTAACATGGAGAAACCTCGTCTCTACTAAAATACAAAATCAGCAGGGTAATCCTGGCTACACGGGAGGTTGAGGCAGGAGAATCGCCTCTCCTGAACCCGGGAGGTGGAGTTTGCAGTGAGCTGAGATCGCACCATTGCACTCCAGCCTAGGTAACAAAAATGAAACTCCATCTCAAAAAAAAAAAAAAAAAAAATCACACTTAGACTTTCCACCTATTCTTAAGGCTACTACCCAGGAGAATTTATCTGCATAGTAAGACAACCTTTGTTTGCAGTTCGTTTTCTCCTTTCACCCTTCTATTGCTTGTGCTGCCACCTCCCCCTCAGAATCCCCAATCCCCTACTTCATTCTGTAGCTCAAAATGTTATTTAGACTTCCACAATTTGGCCCTCCTTAGAGTCTCATATTTTGTGGGCCTTCCGTGTATATGAAGGTGATAAATTTGTATGCCTTTTCTCCTGTTAAATCTGTCTACTTTCAACTTTATTCTAGAGATTCCAATCACAGAAATTTTGGAAAACAGGGAAAGCTTAAAACTTCCCTATAGAGGGAATTTCAAATTCATATTAAAATCAATTCAGGCAACACACACCTCTGTTTTGGCTACCTTAGGGAACCTTCCTCACCAATATCCTACTGTCTAAAATGGAAAGAAAAAAATGAGGAGAATAAAAAGTTTATTTCTGCCAAGAATCTATGAAACTATTCGGCTAATGAAAAATCATTCATTTGAGCATATATACAAAGTCAAACTACCCTAAATATAAGTTAAGCAGCTATGAGATATAATAATTAAAATAATAAAATTTGAAGTCTGTTTTCTCATCATTCTACTCAATAGCATTCTTTCATATATTAGGCCATAAAGATGGTTGTATTATAATTACAAAACACCATTAAAAAATGTATTATGTCCTACAGCACTTAGCCTTGACAAACAATTACTGGATCTCACATTCAACTGAATACAAAAAGCAATCTTTATCACAAGGTTAAAATTAGCCTTGGAACAATAAATGCTTTCAAAGCTACTCTAAACTCCAAACTGCTTTGCATCAGTCTCTTTTGAGGAACTGAAAACAAGTAAACTGAAGGACATTTGAAAAACTTCCTGTCTGTGTCCTCTCAATTTTTTTTGAGTTTTTTTTTTTTTTCTTTTCAGTTTTATAGAAGACAATCATGTTATACCTGAAAGGTGATCCATATGGCTCTCACAGGGAAAGGTTTCATAAGTTAAAATCAGAACCAAACAAAAATAATTAACCAAGCAAACAAAGAAATTCTGAGAATTCTGAATTTCACAATGTGTTATTCATAATACTACTCTAATTATCAGCACTACTTTTCAGTCATTACTATAGAAAAAAAAAAAAACTAATAAATTTGATTTATGGAGGAGGGACCTGAGCAAATAGATTTGTTTGTTTGTTCAAACCCAGAATTCTAAGATAACACACTTCTCAGTTCATCCTTCAGAAGACAATATGATATGTAGAATTTCTTCATTTAAATTACTTAGCAAATTACTTTAATCAGAGTAGCTTCTCTTTCTGTAAAAGGTGTTGTAAACTAAAAATAAAATTCTAAGCCTCCCAATCATATGAATAGAACCCCTCCTCTCAGTAAAGAGCATTACAAAGTTAACCTGAAAAACTAGTTCAGGCCATGATGGGAAGGTGGGGCTGGACATGCCTCATTCTACTCTCTTCCTTTTGAAATTCAGGCATAACTGTCCAGTATTAACATTAAAACAAAGATCTTAAGACTGATGAAACAAACTTTTTGTGCAATAAGACACCAAATTCCAGCCTCACTCTAGTATAGCATCACATGACAGGCTCTGAAAGAAATTGAAGTATTTTACCCTAAACTATATTTCTTTAACATATTTTGAAATGGTCCTGCAAAGCTGTCTCTTGTGAGGAAAATCTACTTTCTGTGGAGAATCCCCTTCCTTTTCCATGTTTTTTCCCTGATCTAGAAGAGAATTAACTAAGTCTGGCACCTTTTTAAGTCTGATAAGAAACATTTACAATCTATTCTCTCTGTAGCCTGCTACCTGGAGGCTTCATCTGCATAATAAGAATCTTGGTCTCCATAACCCCTTATCTTAGCCAAGAAACTCCCTTCTATTGATTCCAAGTCTTCAGCTAAACTCTTTCAACCAACTTCCAATTGGAAAATCTCTGAATCTATGACTTGGAACCCTCCCCCACTTCAAGTTGTCCTGCCTTTCTGAACCAAATCAATATACATCTTATGTGTATTGATTGATGTCTTATGTCTCCCTAAAATGTGCTGATGTAATTTGGCTGTGTCCCTACCCAAATCTCATCTTGAATTCTCACATGTTGTGGGAGGGACTTGGTGGGAGATAACTGAATCATAGAGCAAGCTTTCCTGTGATGCTCTCATGATACTGAGTAAGTCTCAGGAGATCTGATGGTTTGATAAAGAGGAGTTCCCCTACACAAGCTCTCTCTCTTTGCCTGCTGCCATCCATGTAAGATGTGACTTTGTCCTCCTTGCCTTCTCCCATGATTGTGAAGCCTCCCCAGCCATGTGTAACTTTAAAGTCCATTAAACCTCTTTATTTTGTAAATTGCCAAGTCATGGGTGTGTCTTTATTAGCAGCATGAAACGGACTAATACAGTAAATTGGTACCAGTAGAGTGGGGTGCAGCTGAAAAGACACCCAAAAATGTGGAAGTGACTATGGAACTGGATAGTAGGCAGATGCTGGAACAGTTTGGAGGGCTCAGAAAAAGGAAAATATTGGAAAGTTTGGAACTCCCTAGTGACTTGTTGAATAGCTTTGATAAAAATGTTGATAATGATATGGGCAATGAAATTCAGGCTGAGATGGTCTCAGATGGAGATGAGGAAGTTGTTGGGAACTAGAGGAAAGGTAACTTTTGTTGTTTTAGCAAAGAGACTGGCAGGATTTTGGCCTTGCCTTAGAGATCTGTGGAACTATGAACTTGAGAGAGATGATTTAGGGTATCTGGCAGAAGAAATTTCTAAGCAGCAAAGCATTCAGGAGGTAACTTGGGAGTTGTTAAAGGCATTCAATTTTAAAAGAAAAACAGAGCTTAAAAGTTTAGAAAATTTGCAACCTATCTGAGCATGGTGGCTCATGCCTGTAACACTAGCACTTTGGGAGGCTGTGGTGAGCAGATCACTTGAGTTCAAGACCAGTCTGGCCAACATGGTGACACCCTGTGTCTCCCAAAAATACAAAAATCAGCTGGGTGGGGTGACAGGCACCTGTAATATCAGCTACTCAGTAGGCTGAGGCAGGAGAATCACTTGAACTTGGGAGGCGGAGGTTGCAGTGAGCTGAGATTGTACCACTGCACTCCAGCCTGGGCACCAGAGCAAGACCTTGCCTCAAAAAAGAGAAGAAAAGAAAAGAAAATTTTCAACCTGACAATGAGATAAAAAAGAAAATCCCATTTTCTGAGGAGAAATTCAAGCCGACTGCAGAAAGTTGCGTAAGTAACAAGGAGTCAAAAGCTAATCCCCAAGACAACTGAAAAAATGTCTCCAGGGCATGTCAGAGACCTTTGTGGCAGCTTCTCCTATCACAGGCCCAGAGGTGTAGGAGGAAAAAATGGTTTCATGGGCCAGGTCCAGGGTCCCTCTGCTGTGTGCAGTCTAGGGACTTGGTGCCCTGTGTCCCAGCAACTCCAGCCATGACTAAAAGGGGCCAAGTACAGCTCAGGCTGTTGCTTCAGAGGATGGAAGCCTCAGGCCTTGGCAGCTTCCACATAATATTGAGCCTGCAGGTGCACAGAAATCACACATCAAGGTTTGGGAAACTTTACCTAGATTTCAGAGGATATATGGAAATGCTTCGATGCCCAGGGCAGCAAAAGTTTGCTGCAGGGGTGGAATTCTCATGGAGAACCTCTACTAGGGCAGTGCAGAAGGGAAATGCGGCATCAGAGCCCCAGCACAGAGTCCCTACCAGGGCACTGCCTAGTGGAGCTGTGAGAAGAGGGCCACCATCCTCCAGACCCCAGAATGGTAGATCCTCTGACAGCTTGCACCATGCACCTGGAAAAGCTGCAGACACTCAACACCAGACTGTGAAAGCAGCCAGAAGGAGGGCTCTAACCCTGCAAAGCCACAGGGTGGAACTGGCAAAGGCCGTGAAAGCCCACCTCTTGCATCAGCATGAACTGGATGTGGGATGTGGAGTCAAAGGAGATCATTTTGGAACTTTTTAAGATTTGACTGCCCCACTGGATTTCAGACTTGCTTGGGGTCTGTAGTTCCTTTGTTTTGGCCAATTTCTTCCATTTTGAATGGCTGTATTTATCCAATGCCTCTACCCCCATTGTATCTAGGAAGTAACTAAGTTTCTTTTGATTTTACAGGCTCATAGGTGGAAGTGACTTGCCTTGTCTTGGATGAGACTTTGGACTTTTGAGTTAATGCTGAAATGAGTTAAGACTCTGGGGGACTGCTGGGAAGGTATGATTAGTTTTGCAATGTGAGGACATGAAATTTGGGAGGGGCCAGAGGTGGAATGATATGGTTTGGCTATATCTCCACCCAAATCTCATCTTGAATTCCCATGTGTTGTGGGAGGGACTCTGTGGGAGATAACTGAATCATGGGGGTAAGTCTTTCCTGTGGTGTTCTCATGACAGTGAATAAATTTCATGAGATCTGATGGTTTTATAAAAGGAGTTCTCCTGCACAAGCTCTCTCTTTCTTTGCCTGCTGTCATCCATGTAACTAAGACATGACTTGCTCCTCCTTGCCTTCTGCTATGTTTGTGAGGCCTCTCCAGATATGTGGAACTGTAAGTCCATTAAACTTCTTTCTTTTTGTAAATTGCCTAGTCCCGGGTATGTCTTTATTAGCAACATAAAAATGGACTAATACATGTGTAAAACCAAACTGTAGCTTGATTATCTTGGACACAAGTTGTCAAGCGCTACTGAGGCTGTGTGATGGGCATGCTCTTAACCTCACCAAAATAAATTTCTAAATTTATTGAGCTCAGGAGTTCAAGACCAGCCTGGGCACTGTGGGGAAGCCATGTCTCCACAAAAATTAGCTGAGCGTGGTGATACATGCCTGCAGTCCCAGGTACTTGGGAGGCTGAGGTGGCAGGATGGCTTGAGCCTGGGAGGAAGAGGCTGCAGTAAGCTATGATGGCACCACTGCATGCCAGCCTGAGTGACATGGAGAGACTCTGTTTTTAAATAAATACATAAATTGATTGAGACATGTCTCACATACACTCTGGTTTACAGTGTAATCAAAATTATAACAACAAAAAACGTTGGCAAATAGAAAATCTGGACACATCTATAAAATATTCTTACTGGTTGACCTAAAAATAAATTGATTCCTGTGGAAGGTTCTACAGTCAAAATCTTCCTATCACTTTGGTTAAAATACTGATTGAGGCCCTATCACTAGCTTGCCGAAGTAGCTTTGCAAATCATTAGACGGTTATAAGGAACATCATCATGGTGGCAGTTTTCTTTTGGGCTGTAATCACAGTCTGACTTCAAGAATATATTCAAAATTAATTAAGTAGCAACAGTAACAACGACAATAAATACATTTTAAGTAACAATGGAGTCAGTCACTTAGATGCCTGTCTGGGTGCCAAGGTTGATAAAAGCATCTCCAAATGATAACTGATAGTTTTATAGTGCTCTATAATTATCATTTATGCTTTTACACATGCAATACAATTTAACATTCTGAAACATCCATGAAAGGAGAGAACCTTTTTCAAAAATGTTCTTTGAGATATTGGGGGCTAAATGGGAAGTTATGTGACCACGCTATTTTGGGGGAACACCAAAGAGACCTCCTTCTGGTGATTCACAAGGTATCTAAGCATATTAAAGGCCTTCAGACATCTAGTACTAAAACTACCTGCATAATTTTCTATAATACATTATCCTTCAAACCTTTCGGATTCTAAAAGGTTTTTTTTCATATATTACCCATAGATATCCCAAAGAACACTAACATTTTATAGAAAACAGGTTATTGAGATAGAGAAAGAATCCCCTTTAGGGGCTGGTGGTGGGGTGGAGGGTGGCAGCCCAAGCCTGGAAATAAAGGAAAATCTTGAGATCCTTCAAGAAAAATTCCAGGTACTTAGCTAGCCTTGAGAAGTAAATAAGCAAACTGACAAGCAAGAAGGTAAAAGTAGCTTAAAACAATAGCCAAGGAAGCTATAATCACAGGATGTTTGGTTCTGCCATAGAAACCAAAGATAAAATACTTCTCTAAGTTGTTTTTCAGAACTCTGTACCTCCACCAAAGGGATCTGCCTCAGATAAGGGAGAACTAAGGGCTGAACTTTGACCAAAGTTCTTTGTTCTACATTTCTTTCTGAGGTACCTAGAGAAAGTCAAACCCAAGAGCCAGAGCTAACATTCTTTTTGCTGACCACAAATTTTAAAACAAAGTTCCTCTTCCTTAACTGATTGCAAATCAGAAAATATCTGAATCTACCTATGAACTGTAAGCCCCCTGCTTCATGATATCCTGCCCTTTTGGGCCAAAACCAATGTGAAACCTCCATGTATTGAATTATAATTTTGCCTGTAACTTCTGCTTTCCTGAAATGTACCCCTACTTTAAAAAATCCTCATCTGTAAGCCATCAGGGAGGTCAAGATTTAAGTGTGAGTTGTCTGATGTTCCTTGCTTGGTGCCCTGCAATAAATGCTTCACTTTCTCTGGCTGCTATCAGGTTGTCAGTGTTTGTCCTTGCTGAGCCAGGTAAGCAGGCCTCTGATGTATTTACGTAGGTCAATGGTCTCTAAAATTATTTGATCATGTACTCCATCAACAAAGCAAACTTTTGACCTGCATCTCCAATGGAACATTTACAAAACAGAAATCAGAGCAAAAGAGAAAAGTAATATAAAGACTTTCATACTTTCTTGCCATATCCCAATGCTTTAGGGATACCTGACCCACAATGGGCATTGAACAAGATTTTTCTGGAGTGCAAAAGAACAGAACAGATCTAGAAAAGAAGCTATTTAGTTTAGTGCAACCTCATAAAAATCTGCCCTGACAAGGGAAGACTGTCCAGAACAGTGATTGACAAACTCCTATGGTAAAGAGTCAGATAATAAATATTTTAGAGTTTATAGGCACTATAATCTCTGTCACAACTATTCAGCTCTGCTACCATCACAGGAAGGTAGTGATAGACAAGATTAATGAGTGAGTGTATCTGTGTTCCAATAAAAAATTATTTATGGACACTAAAATTTGACTTCCATACGTATGTATATATTAATCAGCTATTGTTTTCTTACTGCTACTTATATTAATTTCATATTATTTTCAAATGTAACAAATCTTCTAATTTATTTCCAGCCATTTATATTATGGTCTGAATGTTTTTGTCCCTTCAAAATTCATATTTTAAAACTGAATTACCAATGTGATAGCTTTAGAAGGAGGGTATTTTAGAGGTAATTAGGTCATAAGGGTGGTGTCCTTATGGATGGAATTAGTGCCCTTATAGAAGAGACCCCCAGAGAGACCCATTGTCCTTTCCATCATGTGAGCACACAGGTAGAGGGCACCATCTATGAAACAAAAAGTGTGCTCTCACCAGAAACCAAATCTGCCAGTGCCTTCAACTTAGACTTTTCAACCTCCAGAACTGTGAGAAATAAATCTGTTGCTACCAGCTAACCCATCTGTGACATTTTGTTATAGCAGCCCAAATGGACTAAGGCAATTTACAAATGTGAAAATCATTCTTAAGTCATAGGTTGTACAGAAACAGGCAGGAGTCAGCCGGACGCGGTGGCTCAAGCCTGTAATCCCAGCACTTTAGGAGGCTGAGACGGGCGGATCACGAGGTCAGGAGATGGAGACCATCCTGGCTAACACAGTGAAACCCCGTCTCTACTAAAAATACAAAAAACTAGCTGGGCGTGGTGGCGGGCACCTGTCGTTCCACTACTCGGGAGGCTGAGGCAGGAGAATGGCGTGAACCCGGGAGGCGGAGCTTGCAGTGAGCCGAGATCGCGCCACTGCACTCCAGCCTGGGCGACAGAGCGAGACTCTATCTCAAAAAAAAAAAAAAGAGAGAGAGAGAGAAAAAAAAAAAAAAAAAAAAGAAGAAAGAAACAGGCAGAAGGCTGGATTTGACCCATGGGGCTATCATTTGCGGACTCCTTGTCCTAAGAATGAAGGAGCAGATTAAAGGGGAAGACCAAAGATGACTACAGAGGGTGAGCTGAAACACCGTTTTGATTTTCCTGCTAAGTTTTAAGGATGAAGGATGAATGATTCAGTTTCTTAAGGTTAGGAGGGCATAAGTCTTGAACTTATTTATAATAAGTAGCAGTAAGAAATTAGCAGCTAGCCAATGCATAACTGATGAACAAAATTAGTTTCTTGAAAGAGTTCAAAACATGATTTAAAACATGATTGCACTTTTGACAAGTTTTTAGGAAACTCCAAAATTATCAGAGCTGGCTCTGTGATCCTAACGGCCCTCTGTAGATAGTCACCACTAATGTTTATCAGCAGGAATTATTTCTGCAAAAATGGTATAAAGGAACAGCCTTTTAATATATCAAGCTCATTAGTAACAAAATGTAGTCCTAATAGCTGTAATGTTTGATAGCACTATATAAAATTATTTTCGAATTTAGGTGAGGGTTACACAAACATCATAGATCTCCAGAAGCCTTTTATCTGATAAATCGAAGTGTAATAAAACCTCATGGTTCTGATAACCAAAGGCTAGAGAATGAGTGATTTATATACACTGCAGCCTTCCAGAATTCCAACTTGTTAGCTAAAATAGCCCTAAGGGAAGCTAAAATTGCAAAAAAAAAAGATAAATAAAATGCCAGTATTTCCTCAGAAACCTTTTTTTTGGTTGTAGTTGGTTTTTTAAAAAACAATTTTAATATTACCAATTTTTCTGGTAGTGAAAATAAAACAATAGGTATAAGCATCATTGTTTCATATTAGCTATACAGAAGAGTACATTGAAATTCATTTGTTAGCATATTGATAAGTTTCTGTTTCTCTGATAAAATTAAACTATACTAAAGGTTCCCAACTTAGAATGTAGATACTAACCATAACACCATATTATGATCTTATAATTGGGTTACGATGTCTTGGATCAATTTTGTAATGGAAGTAATTTCAAAGTAATCTTATTTTTTTTTAAATTGCTACAAATCTAATATACAGAGAAATGTGAAAGATTCCAGGTATCTGAACAATTGCAAGCAAGGTATCTGATTATTTACTTAGATAACATGGAGGATATGGGCTAGAGAAAAATACTTAAATTATTGTGTATTCACAAGGAAAAGTGCTCCTACTATGTAAAAGCCCTCAGCCAGTTCATTTTCATTGTTCTTGCAAATAACAAACAGATAGCTAAATAGACTTGAATACAGACATAAGGAGATCATATTTTCTAAATGTGTTGATGTTACTGAGAGGAATTAGGAGGTGCTCCAATGAACTGAGGGACCAGATTAAGAGATACAGGTAGATATTCATTCTCATAAACTTCATCCTTTCCCCCTGCATTTTTGGAATCTTTTTTTTTTTTTTTTTTTAATGATGGGGCAGTATGGTGTATTGTTTAAAAAAGAATGAAGTCAAATTAGCTGTTTCACGTACTGGTTCTTTTATTTTACTATCTATGCCACCCAGACAAGTAAACAGCCTGTTTCTATTTCACTTTCCTCAGTAGTAAAATGAAGATAGTCAGAGATAACATCTCAAAAATTAATTGACACAGCCATTAAATAAGGTAAAAGAAACAACTGTATTTAGTTTGGATAAAGTAAAATAAGGGATATTTAAAGTGCTTAAAATAATGTGTGGCACAATACAAATGATTATTATGATTTCATGGTCTTCCATGCATTAACATTTTTACTCTCTCTATGGATGTAATATGTGCAATATAATACTGATGTATACTTTATCTTTGGTGAAAGGATGTTGGGTGTTTCAGAGGTTGTATATAGCTGTAAGCAGTATAACTGTATGAGGATACTGGGAGAACTTTGATCTTTAGGAGGGCTTCCAAATGCTAACTTGCTGAAGCTGCCCATGTTAGTGACACAGTTAGACCTACAAAAGAATTATAAGATTTCTAAATTAGGGTCAGGCGCAGTGGCTCACGCCTATAATCCCAACACTTTGGGAGGCCGAGGCAGTCAGATCACCTGAGGTCAGGAGTTTGAGACCAGCCTGGCCAACATGGAGAAACCCCATCAAGTGCCAAAATTAGCTGGGCATGGTGGTAGGCACCTGTAATCTCAGCTACTCAGGGGGCTGAGGCAGAAGAATAGCTTGAACCCGGGAGGCAGAGATTGCAGTGAGCTGAGATCGCACCACTGCACTCTAGCCTGGGTGACAAGAGCGAGACTTCATCTCAAAAAAAAAAAAAAGTTTCTGAATTAGTTCTCTACACTGCTTGATCTGGTAAAGGGAAAGGATTTGAGCTGGAGATTGTGAGTGCAGAATGCAGAATAGCAATGCAGAATAGGTCTAGGCCATACATCTTTTCTGAAAACGTAATATAAGAACAGAGCCTTATATGCCTACTTCACTGATGCCAGTATGTATAATGAGATCAAAGAAGTTTCCCTCCAAGTTGCATATTGCATTGTCTGTATTTTCAATATGTTTTAAAGGGGTCAATAGGGAAATTATAAAAATAAAGATGGAGTCCTAGGACAGGGAATAAAGAAAACCCTGAAAAACAAAAACAAAGAGGGAGGGAGACCAAATATCTTGGATAGAGAATTAAGATCCAAAGATATGCTGCGAGGGACCAGAGCAATGGACTTACTTTAAGAAATTAACATGTAACTTGGGGTCTAAAACTGCAACCACACAACTACAAGATAGAGACAGTACTATTTATCAGCTGAAAACATTAATAAAACACTATGGAGCTTATATTTCAATACAATCAAGAGAGAAATGAGTATTCTGGTTGCAAATTAGTATGAGATGTGATTGTCCACCTTCTTTTTGTTTTTTTTGTTTTTTGTTTTTTGTTTCTTTCTTGAGACAGTTTTTCTTTGTCTCCCAGGCTGGAGTGCAGTGGCACAATATTGGCTCACTGCAACTTCAGCGTGCCAGGTTCAAGAGATTCTCCTGCCACAGCGTCCCGAGTAGCTGGAATTACAGGTGCCCACCACCATGCCCAGCTAATTTTTGTATTTTTAATGGGGATGGGGTTTCACCATGTTGGCCACCCTGGTCTCGAACTCCTGGGCTCAGGTGATCTGCCCACCTCGGCCTCCCAAAGTGCTGGGATTATAGGCATGAGCCACCATACCCATCCCGTCCCACTCTTTTTCAGAGATGCTCAAAGTAGTGCCTCCAGTTTTTGGCAAACTAGAACACTTTAAGTGGAAAATGTAAAAGAAGAGACAGGTTTAGAGACTTAAAGTCAGGTCATATGAGAAACAGTTAAAAGAAACAAGCATATTTAGCTTGGATAAGGAAAAGAAGAGATATACAAAAAACTATTATTACTTATCTGAAGAACAGTCATAGAGAGGGAGTTTAAATGTATCTGAATCACCTTAAGATGGGATAATGGGCACAATAATTAGAAACTACTCAAAAGCATTTCAATTGTACTTTCAAACATCCAAAGCTATTTAAAGAGGCAATTGCCAGTCTCTGAAGAGTTCCTCTTAACTAAAGTGTTTGAGGATAGTGTAGTAGACACCTACTAGATTAACCACCCAGCACTCCTTTTCTGAGAATTGCCTTTTCTCTCCTTCATCCATCTGGTTTCAGCCTCTCCCACACCTTCATCTCCCTCAAACACATCACTTTTGATAGGTTCAGGGGCAACAACCTGAGAAAGAGTCCATATACGGTTCCAATTTTTAGTACACTTCCTTCCTTACGCAAGTTGCTTTACTGTCATTGGGATGTGAGGGACATTTCCTTATATTTTTTCAGTTGGATTTCCGTTGTGCAACCAAAATAAAACTTACATGCATATTAACCAGGGCAATAATTGACAGCAAGATGGGGAATACAGTAAGCAGATGGTGGCCAGCAAGTGTGTAAGTTCACTTCCAACTGATACTTCGTATTTGTGTGACTACTCATTTTTAGTAAACACCTATCTTTAAGGGCAAGATTTGGGAATTTGATTATAAAATCATAAACTTTTCTCAAATTATATTAGCCTAAATAGCCATAATGAGAGAAAAATATAGGATCAAATGTTCCCCTAATTATTTACTGAATTTTTAAAATAGATTTTTTTCAGCTTTATTGAGGAATAATTGGCAAAACTTGTATATATTTAAGATATGCAATGTGATGATTTCATATATCAAACATTGTGAAATTACTATAATCAACCTAATTGACACAGCCTTCACCTCACATAGTTGCCTTTGTTTTTTTGTGGTGAGAATGTTTATGACCTATTCCCTTACAAAATTTGAAAAATACAATATATGCCATTATTAAGTATTGTCACCATCCTGTATATTAGATCCCTGGAACATATTCATCTTAAAATTGTAAGTGTGTACCCTTTAATCAACATTTTCCAATTTCCAACCCACTTCCCCAATCTCCTGGCAACTACCATTTTACTCTCTGCTTCTACAAGTTCAACTCTTTTAAATTCCACAAGTAAGTCAGATCATACAATACAGTACTCGTCTTCCTATGTCTGGCTTATTTCACTTAGCATAATGTCTTCTAGGTTCATCCATGTTGCACCAAATGTCACGATTTCCTTTTTTATGGCGGAATAATATTCCATGTGTATGTATATATAACATTTTTTTTTTTATTCATTCATCAATGGACACTTAGGTTGTTTTCCTATCTTGGCTATTGTGAATAGTGCTGCAGTCAACATGGGCGTGCAGGTATCTCTTTAAAAATGGTCAAATGACATGGATAGAGATTCTTCTAAAGAAGATGCACCAAAAGCCAGAAAGTATGTGAAGAGGTGCTCAATAGTTCCAGTCACCAGGGGAATGCAATCAAAACCACAATGAGATATCACTCCACACCTATTTGGATGGCTAGTATCACAAAGTCAAGAGACAACAAGTATTGGTGAAGGTGTGGAGAAAAGGGAATCCTCATACACTATTGGCAGTAATATAAACTGGAATAGCTATTACTGAAAACAGTATGAGCCAGGCACAGTGGCTCACACTTGTAATCCTAACACTTCGAGAGGCTGAGGTTGGCAGACTGCTTGAGCTCAATAGTTTGAGACCAGCCTGGGCAACATGGAAAAACCCCAGCTCTACAAAAAATATATATACATAAAAACTTAGCTGGGCATGGTGGAACATGCCTGTAGTCCCAGCTACTCAGGAGGCTGAGATGGGACGATCGCTTGAGCCCAGGAAGTTGAGGCTGCAGTGAGCCATGATCATGCCCCTGCACTCCTGTCTGGGCAACAGAATGAGAACCTATCTTAAAAAAAAAAAAAAAACAAAAAAGAAAGAAAGAAAGGAAAAGAAAAAAAAAACACAGTATAAAAGTTTCTCAAAAAATTAAAAATAGGTTACTATATGATCCAGCAATTGTATTTCTGGGTATATATCAAAAGAGAATGAAACCATTTACTGAATTTAAAAAAGATGTTAAATACCTATGCAAGGTAATCAAAATAACACAAAGTCCACAATAAAATATTCTAATGACAAGCAATGTTGTTTACCCAGAAATGCAACTAATTTGTATTCTAAATGTAAATATAAACACAATGAAACATAAATGCCAATATAGCCCATTATACATACTCTAACTAAACATATGAAAACATACCAAAGATATATTTATAATTAGATACAGATCAAGTGTTCTGTCAGACATATTTCACATTTAAAACTTCTGGGGACAGTCTCTAAAAATGCTTAAATATTTAAAATCGTTTGAAAAGAGAGTTTAGGTATTAAATCAACTTAATACAGACTTGTAGATTAATATTAGTCCTAGTAATTGTATATTTGATATTCTGAATATACTTATTAATTCATTCATTTAATAACAACTTAATTTTTCTGTACCAGTTTAAGATTAATATAAAAACAAAAAATAAATGATAAACACAGGAGCTCTGTGTTACTCCTATCTATGAACAAACTTGTGGTGACACATAATGTAGAAAATGCATGTAGACATTTAATTTTGGTATATTGAATATTCTTCCTAATTTTATTTAATCTGAATGAGATATATGTTATAATTATAACAAATGTTTTCTCTAACTTTTATATAGAATTCTATAATTAATAAAATGCAATTCCAACATAAATTCCTATCATTGACTTTTGGAATTACAAAAATATAATTCCAACTTTTATCTATAAAAATTATATCATATCTGTAAAAGTTGCTAGAAAAGTTAAGAAAATATAAAAAGAAGAATACACGTCAATAATATATATGAAAATGTAATAAAGGTTAATAATATATATTAGCACATGTAATAAAAATCAGTAATTTAAACAGTATGGTTATGTTACAAGAAGAAACTGGAAGACCAATGGGGCAAAACAGCAGGACAATGATTGCGGGCATCATTTTGTGGACAGTCATTCATGTTTGAATCTGATATATAGTTAGGCTATAATAATTAATGGGGAAATATGAGTTATTCATCTATTGACATAGGATAATTGATAAATAATTTAGTGAAAAAGAAAGTTAAATCATGATGATTTGCTATATACCAAAATAAACTCTAGATACATTAAAAACATAAAGATAAAACAGAAGAAGGAGAAGAAAACATATGTTAACACATGCCTCAACTTTAAATGTTGGAAAACTTTTAAATATAAAAACAGTAACAATAAATGAATAAATAAATGACTTAATAAATAAGTAAAGGAACAAATTGATGAGTAAAAGATGAATAGACTAAATAGAAATTCAAAATAGAGCTAGCATGGATTAATATTATTGATATATTGGGATAAAAGGATTAACAGCTGAGTTGTGGCCTTTCCTCAGCTCTGGGGTAGGCAAATTTTATTTGTAAAGAGCCATTTAGCAAATACTCTTTGTGGATCTGTCTGTCACATCTACTCTGCAATTGTAACATGAAATCCACCATAGACAATATAAACCAATGGGTATGGCTATGTTCCAGTAAGGCTTTATTTACAAAACTAGGCTGGAAGCCAAATTTGGCCTGTGCACCTTAGTTTGCTGATCCCTACTCTAGTCTCAGAGATGTGAAAAACTGGAGCTTTGGCTTAATCCTCCTTGACCTAATCTTCTCTGAAACAATAACTCTAAAAGTGAATACCTGATCCAAGATAAATCAGAGTCCTGCTGAGGTTACACTCTAGTTGCTGGATACCTATACATTGTTGAGTTTGGTTATTAAGTAATCTACAACTAAGGAGATACAGTTACATCAGAGAATTAACACTAGATTCCTACCCCTGAGCTGAGTCATGGGCTAGCAAGGTGACAAAGAGTAATACATCCCAGAGCTGACGGTTTCCCTACAGTGACAAACTACATCAGTCAGTCCCTTTCCTAGTGACCATGGAAGTCTACGGTGCAGAATCATTTGGGGACACTGCAAGCGGTGCCAGAGTCACATCACTTCCAGTTTACTAATACTGCACATGCTGTAACAGACACATCTCAGATCCTTTTTAAAGACAAATAAACTTGATGCTACATTTCTGGGTCTGACTATCAATCGAAATCTAAAAATAACTGCTGCTGGGAAGAGTAAAATATATGTGTGATTATAGAATGTGTTCAAAACCAATGAGAAAAAGATGACCCCTTTAGTAGAAAATGATAAAAATATGAATAAACAGTTCACAAAATAGAAATTTATATGAAAAAGAGCAATGAAAAATGTTTTTACCGCATTAGTAATCAGAGACAAAATGATCCAATTTTATACTTATCAAGCCAAAATTTAATGATAAAACTATGCACTGGTAGTAGCATAAAGAAATAAGAATCTTTGTGAACTGTTAGTGGAGTTTACACTGGAAAACTTGAAAGTAATTAGGCAATAGGAAGTACCACAAAATGTACCTTTTGAACTACAATCCCAGTTCTAGGATTATTTCATAAATGAGTCATAGAACCTATAAATATATGTGCACATAGATACCATGTGCAGCATTATTGCAACAAAAATATTTTTTAAAAAACTGCTTAAATGTTGACTAAAGGCACACCTAGGAGATATTGCAAAAAAGTGAATCACACAATTATTTTTTGTTTTCCAGTATATACAATATATACACTGTGCTGTAGTCTATTAAGTATTAATAGCATTAGGTCTAAAAAATGTACATTCCTTAATTTAAACATTCTTTATTGCTAAAAACTGCTATTGATCATCTGAGCCTTCTGAGAGCCAAAACCTTTCTGCTGGTGGAAGGTCTGGCCTTGATGTTGCTGGCTGCTTACTGATCAGGATGGTGGCTGCTCAAGGTTAGGGTGTCTGGCAATTTGTGAAAACAAGATGACAATGAAATTTGCTGTATCACTTGGCTCTTTATCTCACAAAAGATTTCTGTGTAGCATGCAATGCTATTTGGACAGCATTTTACCCACAGTAGAACTTCAGTCAATATTGGAGTCAACATTTCAACAATGTTCACAGCATCTTCACCAGGAGTTGATTGTATCTCAATAAACCACTTTCTTTGCTCATCCATAAGAAGCAATTCCTCATCCACCCACGTTTTATCATGAGATTGCAGGAATTAAGTCACATCTTTAGGCTTTACTTCTAATTCTAGTTATCTTGCTATTTCTAAAATACCTGCAGTTACTCCCTCCACCAAAGTCTTAAACTTCACTTGAACTCAGTGAGAGATATGCAACTCTTCCTTTCACTTGAACACTTAAGAGGCCACTGTCAGGTTATTATTTGGCCTAACTTCAAAGTCTTCAATGATTATTGGAATCAACTTCTTTGAAACTCCTGTTAATATGAAGATTCTGATCTCCTTCCATGAATGTTCTTAATGAAATCTAGAATGGTAAATACTTCCCATTCTCCACTAAATGTTTTCAATTGACTATGCTCAGATTCATTAGAGGTATCACTATGGCAGTTATAGCACTCATGTATTTCTTAAATAATAAGACTTGAAAGTCAAAATTACTCCATGATCCATTGGGTGCAGAATAGATACGTGTTAGAAGGCATCAACACATTAATCTCCTTGTACATCTCCTTCAGAGCTCTTGAATAACCAGGTTCATTGACAATAAGGAGCCAATAAATAGGTCTCAACCTTGGGCTTAAAATATTCAGTAAACCATGCTGTAAATAGATGTGCTGTCATCCAAACTGCACTGTTCCAGTTAAATAGTACAGGTAGAGTAGATTTAGCATACTTCTTTTTTTTTTTTTCTTTGAAATGGAGTCTTACTCTGTTGCCAGGCTGGAGTGCAGTGGTGTGATCTTAGCTCACTGAACCTGTCTCCTGGGTTCAAGCAATTCTCCTGACTCAGCCTCCCAAGGAGCTGGGACTATAGCCATGCATCACCACGCCCAGTTAATTTCTGTATTTTTAGTAGAGACGGGGTTTCACCATGTTGGCCAGGATGGTCTCACTCTCTTGACCTCATGATCCACCTGCCTTGGCCTCCCAAAGTGATGAGATTACAAACGTGAGTCACCATGGTCAGCCAAGTTAGCATAATTCTTAAGGGCCCTAGGACTTTCCAAATGGTACATGAGCATTGGCTTCAACTTAAGAGTCATCAGCTGCAATTAGCCCATAACACGAGAGTTAGCACGTCTTTTGAAGCCATTCATTCACTATTCATTCACTATTTGCTGTAAAAGTCCTAGATGGCATCTTCTTCCAATATATGGCTGTTTTGTCTACATTGAAAATCTGTTACCCAATGTAGTCACCTTCATCAATTCTCTTAGCTGGATCAGGATAGCCTGTTGCAGCTTCTACGTCAGCATTTGCTGCTTCACCTTGTCCTTTTATGTTACAGAAATATCTTCTTTCCTTAAGTTTCATAAGCCAACTTCTGCTGGCTTCAAACTTTTCTTCTGCAGCTTCCTTACCTCTCATCCTTTACAGAATTGGAGCACATTAAGGCCTTGTTCTGGATCAGGCTTTGACTTAAGAGAGTGTTGTGCTGATTTGATCTATCCAGACAATTAAAACTTTCTCTAGAGCAGCAATCAGGCTGTTTTGATGTCTTGTCATTTATGCGTTCAGAGGAGCGGCACTTTTAATTTCCTTCAAGAACATTTCCTTTGTATTCACAGCTTGGCTAACTGGTGCAAGAGGCCTAGATTTCAGCCTATATCAGTTTTCAAAGTGCCATCTCCACTAAGCTTAATCATTTATAGCTTTTGATTTAAAGTGAGACGAGTTACTCTTCCTCTCACTTGAACACTTAGAGAACACTGTTGGATTATTAATTGGTCTAATTTCTATATTGCTATGTCAGAGGGAATAGGGAGGCCCTTGGAGAGGGAGGCAGACAGAAGAACAGCCGATTGCTGGAGCAGCCAGAAGACACACAACATGTATTGGTTAAGTTTGCTGTCTTATATGGGCATGGTTTGTGTTGCTCCAAAGCAATTACAATAACATCAAAGATCACTGGTGTAACAGATGACCATAACAGACATAATAATAATAAAAAAGTTTGAAACACTGCAAGAATTATCAAAATGTGGCACAGAGACAGAAAGTGAGAACATGCTATTAGAAAGAATGACATAAACAGACTTGATCGAAGCAAGGTTGCCACAAACCTTCAATTTGTAAAAGAAAATAAAAAACACATGTGAAGAGCAACAAAGCAAAGCACAACGAAACAATGCATGTTTGTGAGCTATGTTTGAAATAAGGTATTAGTCATATAAATTATGGTGAAACCAGAGTCAACAGTTATTTTTCATTGCCTGTCCAATATCCAGTCCTATATTTGTTCTTACTAATGGGATCCTGATATTATTTAGGGGGCAATGTGTCCAATTTGAAACTTGCCTTTCTAAATTCCCTTGCAGCTGGGAGAGACCATTAGACTTACATCTGGCTAGTGAGAAATAATCTGATAATTTCTGGGAAACTTTTTTCCCCAATATAGAACTTGCACCTTCCTGCTTTTCTTCTATTTCTTTCTGCCTGAAAAATATATTTCTCAGTAGCAGCACTAAATGCTAGAAAGTAAGGTGTAATGTGTTCAAACTTTTTAAGAAAAATAATGTTTTTTTTTACTCTAGAAATTTTAAATCTATAAGGATACTAAAAATATACCTACTATACACCCTTTTTGAACAACCTCTGGATGACTGGTTTTAGGAAAATAAAATATCAAACTGAGAAAAAAAGAAATATGCCACATGGAGAGTGACATAAAGTAATTTGAGTACTCAGAAATGAAGTACACTTCTAGGATATGAATGACTTGTCTCCAGATGACAGATGGAAACTGACAGAATCTTTGGAATTATGTGTAAAAAAATGTATACACTTGTAACAAATCAGGTAAAATAAAGAAAAAAACTAATGATAGTTATGTATAAGAGGAAGTCAATAGAAAACGTTTAAATTGGAAAAAAATGAAGTGTTGTTATATTCTTCGGAAGCATGAATTTACAAATCTAAACATAGTAAGAATTGCAAGTATAGTTTAACAAGATCAAGGAAGAAGAACGTGAAAAGATGAGGCAGGGAATTGCTGAATTTCATCAAAATACTTTTGGTATTATTTAATGTTTAACCTTGTGTACCTTTTACTTTGCTGGAAGTGAACTTTTTAGTTTTAAAATATTATAAAAAGGCTGGGCACCATGGCTTATACCTGTAATCCTAGCACTTCGGGAGGCTGAGGCGGGCGAATCACCTGAGGTCAGGAGTTGGAGACCAGCCTGGCCAACATGGTGGAACCCCGTCTCTACTAATAATACAAAATTAGCTGAGCATGGTGGCATGCACCTGTAATTCCAGCTACTCGAGAGGCTGAGGTAGGAGAATTGCTTGAACCTGAGAGGCGGAGGCTGCAGTGAGTCAAGATCACACCCCTGCACTCCAGCCTGGGGTGACAAGAGTAAAACTCCGTCTCAAAAAAGAAAAAGAAAAAAATTATAAAAAGCTGAAAGAGAATGTAATATGAAAAACTGATTTGTTAAAGATTACTATCTTCTATGTATAAAAGTACTTCTTAAAATGATAGAGGCAAATAATTCGACAGAAATGTAGTCAAAGGATTTGCACAGTTTCATAGAAGAAAGAAAAATATAAGTAATGATTTGAGAGGCTGCTCAACCTTACTAACAGAAAAATGCACATGTGACACAACCATGAGATGCCATTTTTTTTTGCACATATTATTTGACCAATATGACAAAGATTTTTAAAAGGTTGATAACATCCAGTGCTAGAGGTTTGAGGTACAGGCAGGGAAGGATGCTATCTTATATTATTTAGTGTGTGAACTGTTGAGACACTATTGGAAATTTATCTTCAGTTTCTCTCAAAATTGAAAATATATGTATTTTTAAATGAGTAATTCCACTTATAGGAGTCTATTCTAGAGAAATTACAGTATAGGAAATAAAATATGAACATTTCATAGTGACAAAAATTGTAAAACCCAAATGTTCATCAAGAAAGTAATGGTTAAGTAAATAATACTGTATCTAATCCATACTGAGAATTACACAGCTACTGAAAAAGTGAGTTAATAATACCAAAGGGCTTTCCTTTATCATTTTACATTCTATTATGAGAGAGAGAAAATAAACAGAAAAATAAAACCAAATATACTAATACAACTTTTAAATTGGAATATTAAAAATGACAAAATTCAAACTATTCCTTAAAAGTCATGATTCCTTTGGTTATAATGTTTTAAAACTGATAGCTGCGTTGGCATGGATTTTTATCTAACATAAATATTTTAAATTACCAGTTCTTCAGAAAATTATAATCTCTACTATCTCTCTCTCTGTATATATGTGTTCATTCACACACACATATATTTGACACACATATACAAACATTTCTAGAGAAAAATATAATGCACTGATAGTAGATTATAAACCATCACTGCATTGAAAGTATCTTTTTTTTTAGATTGCTTTTACTAAAGTACATGCATTATCTTCTCCTATGGGAGTGAAGAAGAAAGTTCTATCACATTAAAAGTTATAAAAAAGTATATTACATGTCAACTTGACAACAACTGAACAAGTGTAGTGCTGGTATTGAAAGAGGAGTCTAAGGGGTATATATAACAAATCCTAGATATAAAGACTTACTGTCAATCAGTGAACTATACAGTTATTTAATATGTGGATGTATCCAGTTCTTCCCATTGCATTAAACTGTCTTATTCCTCCTTTAAAGTGGTGTTATCCATCTGAACACATATTCAATTACATTTTCCACTAAGGATGAACTACTAAAATCAATGTCACATCATAAACACCTGTATTTTTCTTTCTCCACTAGAGTTTAAGATTGCTACAATTCTATAAGTATTGACTGACATCATTAGATTATTTAGGATGAAGAACTTGAAGGAAAGATACCGTTTCCATATGAGTGCTAACGTAGAAAATGTATACTTAAATTCTACCTCTTTTCTTCAAGTAAGGGCTGAATCAGGTTCAGGTACACATGGCTAAAGAACTTGTTTGGATAAAATGATACATCCAGGCCAGTTTCATTAGTGATAATAAGGAAGCACTTTTATTATTATATTGGGAATCAAAGACAGCAAATTTAGTTTTTATAATATGAGTAGCCATTAAAGAGAACAGTCAGCATTTCTGTGTTGATTGTGGATACTGAGAATAGGCCAGTTACTTTTGTACAGAGAAAGCACTCCCACCCCACCTTACCCCGCCTCTGCCTTTGCCCCTAACTTCCTATGATGGAAGCTAAGATTTCAGCTCTTTCATACAACCTCTCAAGCACATTTATTCTCCTCAAACTTCCTAAAATATTTTACACATTTTCAGTTAAATCTAAACTCATTATATTTTATGTTTGTAGCTATATAAATACCGGTCACAACAGAACCAAATAGCATTCTGTAATCTCATTTCTTGTACTGCTCTCTCATTTCACTCTCACCCCAACTTAAATGTTCTTTCATTTACTTGGCTTTTCCCGAATCACACGCTGTCTTCCCACAGATCATGGTAACTTCATAAAATGGCTCGTAATCTGACTTTCCACAAAGTCAAAGCTATCAGATAACTGAGCAGTTTCCTCTGTTTCCTGAGAAATTCCTTCCAGCTCTTGGTTACCTGATCTCAGACTGCTCTCAAGGTATACTGCATAATTCTTAGCCTCGAATTTCTTTTGCAATCCTATCAGAATTTCTTTTTGTTGCAGTCCAGTGTTGGCTTTCTTCATTTATTTGCTCATTTCAGATGAGCATACTCTCCAGTTGCTTCCTGAGAAAGGGCTCATGGAAAGTAAATGTATTTATCTGCACTTGCTAAGGTTTGAATGGGTCCCTTCCAAAATTCAGGCGTTGCTAATGTCATAGTATTTCTTATAACTGGAAGTTGAACAATGAGAACACATGGACACAGGGAGGGGAAAGACACTGACTGGGTCCTGTCAGGGGAGGGTCTGGGTTGGTGGGGAGAACATTAGGGAAGATAGCTAAAGCATGCTGGGCTTAATACTTAAGTGATGGGTTGTTAGGTGCAACAAACCACCATAGCACAAGTTTACCTACATAACAAACCTGCACATCCTGCACATATATTCTGGACCTAAATAAAAAGAAAAAAAGAAAAAAGAAATGTGGCTTTTAAGAAGTGATTAGGCCAGCAGATCTCCTTACCCGTGAATGGGATTAAGGCTCTTATAAAAGAGACTGAAAGAGGCTTCAAGCAGCATTGGGCTAGCTAGCTTGCCTGCCCTTCTCTCTTCTGCCATGTAAGGACACAGCAAGGAGGCCCTCACCAGAGCAGATGGTGATTTCTTGATTTTGGAATTCCTAGCCACCAGAACTGTGAAAAAAAAATTCTCTTCTTTATACATTACCAAGTCTCAGATATTCTGTTGTAGAAGCACAAAGTGAAGGAACATGACATCTGACTGATATTTTGGTTGATATAGAATTTGATATTAAAAATAAATTCCAACCGAGCCCCGTGGCTCACGCCTGTAATCACAGCACTTTGGGAGTAATTTACTCGTCAGGAGTTTGAGACCAGCCTGGCCAACATGGCAAAACCCCATCTCTACTAAAAATACAAACAGTAGCTGGGTGTGGCGGCTTGCACAAGTAATCCCAGCTACTTAGGAGGCTGAGGTAGGAGAATCGTTTGAACCTGGGGGAGGTGGAGGTTGCAGTGAGCCGAGATAGCGCCACTGCACTTCAGCCTGGGTGACAGAGTGAGACTCTGTCTCAAAAAAAAAAAAAAAAAAAATTCCCTTAGATTTTCAGAGGTATTGTGTTCTAACTTCCAGTGTTGCTTTTTTGGGTTTTTCCTTTCTTTATCGACGGCTTGCTTATTTTCACTCTAGAATTTTCTAGGATCTTCCGAAATCCATGTTTAGAAATCTGAAGACGATAAATATTGGTGTGGCTCTTTCTTATATCACTGTGCTCTTGTGGCCACCATGCTCTTCATTTCTAGGGACATCTTCTCATTTTATACTGTTGGAAATTCCCTCCTCTTTACTGGCTCTGACTTCTCCATGTAGCACAACTGTTTTAAAGATATGGAGCTATTATTGACAGTCTCTACTTTTCCTGTCTTTTCTTTCTTTCCTATTTTCATTTCTGTCATTTTGTTCTTCTTTCTGAAAGATGTTCACAACTTTCCCTTTCAACTCTTAAAATACATATTTACTTTGTACTGTCACAGTTGTAATATTTCTTCAATTTGTCAATTTTAATAGAATTATATTTTTATTCGTGGAGTTAGTATATTGTACTATTTCTCTGTACTGATTATTTTTTTGCTCACTGTATTCACTCAGGTAACTATGAATTCATTTCTTATGTCAGACTATTATGGTCTCTGTCTTTATGTCAAGGAATTTCCTTAAGCCATCTCTTTTCTCTCTGGCTACTTTTAAGGTCTTTTCTTTGTCTCTGATTTTCTGGTATTTCACTATGATGAGTGTAATGAAGAGTTTCTGTTCATTTATTCTGTTTGAGATTCATTGAGCTTCCTCAATGTATATATTAGGTCTTTCAACATTTCTGGACAGTCTCAGCTAATTTCTTTGTATTGGATCTTCCCTATTTTGTTTATTTACCAGAACTCTGACAGACATACTCTAGTTTATTTATTTATTTAGACAGAGTCTTGCTCTGTTGCTCAGGCTGGAGTGCAGTGGAGCAATCAATCTTGGCTCATCGCAACCTCCACCTCCCGGGTTCAAGCAATTTTCATGCCTCAGCCTCCAGAGTAGCTGGGACCACAGGAGTGCACCATCATGGTTAATTTTTCTATTTTTAGTAGAAGCGAGGTTTTGCCATGTTGGCCAGACTGGTCTTGAACTCCTGAGCTCAGGTGATCCACTCACCTTAGCCTCCCAAAGTGCTGGGATTACAGGTGTGACCCACTGTGCCCAGTCTGACATACTCTTCTTTAGAACTTCTCATTGCATTTTCCATGTCATTTCATATTTTATTGATATTTTATGTCTCCTTTCTTCAGATCACTACTTTTCTCTTTAGCTATTTAATCAGTTGATTGTATTTTTAAATTAATTTTGATTTCTAGTTTTATTTTGTTCATTTGCAAATACATGTGGTCATTTTTCAGTTTCATTTTCAGGAATATAATTGCTGATCCTCTGCAAAATTCTTTAGCTAATATTGACTTGAAGCAACGACAATGCTGCCCCAGATAGTTTCAGATATCCTCAATTTGCTAAATAACTTATAATTAGTACATTCATTTTCTGTCTTCTAATATTTTGTTGGCATCCTTTACTATGTTCAGTCTCCTGATATGTCTGCCATTGTGAGTTTGCATATATACTATAGTTTTAAAAAAATTTATTTAAATGAATGATATTGCAATATTGAAATGGAATAGAGATTAGGAGAATAAGTATGAAGTATGATAAAACTACTATGTTTAACAGGAAGTTAATACAATGTATTAGTTAAAAGATATTACTAGTTATGTACAACCCCAAATATCCAGATTACGTGACAATTCATAATTTAAAAGAGGTACATCATAATGTTGTTATTGTCTATCCAGTGACTAATTAATGTAAAATTTTTTTAAATGCTTGTTTTTGAAATTAAGTTCATGGATAATATAACAGTGCAGTTGTGATTTACTTGTAAAATAGGTAAGGATAGAATCTATTTGAGTACATTAATAAATTACATTGGCTTCCCATTTTGCAGTTTTTAAGGGCTGAAGAGAATACTCAATTTTTCATTTGTCCTATACTCCATTATGTATAAAATAATAGACACACATTTTTGTTGTTGAAAATTGGGGCCTCCAGGCTGGGCGTGGTGGCTCATGCCTGTAATCCCAGCACTTTGGGAGGCCGAGACGGGTGGATCACGAGGTCAGGAGATCCAGACCATTCTGGCTAACACAGTGAAACCCCGTCTCTACTAAAATACAAAAAAAATTTAACCAGGTGAGGTGGCGTGCGCCTGTAGTCCCAGCTACTTGGGAGGCTGAGGCAGAAGAATGGCGTAAACCCAGGAGGAGGAGCTTGCAGTGAGCCGAGATCGCGCCATCGCACTCCAGCCTGGGTGACAGAGCGAGACTCCGTCTCAATAAAAAAAAAAAAATATTGGGGCCTCCAAAACTTTATGACAGATCGTTCATAAGTTTCATGGTTCTAATGACTGGAAAAATAATATAGAACTTAAGCCATGGAGATTATGGTTGGCGAGTATAGAATTTATATCACATAAATCAGTATAAGATGTTGGTGTTTTAAGAGACTTTTACTCATTCCATATCCATTACCCAGATACATCACTTTAATTTGGAATTCTTTAAATTTAACATTTCTGTAAAGAATGGGACGGTATATCTCTGTTAGTGCTATCCAATTCAAATTTTATATGAATTTATAATTAATTCAGAATTTCTAAAACTCCAAAGGCAATGGGATATTTTCATTAATACATTTACTTTTGTTCTTATTTATTACATGTATTTATAACTCAGTATTTAAAACACTAGGCTACTGAAAATTCCTAGAATTGAGTAAAGTTTTCTTTTTTATATAAGCTATTTCTAAACATAAAAACAGAATTTCTCTCCCTATCAACTTGATTATTTTCCAAAGTTACTAAATAGCATTATTAAAATAGCAAGCATTAATTAATTAGTAAAAAAAAAAGATAAAACAGAAATAGCCATGCAAATATTTAAAATAAGGTGTTTTGGAGATTAGTCATCTTTGAATCATTTATGCTTAGGTCATATTTCACATACTTTCTAAGAAATAAAAAGCTAAAACTTGATTAATTTTCTTAAACAAGGATATTTATTTATTGAACCACCTGAAATTAAAGATGACCAATTTGGTACATAATTGATTATAGTATTTTGTTATATCCACACAATGGAAAATTATACATCAGCGGAAACAAACACAAAGAAATATCTTCATATTCTATTAATGAGTGACTTCTAGGATATTTACTTAAACAAAAAAAAAGCATATGGAGAAGGATGAATTTTACTAAGGAGGATATACAAATGGCAAATAAGCATGTGAAAAGATGTTCAATGTCATTACACACTAGAGAAATTCATATTAAAACCACAATGAGGCTGGGCGCGGTGGATCACGGCTGTAATTCCAGCACTTTAGGAGGCCAAGGCGGGTGGATCACAAGGTCAGGAGATCGAGACCATCCTGGCTAACACGGTGAAACCCCATCTCTACCAAAAAACAAAAAATTAGCCGGGCATGGTGGCGGGTGCCTGTAGTCCCAGCTACTCGGGAGACTGAGGCGGGAGAATGTCATGAACCCTGGAGGTGGAGCTTGCAGTGAGCCGAGATCTCGCCACTGCACTCCAGCCTGGGCACAGTGTGAGACTCTGTCTCAAAAACAAACAAACAAACAAACACAAGGAGATATCATAACATGCATATGAGAACAGCTAAAGTAATTTTTTAAAATACTGACAAGTGACAGCATTAAGTACTGGCAAGAATGTGGAAAAACTAGATCACTTACACATTGCTTGTGGGAATATAAAATGTCACAGCCATTCTGAAAAACAGTTTGGCACTTTTTAATCAAACTAAACATATACTTACCATATGACCTATTAATTGCACTCCCTTGTATTTATCATAGAGAAATGACAACTTATGTCCAAACAAAAGGAGTACACAAATTTTCATAGCAATTTGTTATCTGTAGTAACAAAAATCTGAAAATAACCCAGATATCCTTCAACAGGTGAATGAATGGCTAAGCAACCTGTGGTATATGCATACTGTGGAATACAAATCAGCAAAAACAAAAGGAACTAGCTATTGACATACGCAAAAACTTGGATGCATCTCAAGGGTATGATGCTGATTTTTTTTTAAAAGCCAATTTCAAAAGTTTACACACATATAAATCCATTTATATAATATTTTTGAAACTAGAAAATTTCAGAGATAGAGAACAGATTATGGTTTCCAGGCGTTAGGAATGCAGAGAGTGAGGGGACAGAAGTGAGTGTGACTACAAAAGGTGATGTGAGGGTTGCTTGTGATGAGAGAACTGTTCTTTATCTTGGCTGTGTGGTAAATACATGAACCTACACGTGTGATAAAACTGCATATAATTACATACACACACACACATACACAAAGCAATAAACGTAAAACAAGGAAATCTTCATGAGATTGGCAAATCATATTAATCCAATATTTGTGCTCTGGTAAATTTAATCTGTACTTTATAAGCTAACCTCAAAGTACTGTGAACCTACAAGTGTAAAGTCAGAAGAGTCATGGCTATAACTAGGTAACACTGAGGTAGGAGGCAGGACTCAACTCTGGAGGCAGGATTCAGACACCAGACCAAATTGAGACCTAGCTAAAACAGGGCCAGGGCAGAAGCAGCTTTCCATAAGACAAGACATGTCCGCCAGTGTGCCACGTCAGTTTACCATTGCCATAGTAACAGCCAAACGTTACCGCCCCTTTCCATGGCAACAACCCGACAATCCAGGAGTTACCACCCTTTTCTTGGAAATTTCTGCATAATCTGCCACTTAATTTGCATGTAATCAAAAGTGGGTATAAACATGACTGCAGAACTGTCTCTCAGCTGCTGCTCTGGGCACTGCCTATGGGGTAGCCCTGCTCCACAACGAGCTGTACCTCTGCTGCTGCTGTACACTGCTGCTTCAGTAAAAGTAGCTTCAGTAAAAGTCGCTAACACCTCTGGCTTGCTCTTGAAATCTTTCCTAGGCAAAGCCAAGAACCGTCCCGGGCTGAGCCCCAGTTTGGGGACTTGCCTGACCTGCATCATCACCACTGTTTGAGTACAAAAAATGTAGCTGAAGAGACAACCCATAGCTTTGTTAAACTATTTACACTCACTGATATCAGGAATCCTGCTTTTAGGAGTAATCGTTGTGAGGAAAAATATATTTTCAGGGAACCACAGAAGTTTTGGTATGTGCTACACTAAGCAAGCACACCAGGTTTAAAACCTGAGCTCATGTTCCTACCTAGAACTTAAGGCAAAAAGCTCAAATCTAAAGAATGTTGAATATAGCACAGCAAAGGTAGGAAAATGTTGACCAGTCATGCTCACCTATACACAACATTCCTAGAGGGTTCCATCCTCAGTATCACTACATGTGATAAAACTGTCTAGACCTAAATATACACTGTCTAGATCTAAATACACAAAGGAATAAAAGTAATACTGGAAAATTTTCATAAGATTGGCAAATTTTATCAACATCAATATTTGTGGTAGACAATACACATGGTACATTTACACCAGGACACACCACAGCCTTGACCTGTGGTTATTGTCCCGGTTACTCCTGTCCTATTAAAATGAGAATGAAAAGCTACATTAACAATAATAGTCTTTGTTGAGTACTTGCTATGCCCTGAGTACTTGCCAAAGTTTTACTTTTGTTACATGCTACAAGAGTACTTGAAACATGCATGAACTCAGTAAATTACTATATTTCTATTTGATTATAATAATTTTACAAATAAGAAAACAAACTTAGCATTTTAAATAAAACTGGCACAAAGTCCCATAGCTAGTAAATTGCAGAGGTGGGCTTTATTCATTAGTTATTCATTCAATGGCTATTAACACTTGATTATTGCTCTTTAACATTAATATTTATAATTTTTTTGAGTACTCCTTAGAGGTTAAGAAATGTATTTAGCATTTTCATCATTACACCAAATAAACAACTATGTGTTACTGGTTGCACAAGTCACTAACCCTTTTGTGACTCAGCTTCCTTCCTATGAAGTGTTAATAATTATACTACCTCTACTCCATAGTGCTACTGTGAAAACTTACATGAAATGGTATATGAAAGATGCTTAGAATACTGCCTGCCACATAATAAGTGGCCCATAAGCTGTCACTGTCATCATCAAATCACTGAATATTGACAATTCCTTATAGTAGAAATCTCATCTGCTATACCGCTAACAGTTTTATCAAGAATAATCATTTTGTCTCATGCTTTCATCCTTTATTATTATACTACTAATAATATAACATAGAATAAATATATTATTCTATGTATATATTTATACTATATTATACTATGTATATATTTATACTGTATAAATATATGAACACTAAATATATATTTAGTGTTATTCTATAACATAGAATATATTCTACTTATATATAGAATAGTACATATACTATATATAGCATATATATAGTATATATACTATATTTATAAATGTATTCTGTTATATTATTGTATAATTATTATTGTATACAATATATATTACACAGTATATTATATTATCATATATTAATATATATTCTATATTACAATTATATACATTAGTATAATGCACTAATGATTGTATAAGTATTATATAACATACTAATTTTATACTATAATAGTATATTGCATTATAATATACTAATTAGTAATTATAATAATTAGCATATTAGTAGTATATTATAATATACTATAAATAATATAGTATATATTATTTATATTTAGAGGCTGCAGAGAGAAGGCAAAACGAGGATGCATCTCAGGGAATGTTGGATGTTTAATCTCTGGAGTAAAAGAGAAAGAAAAGAAAAAGTAAAAAAGCGAATTGCTACATCGGGGTCCCCACTAGAAGGTGAACTTAGGTGTACAGTTTCAAGAAGCATAACATGAGTGGAAAAGTCGGCTGCCAACAACTGTTTAATATCTGCAATCAAGTGGAATTCCTCAATTTAATTTCTTCTCTGAAAAAATTAAGATTCAGACTTTGTAATACTATTGCCTTGAAATGTAATGCTAAAAAAAAAACACTTGATTTGCAAGCTTAGAAGATGGCTAGACCTTTCACTAAACACTTATTTTCCTATATTTGCTCTTCTTCAGTAAGCAGGTGATTTGCTATTTTTCTTAGTATTTAAAAGATGTAACTAGTGAATATATACATTGCACATAAAATTCTGCATATACCTCTAAGATTAAAATTTGCAATTGTATTTCCATGTCTTATCAAATGATCTAATGACTTAAAAATATATATAATATATAAATATGTAAAAAGTTGTTAATACATAATATATTAAGCTAATGATATATTATTTAATAATATAGATACTATATAATAAAATATATATTATTTGTAGTATATTATATATAATTATTATATTATTACTATTAGTATATTTTATACCACTAATAATATAATAAGATATGATAATAATATGAATAGAATATATATTGCATGGATTTGTTGCAGAGGTTCAGTGAGTTAATTCCTGCATGGTGCCTGGGACATAAGGGCACAGGAATAGTTTTAAATCAGGGAAGCACCTGATGGATGGAGGAAGGGAGCAGAATGGAGTGGCTTCACCCTTGAAACTAAAAAATAACTAAAGTTTGTATACACTGTGTAACTGTGAGGACTCACTGCTTTTCCATGTCTTCATTTTCTTTTATAAGCTGCTTTTGAGACCAATTTTAAGTGACATCTTTAATGAATAAGAGGAGACAGAGTTGTGTAGTAGAAAAGCATTGGCTCTGGAATTACACAAACCAAGGAAGAATTATATTATTAATAGTACATTATAATATACTACTAGTATGCTAATTATTATTACTAATTATTAGTGTATTTAATAGCTGAATGATGCTGAACAGTTTACTTAATTCTCTGGGCCTCAGTTATATTAACTATAATGTCAACAAATAACAATATAAATAATATGAAAATATTTAAAACTTCTATCTATAAAGGCCGTTAAAACTATTTTAATCATATTGTCTATTATTATTAGTATATTTAATAGCTGAATGATGCTGAACAGTTTACTTAATTCTCTGGGCCTCAGTTATATTAACTATAATGTCAACAAATAACAATATAAATAATATGAAAATATTTAAAACTTCTATCTATAAAGGCCGTTAAAACTATTTTAATCATATTGTCTATTAAAGTTTTTAGATGTAAAGGGGGTTGCTTTACAAAAAGATTTGATCTTACAGTTTTGCAAAATCATATTAAACATGTTTTTCCCCAATTGTAGCAAATTCAGTCAATTCTCCAACCAACTTTCATGGTAGCACTGCCACTGGAAAGGCATTTACAAGTTGGTTTAAATGTTACAGGGCTTATTATGGATACATCTCATGTATTCTGTGGCAGGTTTCCCTTTTATGTTTCAATGCATCAGAAAGATCTCTTCTGATACTGTATTTTTAATTCATTTCCACTTGTTGAAGGGGGATATCAGGTTTTATTTCAAATTTGTGTCATCCCATCGCTATGTGATATTTGACATTACAAAATATAATGCAACTCTCCACATACTAAGCTCGAGACACTCATAAATTTGCACTCCAAGCCCTCATTGACTTCAGTAGGGCTTGGACTTGTGGAATGATTGCAGATCAAGGCATTTTGATATAATGTAATTTTTTTAAGTAGCTTTTTTCCATATGGAGAAACATGCTGCGAATAGCAAACTACCTGCACAGCACACACACAGCAGTCAGTACTCCTGCTCCTTGTCAAAACATTTTCTGTTCATATGTAAGTATTGACTGTGGCGAGAGACTTAAAATGACTTCAAGGAAAGTCTCTGTGGCCACACTCTACTCCCTATTAGCATAACACAATTTGAGGAGTTTCATTAAAATCCATTTTTATAGAACCACGCCTTGCATGCTTTATTACAGTAAACTAGCTATCAATTGGACTACTGACCTTCTATGCATGCAAATCATAGTATCTTTTCCATTATTTTAAAATGCTTTTGTTTCTAAATGAAGATTTATTTTGCCAGTTGATCACCGAATGAGCATGCCCAATAAATCATGAAGAGCACAGTCTGCAAATATGTTTCAAGTTCAAGCAGCAATGATCTGCTACTTACAATCCTGAAGATAATAAACATTTTTATCCAATCATCCAGAGTCTAAAGAAATTCAAAAAAATGGAAACTCTTTGAAATATACAGGCTTTTGGGTATCAAATTACCTCTGAAACCCCCCACCCAGAAGTATCTCTAACAAAATCCATTTGAAATACTGCTTCAATATTCTAAAAAATCAATAATTTAAACCACAGGTTGAACATTTTTACTGCTTCCACTGCAGACTGTCATTTTTCGAAATGAAAATGCTAATGATACCGAAGGGGAAAGCACTAAGCCGAAGAGATGCATGAATGAAACGTTGGATTGGCTAGACTTGCTGGTTTGATCTCTTTCTCCCTCACTCATCTGTGACAAGATGTCTTTTAAAATCAACAACTTTCATTTCAGTGTTTCTAAAAAGTGCACTTCTCTGTTGTACATTACATCCTTCTATATAGGAAGTTAAGGAATACGCTGCAGCAAGACATTTTATAGTAAATATGAATACAGAATGTAATACCAAGTAGGCTGTATTATTTCAGTGCAATCTATAATGTTGGGACACCTTTAAAATATTGCAGAGAGCACTAGAGAGAAGATAATCCCCTAGTACTAACGGTTTTCCTATTCATACCACTGTACTAAAACATAAGCCATGAAGGAAGCCATGGAAATCCAGAGCCCAGAGGAGTTCAACTAAAAAAAAAAAACTTTTTCATTGCCTTTGAAATTTATTTGTAGTCTTTAAAGATTTAAGAAGTAAAGGTCTGAGATCAGGGTCATTGCCTTCTCTGTAGGGTTCCTAGCTTTGAATTTGCTCTGCCTAATATAGGATCTTGCTAGTAAACTTGGTTAATGTCAGGTGGAGTAATTTTCATCCAAGCTTCCAGGGTGGGTCACATCTAAGCTGGCTCCTGAGGATGAATTGTATTCTCAAAAGGCAAGATACTGGACAGAGCTCTTCAGATACGAGCACATTGCATGCACAAGTGCTGGGGCAGAAAAGCACAAGCCATCTTCAGAGACTGTGCATGGCACCCACAGGCAACTTTACCTTCAGTAGTGAGTGGTCGGCACATCCATGTGCACAAGCATAGTTTGTGGACTGAATAATAAAAACATCATGTGAAGTCTGCGAAATTTTATCAGGTTCCAAAGGGACACATATTTTAAACATGTTAAGGCTTCTGTTATTATATCTCCTTTATGGGAAGAGGTTGGTGGGAGGAATTAAGACTAAGAGAAAGTTAAGATGGGAGAGGGCATTGTAGGCACGCTAAGATTTATGGCCTTTCTCCTACAGAGAGGCAGGAGAGAGACGTCAAAACATACTTTGGGGAGATAAAGTTGGATGAAAATAAGTACATTAATGTCTGTAATGTCCAGAAAGACTACAGAAATCAGACTTTTAAGAGTTTCAGGCAGTGTCCTTTCTCTGTGCTCCCTCTTCCCTTCATTGAAAGTTAAAAGTCAAAATGTAAATACAGACTTAAAAGGGTAAATCATTGTTTTTCAACTTTATTCATGTGAACTCAATGTTTTAATAAATTTCTCTTTCCAAGCCACATCAAAATGATTTGTTACAGTGCTGATTTTATTGTTATTGATTATATTATTATTACATTAGCATTTGAATCTGTGAAGTGCTGTAAGACAGTTCATTAACAATTTGCCATGACACCTCTGCTGGGTAGGAGGATGACACACATCATTATCATTATGATTCAGATTTTCTTTTACAGCTGGTACCATGATAAATGATTTACAGATAAACAGAGCAATACTCAAGTTATTTATATCAAGTTAATGAATCACATTGATTTAACATCCCGTTCTGTTATTTAACTTTTCCCCTTTCTATGTTAGTTTTAGATCTAATTTTAGAATAATTAAATTGAATTTTAAACTTAGAACTCTGCATTAGTACCTATATCACATCTGAAAAATTATTAACATTTTCAGATCAATTTTAATAACTGCAGTTCCTTTATTAGGTTGACCTTTTCTTTCCAAATATTTGACATCATTATAGTCGGAGAATAAAAGTACTTATTGACAGTTTTCTTTTGATATTGAAAAGTCCTGCTTCAGTGACTGCACAGAATAGAGTAACCATGTTTTTCTCGTCTTATGTTCACTTCCTTTGCAAAACAACAATAAACAGCTGGCAAGTCAGAGATATCAGAGTTTTTCCTAACTTCTCTCTTCTCATATCTAGCCTCACACAGTCAGTCACCAGGACTGCTACTTTACTCTCTTTTACACATGTCAAATAGGTTCACTTTGCTCTAGATACAACTTTGAACCAATATGTTTTCTTCCCTACTGTGTTTCACTGTAATCTCCATGAATATAGGGCCTTATACTCCTCTCCACTCTATCCTCCACACGCAAGCACACTGCCTAGAAATACAGTAGTTTGCTATCAGTTACTTGGGCAATGAACACGTTCATCTGTTGTCACTCTTGTGACTATTTTCTACACTATTATCAGACAATCCTCTCTAAAATGCACATCCAAATCTGTCTTCTCCTTCTTTGCATGTAGTTCATTATCCTTTAAGATAAAGTTCAAACTCTGGTGAACAAACAAGAGTGTTTATTATGTGTTCCATTCTAACTCTTATTCTCACTGCATCATCCTTCCAGTGAAAGTAAACACCCATTTTTACTGGGCTTTCTTTTTCTCCCTGACTTCCGTCATGTTATTGATCCATAATGTATTCTCCATTCCTTGGACAGGCACTATGCATGCAGGGCAGCCATTTGGTATTATCTTTTTTCCAATGGCATCCCTTGCTCCAGCATGGTTTGGTGCTTCCTCTGTAATTTTATAGCTCTTCATTTCTAATTCTCTCATAACATGTTTTATCATGGATATCACATATAGATTTTAGGTTCTCTGAGAACCAGGATTGTATCTTATCATTATACAATACATGATCCATAAAAACAAACAAACAAACTATACGGAGTATAAAATACTATAAAAAATACAATGCTAAGAGGGCAAAGTATGTTAAGACCACCCTATTGCCATCCAAATGAATTTGAACAAATCTTTTAATTAAAGACTAGTTTTCATTATCAATAAATGAAAGCTCTTAGACTCAAGCTAGATCTGAGGCAAGTCTTTTTTTAACACTCACAGTCTGTGCTATTATATCTAGAATGATAAAATTACCAAGCAGGGCAGAAGTGAGCAGGGAACGACAATTGATTCGGACTCCTAGAGTAATAATCTTTCTCCTTGCTAGCTACAGTATATTAAATGCTTTCCTTTTGGCTTCTAATTCCGTATGTTTTGCTCAAAATTTAGCTGGAAATATTTATTCATTTCTTTGAACCATATATAAACAGTAAGAGACTACTCATTGAAGATAGATGATCCTGGGACACTTTCTTCCAAAGGCAAAGAACCTATATAACTAGCTATTCTTCGGAAGTTGTCTGTACCTCCAAAACTCTATTTTTAGATTTGCTATTACACCATGCTTCCAATAGAACTGGGTCAAACTGCCCCTGATGACCACACTTTCTGAACAAGGGAAAAGAAGATGGAAAGTGGCAACTACTTTAACTGTCAATTACATTAACCAGTTGTCACAATGATTGTTAATAAGAATATTAAGGAAATTATTAGGGCTTCATATTTTTACTTTTTCTAGTTATCAATAACACTAGGAGTCAATATCATAATGGGAAACAACTTCATACCCACTATGAAGGTTATGATAAAAAAGATGAACAACAATGCTGGCAAGTATGTGAAGAGACTGGAAATATCATACATTGCTGGTGAGAATGTAAATTGGGGCAGCTGCTTTAGAAAACAGTTTAGCAATTCCCAAAAAGTTAAAAATAGAGTTACCATATTACCCAGAAACTCCACTCCTAAGTATGTTCCAAAGATATATATATATAGATATATCTCCACTCAAAAACTTACATATGAAGAAATGTATATAATAGGTAAAAGTAGAAAAACACCCCACAAAGAGTTAGTAACTAATGAATGGATAAACAAAAGTGGTATATCCACAGAAAGAAATGAAGCATTACATTGATAAATGCTACAACACAGGTATACCCTGAAATATTATACTAAATACATAAAAGAAACCAGACACTAAAGTCATATATTATATGATTTTGTTTATATCAATTGTACACAATAAGTAAATCCATAGAGAAAAAAAATACATTAGGCTGTGGGATGTGGGGAGTGGGGAGTAACTGCTAAAGGGTATGGAGTTTTTGTTTTTTTTTGAGAGGAAGTCTCCCTCTGTAGCCCAGGCTGGAGGGCAGTGGCCATCTCGGCTCACTGCAAGCTCTGCCTCCCGGGTTCACGCCATTCTCCTGCCTTCCTGCCTCAGCCTCCGGAGGAGCAGCTGGGACTACAGGCATCTGCCACCACGACCGCCTAATTTTTTTTTTTTTTATTATACTTTAAGTTCTAGGGTACATGTGCATAACGTGCAGGTTTGTTACATATGTATACTTGTGCCATGTTGGTGTGCTGCACCCATCAACTCGTCAGCACCCATCAATTCATCATTTATATCAGGTATAACTCCCCAATGCAATCCCTCCCCCCTCCCCATGATAAGCCCAGTGTGTGATGTTCCCCTTCCCGAGTCCAAGTGATCTCATTGTTCAGTTCCCACCTATGAGTGAGAACATGCGGTGTTTGGTTTTCTCTTCTTGTGATAGTTTGCTAAGAATGATGGTTTCCAGCTGCATCCATGTCCCTACAAAGGACGCACACTCATCCTTTTTTATGGCTGCATAGTATTCCATGGTGTATATGTGCCACATTTTCTTAATCCAGTCTGTCACAGATGGACATTTGGGTTGATTCCAAGTCTTTGCTATTGTGAATAGTGCCGCAATAAACATACGTGTGCATGTGTCTTTGTAGTAGAATAATTTATAATCCTTTGGGTATATACCCAGTAGTGGGATGGCTGGGTCATATGGTACATCTAGTTCTAGATCCTTGAGGAATCGCCATACTGTTTTCCATAATGGTTGAACTAGTTTACAATCCCACCAACAGTGTAAAAGTGTTCCTATTTCTCCACATCCTCTCCAACACTTGTTGTTTCCTGATTTTTTAATGATGGCCATTTTTTTTTTTTTTTTTTACTTTTAGAAGAGACGGAGTTTCCCCGTGTTAGCCAGGATGGTCTCGATTTCCTGACCTCGTGATCCACCCATCTAGGCCTCCCAGAGTGCTGGGATTACAGGCGTGAGCCACCGTGTCCAGCCTGGAGTTTCTTTCTTAGAGTGATAGAAATGCTTTGAAGTTAGACAGTGTTGATGGTTACACATTTGTGAATATACTAAAAACCATGAAAGGGTACACTTTAAAGAATGGATTTTTTACGTAAATTATAAAAACAAACAATTCTGGACATTAAAGAGTGGCTTTTATACATAAACTATAAAAACAAATAATTCTGGAGATGAAGTTGATGGTTAAGAACACTAAATATTATATTTTCTTATTCTGAATTTTTTAAATTATAGGGATAAAGTTTTCCAAGGGATTAAAAGAGAAACTATCTTTACACTAAATATACACGCACAGTACTTTGCCTCTCTCTCTTTCTGTGTGTGTGCGTGTGTACTTATTTAAAAGATAAAGTAAAGTATTACATGAAGTTCTCAACAGATGATTGCATACAATCATGATATACAGAATTCACTCTTGTGATGGCTATATATTAATGGAAGCCAGCTACACTTTAAAAATTATTTTACTTTTTTTATATATTGACAAATTATAGTTGCATATATTTATGGTATACAAAGTGGTGTTATGACTTTTGAATACAGTACACAGAAAGATTAAACTATTTAACATATCCATCACCTCAAATATTTAACATTTTTTGTGATTAGAACATTAGAAGTTTATTCTTAGTGATATTGAATGTACAATGTATTGAAATAGATTAAAATTTAATAGAAAATAACACTGAAATTTATTTGTAAACATAAAGAAATAACTTTTCTTGCAAGTTATGATTTATAAAAGTTATTCTCTAAGACCTTAATTTCAGTGATAGATCTACTTGATATTTCTTTTATGCAGACCTTTATTCTTTATAATAAATAACTTTAAAAATTATTTTCAAGAGGACTAAGATGAAAAGTTGAGTGGATCAAAATATAGATGGGTTGGAGTTACAGCACTGACCTCTATCTGATTTTTCTTCCTCAGGAGATATATCTTTAAATAAACAATTCCAGTGTTTAGCCTTGTATTCCTTTGGTAAATTTGGTAAATTCATTTTTCTGCTATCTTGAAAACTTTGTTTATAAAGTCTTCTAAGACTTTGTAACCTACACATCAAATGGAATGAATATAATTTTTCTACATTCTTGAAATAAATATTTTTATTTTACACCCATTTTTATGTCAGAGAACTAGTATTTTAAAACATTGAAAAACACCTTTTGTGTTAAAACAGTAAATATTTTCATTTAATATGCATATATCTCCAAGATTAATGCTAAGGCAGAGACATTTTAGAGAATGCATAATGTGTATTTCTCTCTATCTAAAAACATATATAGTATATATACAACTTCAAATTCTCCTTGGAGAACAGGGGGAACAAAAAAAATCCATATCTATCTAATCACATACAGACATACATTTTATTTAATAAGAAAGTCACAATAATTTTTGATACCATAATTTAATTTAGACCTTCTTATCTCATTACAAATACAATTTTTATTTAGTAATCTAGTTTGGAAATGCTGAAAAGTTTTTCATGTTTTATTTACACAAAAGTGTAAATCAATCCAAGGGTCATTGTGAACTTGTGGTCCTTTGTTACAACTGCAACCTAATGTTCTATTCAAAATCTTATTTCAAAATACTCAAAATATGATAGAATCTGGCTGGCAAATGGTAATAGAGGCAATCATTTACATTCAGGTCTCTTATGAAGGAGGCAATGTGTATGTACCTAACATCATCTGTAAAGGACCTATATTCTCCAATGGATTTGTTTAATTTATTTGCAGGGTGAAGTTTTATGTTAGTATTTCAGCCATAGGTGACTTATTGAAATGAAAAGTTAAACTTCTTCAGCTACAAAGAACAACTAAAACAACAAAACAAACTTCTAGACTTCTTATTTTTAAAGGCACTCAAGTTTTACAGGTAATTCATCAAAAAAACACCACTCACATCCACAAAGATATCAAATACATTTAATTATGTATTGAAATATTTTGTTCTTACATCTTAAACTATAAGCAAAATCCACTTGCATGACAAAACTGCATAAACAGTAAAACTAAAATGCTCTAATTACAAATACAATTTTTATTTAGTCAAAATATCATCCTAACATATTTGTATCAGGTCTAATATTTTTATGATTCACAGTGATATATAAATTAATAATTTAATAATGAACTCAAAGCTCTTATTGCAAATGTCTTCTAATCAGTCATGTTGTTATCTTATATTTTCATAAGACAGGCATTGTTTTAGATGCATGGGATTATCCTTTTTAAATTTTTTGCCAAATATATATGTTAAAAAGAGGAACTGTAGAATCACACAATGTGTAGATTAATATAATGTGAGATAGTGTATCAGAGGTGATACATGCCATGCAAGCAGCACATTTTACATTCTGACGCACATTTTAAGCCTTCTTTTACTCACGTAATTCAGGCTTCAGATGTATTTCTCAATTGCTCACTGCAGAATAGCTGCAGAACTGAAACAAAACCTTCAGTACAAAAATGACAACCCTTTTGTTTCCACTAAATCCGTATTCTGTCATCCACTGGCAGGGAGTTTTCCAGTCATGTTCTCTGCCAGTCCTTACCAGTTTGCCAATTATACAAGCTGCTTCCCAGACATCAGACACAAATTCCACAAGACTGCTGTGCAAGCGTACCCTAATTAACCATCAGCTTAATTAGATAATTTACTGTGTAATTAGCAGGCAATTAGTCAACACCTCTCAGATCTTATTGACTGCTGTGACAGCCTTTCAGTCTTTGCACATTCCAACATTCCAATACACAACAGCGACCAAGTCTCTAGCACTCTCAAACCCTGTACGACATAGTTCTGGACGGAGAAGTGGGTAATATTATATAACAAAGGAAAAAAATCAATATGGACCCTGTCCAATTATTGAACTGTTTATAAACTTGTCTTTAATACCAGAAGTCCAACATTAAAAATACTTTAATATCTGCTTCAAAATGGTTAGAGAGCCAACTTCTTAATATGTTCTATTTCATGTTTTAATGTAAAACACTTTAAATTTACTATGAATTATACCCCAAGATTGGCTATGCCTATAGTAACTTGAGTAAATTTTCAATCAGTGTGTCAGAGATCTACTCAATTAAATATCATTAATGCAGCTTGGTGCGATGACTCACACTTATAATCCCAGAACTCTGGGAGGTCGACACAGGAGGATCACTTGAGCCCAGAAGTTTGAGACCAGCCTGGGCAACATAACAACACCCTGTCTTTAAAAACAAAACCAAACAAAAACACATCAGCCAGGTGTGGTAGTGCACGCCTGGAGTCCTAGCTACTGAGGAGGCTGAGACAGGAGGATTGCTTGAGCTCAAGAGTTCAAGGACACAGTGAATCTACACTCCAGTATAGATGACAGTGTGAGAACCTGTCTCAAAAAAAGAAATCTTACTCATGTTAATAGCAGTTGTAGACACAAATCCTACAAACACTGATAAAAAGTGCTCTAGGGTAGGGAAGCATTTTTTAGTTTTCTTTGACTCAGCCACAAAGAAATCACACCTCAGCATTTTAACGATTAAGTTAACATTTTATGAACGTTACATGATTTTAACATTTAAATTAACACATTAATTTTACATGGAAAAGCATGTTTACAAATGTATTCCTCTAAGGTTATGTATATGTCATATAATACCCACTGCTCTCTGTAATGCAATTTCTCACCCATATAAAATACTTTCCATTATCTCCAGATTTCATGACTTGTAACTAATGAGATCCCAGCAACTGTAACAAAGAATGATCCAGTATCACTTTTATTTTCAGAAATATTACAGAATAGGATAAATTTTACTGAATAATTTAAAAGTCATAAGATCTTCTGTTAACCAAAAAGAATAGGAAGGAAGAATTTGTGACCACTCCTTCATAGTTTAATTGGTTAACTGCCATATACATTTTCTAACACCTGATAAACTTCCATAAGTATAAAACCACTATGACAACAGAATTATTTCTGCATTATCTAAACTTTGTCATTAGCAGCAATTGTCTTTTTCTTCTTTTTGAATGTAAGGGTCTGAATGTTACCAGCAAGAACAGTTATCGAAAGGCCACAGGTTGGGGGAATCTAGAGAAGGCCACTGTGGCCTTATTGGTACAAGGTAAAGTAGAATGAGATGAGGACCAAGAGACAGGCAGCTCGTTTGATGACATGATTTGTACAAAGATTCTGGATTTTATTTCAAGGGCTAAGAGAAGTCATTGAAATGTTTTAAGCAAAGAATCATGATCTGATTTAAGATGTCAAAGACCACTCTGGCTGTGGTGCGGAGGCTGGAATTTAGGATAAAAGTAGAAGCAGAAAGACCCTTTTAGGAAGCTGGTATAGTATTCTGTGAGAAATGATGGGTGCCGTGATGTGGGTGGTACCAGTGGAGATGGGAAGCGACTTTTTACCCTTTAATAACTGATTATATAACTATTAATGTTTTAGTCTGGCATACAGATTATGGTAGTAAGAACTGTAAGTTTTATTGACAGGGTGTTTTAAATGTTATGAATCATTTTAATATCTTTATTTTTAAAAGAAAATTCAATGTAAGCCTCCCTAGAATATTGTAAAAAGGCAGAGCAGGTATTATGGTCTATTTTGTAATTGAACATGTGGAAGTTTAGGTAAGTTTACTAATTTATTAACAGTCAAATTACTTACAGAAGAGGTGATCCTCAACACGTTTCTCAAAACAAAGGGAGACAACTGTACCATTTCAATAATAACTAGTATGATTCACTATGAAAACCATAATTTAAAACTTAAGAGTATATTGTGCCTCTCCAGCTTTCTGCATGCAAGCTTGTTTTTCTCTTTTCATATTATAATACTTAATAAGATAATATTTGTATACATTTTATTTACCTGTGGATCTCTGTTGTCTATACAATAATATTTCTCTTTATATTGATCAACAGGAGATGTCCAAAAATCACGCCAATGTTTGTTTATTCCCCCCATTTAAAAACCATATACTAAGTGGCTGCCTACCTTATGCTGAGTATTGTAAAAGATCCAAATATCCTTGTGGCAATCTCACATAACTCCAACTACCAGGAGTATAACTGAGAAGGACCCCAGCTGCTGTGCTGCGAAAGAATCCACACCTGCATTTTTATTGCAGCCATGCTTCCTGTGGCTTAGCCAATGACTGAGCAGGGCAGAGATACTAAGCAGGCCCCTTCCTGAGGGACAGGAAGACTCCAGATGGCCTTGTCGAAGCTTTCTTAGTCTGCAAGGCACTCTATGACGCTCCTACTCAACCTTTCTTTCTTCTCTCCCCAATTTATGGCTTGATTTCTATTGCTGTCTTATGGCTCTCTCAGTCCTCTTCAACCCCCTCCATACTGTCTCCCACAATTATTTCACCTAATCAAATCCATGCATGTTTAATCACATCTTGGCAACTGTTTCTTGGAAGATCTGGACTAAAACCTACTGCTATATTAAAAAATTACATGTTACTGACAAAATCCAGAAAAAACAATAGTTGTATGAAATTTAAGGGTTTTTAAATAATGCATTTTCATATACTAAATGTCCAAATTTCAATACAGATATTATTAATGCAACAGAATATTAAAATATACATTTTGGGTGAGATCTTAAGGGGCATTGAGATAAATCACAAAAATAAATGCTCCCCTTACAGAAATGTTCAAATAGGTGACAAAAATCTGCTTAGGGAACTCTTACACCCTTCACTCCAATATGGAAACAAAATGTTAACAAAAAGTTAGGGGTGTTGGAGATTATGATGTGGTTTCTTTGGAGCATGCTTCTGGGATTATATGAGTCCCACTGTCATCCCAGATCCCGAGAGACAGCTTTTAAAAGGGACCCCTCAGAGCACTTTATATGTGTTCCCTGCAGTTTTATTCTCTCTTTTGGAGGTTGGTGCACCATATACAGCGTCCCACTCTGCTTGATATATCGAAAAGGTCTGAGTTGTATCTTGCTAAAAGATGAGCTCAAAGAGATGCAACTGTACAACAACTAGCCTGTATTCCTAGAATTTGTCAGGGGAAAGGGAATGTAAGATTTTCCTGTGGACCAATTAAGGGACACATATTTAAATAAGGAATGTGAAGTCACCTTAAACTCTGTTCAATATGGTCCCTTGGAAAGGCAAATGTATTGCAGCAGAGAAAACCTAAGTAACTGAAGAGCTTCCTAGGAGTTTCCTAGAGAGTAAGCTATGACCAAAGATTCAAAAGCACCATAGGGAAGAGTTCCCAAGTGATGGGAAGTATTTTTGAAGAATGATTGGAGGTACAGATGAGATAAAAGTTAGTTTAAACACAAGTATGTCTCCTAAAGAGGAATATTATAGTTGTACAAAATTATATTTATCCAAGAAAGTCAAAATACTCTTCAAGAGGTAATAATATTTATCAATTTAAAATTCATGATATTGCTGAACAATGTATTACATTCCAAAATAAAACTGTCTGGTTGATAAGAGGAGGGAGGCAGTCAGCAGGTTCCATTTGCAGGGCCTAGTGGTCACAAAATCTGATTTCCAAAGGCTTTCATTCAGGAAAGGGGCCAGGGGATGGGGTGGAGTTTAAAAAGAATCCATTCCCTCTTGTGTCCGTTGAGTAAAATTCTGTAAGAGCGCAGATAATGGAGAGAAGATAACCATTGGTTAATGTAGCTCCAGGGGACTTGGGTGGTCATTGGCCTTTTAATATTTGAATAACAATAAATGTCTCTTATGGATAAAGAATGGTAAAATTAAGGTATATATGATGCAAACATAAACCTGGTGAGAAAACCAGTTTTGTCAGAAAAGAGAGTTTGTATGAGGAGAGAAGTGAAAGTTATTGTTGAAATGATGAACAGCAGTTGTATTATGATTAATAGTTTCTCCCAAATTGAATTATGTAATTTCTTTGCTTAAATCTTTGAACAACAGGTTCCCTGTTTATACAACAATATTTAAATTCCTAACCCCCCAGGCCTTCCTCACTGTCTCTGCAGCTACTTACACCATTTCATGAGACATTCTGCTGCATCTTAAATATGCTTGTCTCTCTCATGACCACAAATATCCAGGTGCTATCCCTTCTCCCTAGAATAAAGACAGTTCAAATGGGAAGAAAATACAAAAATAAAATATTGAAAACAAAAAAATCATAAAACATTTAAAATTATAAAGTAACTTTAAAAATAAAATATTGCATATTAAGTAACATTTTAGTCTAAGAATTCCTGTGGCCTTAAGTCATCTTATATCTTTTGGTGTATATATTTTCTGAACTATCATTCAAGTTTTCTTTTCTTTTTTTTTTTCTATGTTAAATAGTTTTATTGAGAAGGTGAGATTTCGGTAAAGACTTTCAAGATGAGTGAGGATCCATATGGCTTTCTGGGGGAAATCCAGTTCAGTAAAGGGGTTGGCATTTGCTAAAGGAGAGCATGTTTGGTGTGTTTCAAAATCCAGTAGGGACCGGGTGCGGGGTGGTGTGCTTCTTTTTTTTTTTACTTTTTTTTTTTTTTTTTAATTATACTTTAATTTCTAGGGTACATGTGCATAACGTGCAGGTTTGTTACATATGTATACTTGTGCCATGTTGGTGTGCTGCACCCATCAACTCGTCAGCATCCATCAATTCGTCATTTATATCAGGTATAACTCCCAATGCAATCCCTCCCCCCTCCCCCGCCATGATAGGCCCCAATGTGTGATGTTCCCCTTCCCGAGTCCAAGTGATCTCATTGTTCAGTTCCCACCTATGAGTGAGAACATGCGGTGTTTGGTTTTCTGTTCTTGTGATAGTTTGCTAAGAATGATGGTTTCCAGCTGCATCCATGTCCCTACAAAGGACGCAAGCTCATCCTTTTTTATGGCTGCATAATATTCCATGGTGTATATGTGCCACATTTTCTTAATCCAGTCTGTCACAGATGGACATTTGGGTTGATTCCAAGACTTTGCTATTGTGAATAGTGCCACTGCTCAGTGAAATAAAAGAGGACACTAACAAATGGAAGAACATGCTCATGGATAGGAAGAATCAATATCGTGAAAATGGCCATACTGCCCAAAGTTATTTATAGATTCAATGCCATCCCCATCAAGCTACCAATGAGTTTCTTCACAGAATTGGAAAAAACGGCTTTAAAGCTCATATGGAACCAAAAAAGAGCCCGCATTGCCAAGACAATCCTAAGTCAAAAGAACAAAGCTGGAGGCATCACGCTACCTGACTTCAAACTATACTACAAGTCTACAGTAACCAAAACAGCATGGTACTGGTACCAAAACAGAGATATAGACCAATGGAACAGAACAGAGTGCTCAGAAATAATACCACACATCTACAGCCATCTGATCTTTGACAAACCTGAGAGAAACAAGAAATGGGGAAAGGACTCCCTATTTAATAAATGGTGCTGGGAAAATTGGCTAGCCATAAGTAGAAAGCTGAAACTGGATCCTTTCCTTACTCCTTATACGAAAATTAATTCAAGATGGAGTAGAGACTTAAATGTTAGACCTAATACCATAAAAGCCCTAGAAGAAAACCTAGGTGGTACCATTCAGGACATAGGCATGGGCAAGGACTTCATGTCTAAAACACCAAAAGCAACGACAGCAAAAGCCAAAATTGACAATTGGGATATGATTAAACTAAAGAGCTTCTGCACAGCAAAAGAAACTACCATCAGAGTGAACAGGCAACCTACAGAATGGGAGAAAATTTTTGCAATCTACTCATCTGACAAAGGGCTAATATCCAGAATCTACAAAGAACTCAAACAAATTTACAAGAAAAAAACAAACAACCCCATCAAGTTTTCTAAAGTAAATACCACACACACACACACACACACACACACTCGAAAAATAGTATATATAAAAGGACATTAGTAAGAGCTCTCAAAATACATCAAGTCTTGCCCAGATACCTAAAAATGGTACTCTCTTTAATGACATTTTAAGCTAATTTTTCACAAAAATAGAGGGTACATTTGGCAGCATAAAAGTGAGAAACTGTTTCAGACACATGAGATATTATAGAAAAACATGCAAATGAAGAAAGCAGGGCAGGATGAAAAGGGCAATGGGCTTAGCTGAAGTGAAAGAAGCAGATGCGGCAGTGGGGTAAGAAAAGGTAATTGGTGTGTGATAAGGCAGTCTGAGTGAATATTTCCCTAACAGACCAGTAACTTCCTTGAGTTAGTGACATTTTATTTCTTACGACACCTCATTTCAGAAATAGTGGTACTTGAACATTAAGCACATTGCTAGTCCTTTAAGAAAAAGGAACATACAGAGAACTGTAATTTTACTAAAACAGTCAGTCTTGTAACAAAATGGCCAATGTATGTATGCCTTTAATAAAAATTTGACAGCAAGGTAATCATGGTATAAAGTATTTAAAACGAGTTTAAAGAATATCATTACATAGTAATGATTGAATCTTTTTAAAAAGCAATAAAGAAAATACAAAGGCAAGGAGAATATTACAGAATTCAATCCTACTAATTTCAGTCAAAGATTGTATCATCTAAACATACCCAGAATATGGAGATTTTTAACTGGTTAAATTTACAATTCACAAAAGAATTACGTGAGACAGAATAAGGGTAAAATCAGTTTCTCAAACAGCAGGACTGTACTTTAAGGAAATTTCCATTAGCCATAATTATAAGAATTTTCCATTAACCTTGACCCCAGTTGCTTTTTTTAAAAAAGGAAACTGAATAAGAGGTACTTTCCATTACAAGTTAGATTCATCTACCAGCTAACCCAGATCAAAATTGTACACGTCAATTTATATTATTAAAAAGTCTATTTGAGTTTCACTTTGACCACTCTACCAAAATGATTAACTAATTAACAGGTGTGAAATCACAGCCTGAAATGGGAAAGTGGTGAAGATGTAATTATATTGGAAAATTGATTAGTCTGCTTCATGGTTAAAAATATTACTTTGGCTATAATTAAAAGATTTTTACTTAATATTAGAAATACATGCATTAAATTGTGTTTGAAAGCATCTTAATCTATATTTTCTACTTAACAGACTAAGCTGGCAAACATGGTATGATTGTGAACACAGACTGATTTAGAACTTGAAGGAGAGACAGTGGTGTCTTCATTAGATTCTAACTTGCAAGATTTAGCTTCAATATTGAATGTGTACACGAGTGTGCAAGCATACATACACATTCTTTTGTTGATGAAGAAATGAAGTTTATGTCATAGAAGAGCTTGCTAAATAGTCTTGAAGTGAACACTTGGATGAAATCTCCCATAGGACCACTATATGTGAACTGTAGCCATTTAATAGACGAATTCTTTATAATTTGAGGATGAGTCGATTTTATGAATTTCAATAAAATAAATCTAAGTTATAAGAACCTACCCAGGTGACAATCAAACTATTAGTACACAGAAGTCATCTCAGTTTCTAGCATGTTAAAAGTCTCCCAGATAAAAAGCTTACATTGAATTTCTTTAAATAATAATAACTCCTAGTTAATGTGTAAGTATATATCAGGAAAACAATATTATGCAATAATCATATAAAAATGGGAAACTAGAACTATAGCAGCAAAAATAATGCACTGGACTATTGTTAATTCATTGTTTCATAGACTTTCATGATGAGGTAATATAGAAACTCTTAATAATAATAAAGTAAATCAGTTTTAGTTAATCTTTTTAAAAAATCCAGATCTTTATTTCTAATAAGGCTTTCCAAAATGAGTTACAAAAAAAATTGTGATGTTCTGTATCGTAATCCATAGAGAATTACCCAGGCTCTAAAATATTATTATATGACATGTTTGTGAAATTTTCAACTTTAAATATTATCTTTAGCATTTATAGTCCTGACAATGTTATTCCTCAATTCTCATCTCGTTGATAGGTGCTAGCAATTTGTGCAATTTGTGCAAATGCAGGCGCAACTTCCTCTCAATTAAGATAATGTGGATTGAAACAAGTTTCTTGGAATCCACATGGGAGAACAGACAACCTATATGGTAAAAAGTCTGCAAACCTTATTATGAGAAGAAAAACAGAACTATTTAAAAAGGAAAAAGAAAAGGCTTATATGGATAGGACATGAGAGCTGTCTCCAAGTAACTGAAGAGCTGTCATGTGGAATTGTGGTTCAAATTAGAATACTATAATTATTCATTCATCTAACAAGTATGTATTGCATCCTTTCTATCTGCCAGACATTGTTCTTGGCACTGGGCATGCTGTGGTGAGCAAGAAAGATGGTATCTCTCTACTTACAGAGCTTACTTCGAGTGGCTAAAACAGAACATAAAAAAGCAAACAAATAGATGACCAAGAGCACGGCAATTTCACATGGTGATAAGTGCAGTGAAGAAAAAAAACAACCAGGGTAATGTGGGATGGAAAGCCTGAGTTTTGAATGGTTAATAAGAACTTCTCTGAGGAGGTAACTCTTGATCTGTGAACTGATTAAGAAGAAAGAGCCAGTCATATAAATATCTGAGAGAAGAGAATTCCAGGCAGATCAAACACCAAGCAAAACGGTCCCAAAACAGGGAGGAAGTTGTCATATTGGAGAATTAGAAAGGGGGCCAGTGTGGCTGGCAAAAAAATTGGCATCTGATGACAGCAGATTCACAGAAGCTTTTAAATCAAAATGCTCTCTTGTGTTCACTCTGAAATTGCACATAGAAATATAAAATTTCTGTGCAATTTATATTTCTCAATAGAAAGATAAGCATAGGTGCCACTCTATTTGAAGCACTAGGTAGAAAGTCTTCAGTGTAAATGCTCAGGCTGAACTGTAAGTCTCTGAAGAACATGAATGCAGTCAAAATTCCTTCATTTTAGACATAAAGTAATGTGGTCCAGAGAGGATAAATTATGTAAAAGCATGATATAGTGGAAATTGCAGGGATTTGTATCAAATAGGCCTTGGTTCAAATCCTGACATGGTGGATTTCAGTGTTTTGATGGCAGGGGCCATTTCCATGCTGCTACAACCTGATCTGGTCTTGTGATGTGCCCTAACAAATGGAACACAATGATAATTATGTTGTGCAACTTCCAAGCCTTGGTGTCAAGAGGATTTGCAACTTCTCCTCCTGCCTTTTTTGTAGCACTGACAACCTGTGAACACGTCCAGTGTAGTCTTGAAGATGAGACCATATGGAGATACAGGCCTAGTCATGTCAGCTGAGGACCCAGGCATGTGAATGAAATCATCCAGGACCAGCCATCAGCCAGCCACCAAACAATCTGTCAACTGATTGCAAATCCATGAGTGAAAACAACTAATATCATGTAGAGCAAAGGCAAGTCAACCCAGCTAAGCCTTGGCCATATTGCCAAACTGTAGAAACAAGAGCAGAAAATGTGTTGCTGTTTTTGGTAAGGTGGTCTGATATGAAGCAATAGGTACATGATACTGAAATAGGTTACATTTGCTAGTATAACCAAATATAAAACATGTGGCCCTGGCTTCGGCATTGTGAGGCAGGAAGAGCCTTGAAAAACCAAGAGTAAGTTCTTAATAAACACTGGAAGAATGGTGAACAAACTGTTAGCAGAGGCCTAAAATATGGTATGAAAATTGCTATTGGAGGGTTGGAAAAGTGGCCTGTATTATATGGTGACAGAACAATTGGCAAGAATGTCAGCAGTGATAATTTGGAAAACAGAAAGTGAACATAATACGTCTCTAGAGAGAACACTGAACGTGTTCAGTTGAGTGGTTCTACCCAAGTATGATAAGGTACTATAAGACAGAAAAGAGCTAAAGAAGGCTGTATTTAAATTTTCCATGCAAAACAGACGGAATCCAAGGGACCTACGACACCCTCAGTCAGAAAATAAACTATTCTTTATATTTGGTCTCTCCTAGATGGAAAAAAGCTTCTCAAAATAAAGTACCTTAAAGATCCCCTCAAGAGTGTTGCAGTAAGAGAGTTTGTTAAGACTTTAGAAAGACCTAAGGCAGGTCCTAGTAGATTCTCTCAGGGCTTCTAATATTCCTAAAGACATTGTACCATAACAGCAAGGCATATCAAAAAATAAAAGAAATCTGTTTAAAAAGAATTATGGATGTGACTTTGGGCATCAGTTTAGTCCCAAATAGAGTCAAAATTATGTTAAGAGAGTTTTATGATGGTATCACCGTGAGTTAGGATTAAAAGAAACAATTCAAAGTAAAGAGAGGAATAGGGTGCTATAACTTTATCTGGGCAGGACCAGGCTGAGAAAGCTAATCAGCTGTCATCAGGGAACGTCAATAGCCATTTACAAAACAAACAAACAAAAAACAAAACAAAACAGAAAAACTCAGAAGAGAAAATCAGTAGCCCAGAGAAAATCAGTAGCTCAGAGGGCAGAGCCAATAGTAGATAGGAACAATGGATTAGGGCCTCCTTACCAAGGAGCATAAAGGCACCCTGATTCTCCATCCCTGCAGCAAGAGGCCCTGAAAATATGTGCCAAACTGAATTTCAAAATTGCTATGGACAAGTGATTGCTATGTGCTTTCCATTTCTCCTGCTTCTAAAGGAGATTTTTATCTACTGTGGTTCTCTTGACTGTATCGTTTTGTGTTGGGTGTATGGAAGATAGAAAACATGTCTTTCTATATCACAGAATCCTCAATAAAAACAAGTTAAACCCAAATAATCTCATAGGCATTTGGACTTGATGTAGATCATAAGACAATGAACCTTGAGCCTAATGCCATGATTAGATGATATTTTGGGTGTCTTGGAAAGGAGTGGATGAAGTTTACATTTGGGAGGGATGTAACCAGATGGCAAGTTAGGACTGTCTGCAAAGATGGCTGCAATAATCCTTCCCTAGTCGTATGCATGTCCCTTTGTGATGTGGTTTTGCAGTTCTTCTCATCAATAAGTGGATGGTATTTACCTACTTCATGAACATACGCTGACTTTGTAACATGCTTTGAAGAAAATATGGAAGTAACACTGTGTAGACTTCGGAGTCTTTGTGTCAAGAGATCTTTCAGCTTCCACTTTTGTCCTCTTGGAACACTGCTAGCCTTATGAAGTAGCCTTATCAAACCTAAACCAGCCGCCTTGATAAGACATCGTGAGGCAAGAGAGATTATGAAGAGACAGAGAGAAGGGCTTGGCCATCTCTGCAATTATAGCAATCCCACATGAGGCTCCAGACACATTAGTGAGAACATCTTGATCCCCAGGGATCCCAACAACCAACTGTAAACGCATGATTGAGGCCAGCAGACACCCTGTGAAGTAGAAGAACTGATCACATGTGCTGAACCCAAATTGCCAACCCACATGACTATAGTCAAATAGATAATTGTTGTCTTAAGTCCTGGACAATTTATTTAACTTTCTCAGACTATTATTTCACCTGAAAAAATATCATCTATCTTACAAGCAGATTGTAAGGATTAAATGAAATAACGTATAAAAACATTTAGTCTATACATCCTAAGCACTGAATATAGGGTAGCTAATAATATGAATAATGATAACAACTATACCAATGACCTATAATATTACACATGTCCAAGACTGTGATTTAGAAAAAGCTTTGGATTAAGACCAGGGCCTCCCAGGCCAAAGCACTTTTCCCCACACTATTCTGTTTCTCCATATTTGTTGGACTTTCTCTAAGGTATTTATTTACTTGTGGAAAACAACAACAACAATATTTTAAATAAACAATTCATTTATATTAATGTTACTCTTATTTATTCCATGATGTATCAGAGGGCAGGACTATACATAAAACACAGATGAAACTTATGAAAAGGCTGATATGGTATCAATAAAAGGAACATATTTCTAAAACTGATCTTTCTACAGTCATACAGGTTGCATTGCCTTAAAGTTGTAGTATATTCCTTGTCACTAAAAGCATTCAAGAACAGGTTACATTTCTTCTCTCAGGACTACCAACACATGCAGTTAGAAAGTTAGGCCAGCCGATTTTTATGTCTCTTCTTAATATTGTGGGATACTTTTCCTGTTTTCTCAAAAATCTTCTGCATTTAAAGGCTTATACAATAACCTAAGTCTTAAGTAACAATCTATACATTTAGAAATTTCACTGACATTTTCATCTTTAGACATGTATAGATGCACTATAGAAAGCAACATAGAATATGAAAATTTTTTAATTGGCCTTTTCTCCTTTGATTGAGATCAATACTCAAAACAGCCAATGGTTTTATGTGTTAACTGTCTGTTCATATACTGGGAAAAAATAAACTCAATATGCTCTTGCCAAAAAATTCTATGTATTCATTTATCCAGTGAATATTTATGAAACATTTATCAAACCTCTCCTATACATTAAGCTTTGTGCTATGTGGCATAAGGCTGTATTTTACAGAAAGAGCTACAAGAAATACTTTGATGCCAAAAAAAGAGCCTTAAATATTTTCAGTTTTTACTTCTTATCATTTTATAAGAGAGATCTATTATATGGATACTTATTTACCTAATTTGATACTTATTAAAACAAAATCTATTCATTTGAGATACTTGCATAATAAAAGTTAATCACAAGTTAATCTATGTGTAGAGAGGGCTTACAAGTGAAGTGAACTGTTGCTTGGGTTTAGATTTGATTTAGGATAGAAATAAATACTTCTTAGTTTATTTAACTGTGTAGTAATAAAGCTATGCAACTTGCAGTTTCATGTTACAGATTTGCAGTATGTAATATGTAGCTCTCCAAGAGAACAAAATTTATGGACAAGATTAATGAAAACAAAATGTTTTTATCTACTTCCTATCAACATAATGTGAACACAGGTCAAAGGGTTATTTTATGTGAAGTCCAAACCATTTCTAATATTTTCTCTTAAACAGATCACTTCTCTGTTTTGTCATGATAATTTAGCTTTAATCAAGCTTGACAGATCGATTTCTCTCTCACTTTTCAAAATTTAAACTTGGAGCCAATACACATTTATACAGAAAAATTATTTCATAACTATATTTTAAATATGACTTTACTATCTTTATAAAACATAAATAGAATCTCAAGAAAAGCAATCTTGTTATTTTGAAAGATTCTTGAAAAGACTGATTTGAGGAGGAAGAATATAGTTAATAAAAGCCATTTTTGATGTCATTTAACACAAAAGCAAACAGATCTTTTTATATTTGACATTAAAAATCTGATCATTTGCCTTTTTAAAGAAAGCACATACAGCATTTATATAGACTGCACAGTAAAGAATAATAATATTTCTGTTTACGGAGATATCAACTGGCATTTCACTGTAAGTCAATGGTCTATCAGTGCTGCAGCGTATTAGACCTCAATCTGGCATCTACAAATGTCAAGAGTATAAAAAATATATATGTAGGATGAAAATCAAAAGCATGTTCCGAACTCCCAAAAAAATAAAAATAGGGAAACAAAGTTCACGTAAACATATTTGCTGCAGAAATCAGTGCAATATTCAACTGTCAATCCAGAAAAACAACGAGGGAGCCACACTGTCAGTAGGACAGGATAATAAAATTTCTAGCAGATGTTCAGTCAGGACTCTAATTTTTGTTGAACTCCCTTGGTAAGCATTTAATTTCTTTATCATATGCAAGCTTGGCAAATTGTACTTCATCAAAACTGTATTGTGAAATATTAATATTTCATATGATAACAAAACCCCATAGAATAACCTTTGTCATATTAAGAGCATCCAAATTTCAAATGTCAAGATTCTGAATTTTAATACATTTTAAACAGATTCTTCAATTGCCATAATGAATTATAATATGGCTAATCTAAATTGGTATACTATAATGTCACAGAAATGTATAGTACACGTAACACTTTAATAGACGTCTTTAGTAAAAGGCTATGGGGAAAAAAGTATGTTCATACTACTGAGTTGTATATTACCAACATTTCATCAGCAGGAAAGCACAGAAATAAGCACATAAGATGTAATCATAAATTCACAAATTTAATCACTAATTAGGAACCAGACAAGGAAACAAAAACTGTGGACCTCTATGAGGCAAACGGACTACTCGGCAAAATCACATATGGAAAATAATCTTTTTGGAAAATGACATTACATAAGCCCAAGGTGGCTTCATTATTTTTGTCATTGCAATTTGCACAAATATGTTTAAAATAGTCTGCACAATATTTTGTTGTACCCACCATCAAAGTAAGTGAAATAAGGTTTCCAAAAAGCCCCGCATGGTTACATTTCATGTACCAAATTTAATTTCCATTTGTTCATAACTCCCCTTTTGAACCAGCATCACAGACTTCTAAATTGATAGATTAAATTCAAATTGGAGGTTTAGAAGGAAGTTAGCTTCCACATTTATTTCTGCTGGTGATCCTAATAAAGCAAGTGCTACTAGGTTACTGAAAGACACAGCATCACAAATCAATGCATGTCACCAACAGCGTAAAGACTGATGTCTCTGATTAATCAGAATTCAATTATTGCAAGCAAAGAAAACATCAAATTCAAAGCAACAAACACTTTTTTTCAGCTATAATTCTTCACTTGTGCCCAATTAGCCACCTATTTCGGTTTACATATATATATATTTTTAATAGCATAACTAATATAGTCAGTAAATGGTATCTGAGACTCAGTTTTCTCCAACAGATTAAACATTTGACTATAGCTTCTCAGTAATTTTTAAAGAATCAATTAAAACAAAGACAAATATACTATCAATATTCTACAAGGTTATAAACAATTGATTCATGATATTCTAAAGCTGAATCTAGTATATTCTGTTAATTTTTGCACTTTGTTTAATAAAATATTCAGTTGATTTATTTGAAAAAATAACTTCTCTTTAGATATCTAAATATAAAAAATCTTTATGAAGCATTTTTTTCCTGCACTGTTTTTTTCCTAACTTTTGAGAATTCTCTAGATTTTCCTGACCACACTTACACATTGCATCTTGTAAAGCTGTCAGAATAAGACAGCCTTAATGTTTTAGCCATAATAATGCCAGCTATTGATCCTAGTAAGAGGAAAAAGAAAGAGAGAATGTGCTTAATGGGGCATGTTTTTTCTCTATTATTTTCTTTGCCTAAGGATAAAGCTGATTCAAATAATGATACTCTTTTCTTAGTCACTAAATTCACACATTCATATACATTAATTATTACTAACTACCAGTTAGTATTAAATACATTGAGAGGTTTAGTATTTGCAATTTATCAATAAACGGTCAAAAAATGTTAAAGTGTGTTGCTCTTTTCTAAGTCAAAACCATATAAGGATGCAACCCTTTTGTTGTATAAAGCATCCTACTTTAAAAACATGCATTCATATACTTTGTGTACTTTAAAGACTCAATCTCAATTTTAATACGTAGTTTATTTCCTACTAAGTATAAGATGTCCACTTCTGGGTAAGTAGAAAGTCATACTGTTAAATGAAACTCAGGGTATTTGTTTTTGAGAAACGTTTCTGTATTCCAAATTTGTGAAGAATCTATCTCATTACCAGTCCTAATAAATTACACCGGGATTCTTTTTGACATAAATTGAATCCCAGAATTTTGTGCAAACCAAATCAATTGTGTCCCTATCTTTGAGCTGAGGCATCCAAAATAGTGAAACAATTAATAATACAAAAATAAGAGTTTGTGATTATTAAATAAAAACCTTGCTTTTGTAATATTTATATCTTTGTTGCTTCCTAGACAATACAAATGAGAAATGTATGCCTTCTCGTCCTTCCATGGGACAGAAAGGAAGGAAAGAAGCTAAAGACTAATGTGTAATGATAGGTCTTGTCAAATAGTTTAGTAAGTTTCTTAGTAAAAAAAAAAATCCATTATAATATTTATACCTTAATTAAAATATATGATAGACATTTCTATATGACTTCAATAATATTTTCTTACCTTATCAAGAGAGAAAGTTTTGGTCAGGGCAAAACCCCATCCAGCTTCAAAAGCTCTTCGAATCATTGATGTGCTGGTTGCTGGAGTTGCACTAGCAAGACCAAAAGGATTTATAAACTTCAATCCAGCCATTTCTACACTAATGTCCACCAGATCAATAGGAGTGTAAAAGAGGGGTAGTTCAGGCTTGGCAGAAATGGAAGCTCCATATTGTGACTGCAAAAGACAAACCAATAATTGGTTTCATATTACATCTAAATTGTCCATAATAATATTTTACAAAAATCACTTCAACACAGCAATTCGAATTAACATAGAGTACAACAGTCTGTTTACAATGAAAAAAACAGGCAAAAAGTCAGTTAGCAGTGAACTGAATTCATACAATATCCTATTTTAATTTCAAAGGCAGTATGAAGAGTATTAGCAGAAATAAAATCAATTAAATAAACAAACAACTGTATTTAAAACATACTGAGATTCAAATACAAAAGGGAATAATTTTAGAATTTTTCTCCCTGGTCCAACCCGGCCTATTTGTACTTAATTTATGAAAATACCTTTAGTGCTCAGAGATATGGGCAATGGCAAGTCAGGGGGCCTAAATTCAATTTCCAGTAATCTCACTACTGTTCAGGTGATTTTAGGAAAGCCAACTAATACGTCCCTGTCTTTTCTTCTCTATAGTTTTCAGTATAGCAGCAGGAATGCTGCTTGCCTAATTTCTTCCTCACAGGAAGATTGGAAAATTCAGAAAATCATAAGCTGCAGGGAGATATTTAATTTGGAAAGTGGGTAATGTACTCATGTGCATTATGGGGGTTTGTTCTTTTTCCTGAAACCAAATAGGTCCCAAACAGTTTATGTCAAAATCTTTGACTGGCACTCAAAACTGTAAATTTACGTTTGTTAAAATGATCACTGTAATAATACTTCTTTGCAGGATTATTGGAATGTTTTAATAAAAACACTTACTCTTAGCACAAGGCACACTGAAACATCCTACATAGGTGCTTGCTAAATGTTGTCTCCTTTTCTGACTGGGGAGGTTATTAACAATTGCATCAGGCCTTTTGTTTGTAAAGTGTCTCTCTCTCCCTCCATTCCTCCCTCCCCTTCTCTCTTTCTGTTTATCTCCAAAAGACAAATAACACTGGAAAATATAAAAAGGATGAATTTTCTCAGCCAAAGCAGTTACCGAATGGACAGGGCTAGTTAATTCAAAAGTAGAAATCCTTTCTCTTGTGAATCATCACTCAAAAGAAAAGTTATTTGAGCAGAACTTTAATTTTATAGGAGTGTGTCTTGTGTAGATAAAGATTGCCATGACTTGCATAGAAATTATTTCTGGCCCTCCACCACTTATAATGCAAAGCAAAGCTCACTTAATATGTAAAAAGGCATCAAACTTGTCAATTGAAACACTAATGTGTCTCTGGTACAGGCAAAGAGATGCCTGATGGGATCCAGGCTTCAGCTATGGCAGGCGCCTTCTCCCAGGGATGTTCTGGGCTTCAAGGCATATTTCTGAATATTGGTTACTCTGGGTGTGAACATAATTTTTCTGTCCTCACATAGGATTGCTATACTATTAAAAGGATTATTAGCAAAGACAAAAACTACAATGTAAAATATAGGAAACTGGAGGTTAATTCGAGGTGTGTGTATGTATGTGTGTCCACACATGGATGTTTACAATGACAACAACTGGCAAAAAGTCAGTTAGCAGTAAACCGAATACATACAATATCATTCTTTCTAAATGTCAAAGGCAGTATGGAAACTATTATCAATTAAATAAACAAACAAACAACTTTATTTAAAAGTTACTGAAATTCAAACACAAAAGGGAATAATTTTAGAATTTTTCTCTTGGTCCCATTAACCAGCCTCTTTGTGCTTAATTTATGAAACCTTGCTTGATGGTATTTTCTTAGCTTTGTGTAATCATAATATAAATTGAATCAAGCAAGTTTTAGGGATAGACTAAGGAAGAATTTCCTTACATTACAGGTTGATTAACATCGGTAAAAGTATAGAAACACCTTCCCTGTTTTAGAAAAAACGTTGAGCCAACTTGCCTTTGATTCCAATAGCAGAACTACACGTGGTCCTACATACCTGTACTTTACAAGGTGAAATAAATGACCTTACAAGTATTCTTCTCTTTTTATGGCTGTGTGTTGGAATATCTATTTTTCTCAATCTTACAGATGAATTTTGGTTTGTTCATAATTGTAGCTATATATGGCATTAGGCAACAGCCCAAGGAGGCAGATATGTATGTATAGTTCAACTTGCATTGCTTAATTTATGTAGTTTTAAATAAATAAGTAATTGCTTTGAAATTCTTACAAAGGCTGCTGCCTTAATACTTAGAAAGAAAATGATTTGGACAAATTTTGCAAGATTTTCTTTAAGCTTCAAAACAAAACCAAACACATCAAAGCAAACAATAAAATACACACACACACACACACACACACACAATGAGAAATACAGCTTCTTATATGTTTTTTCTTTTATTCACAAAAGTGCTACTATGTATGTGTGTTTGTAATATAATCTAAAATCTTCACATGCCATAGGCAGTCTTTTTTCATACTGTGCAACACAGGGCTATTTTTAGCTTTGTCTTTGTCATGCTATAACAACTCAGTCTGTTCAACTTCATCATACATCCATGCCCTAATGTACACCTCCTTTTCTGAATTTTAAAAGCCTGTTCCCCCTTTGTACCCTTGCTCAGCGAACTCAAGCATATCTACTTTCAGTTCTCATTACAAGGTTAATTCCTCCCAAATCTCAATTGCAATCTCCAAACTCAGATTTCCAAAAGACTTCAAGGTCTTTGGATGTAGATGCTTTGCTCTTACACTTTAATATCAATTCTTATATCTCATCATATTCCCTCCTAACGAATATGTTATCTAGATTTTCAATTTTAGACAATATTATTTTCCCATTCATCCAGCAGTGTAGTAAATAACAGATATAAGGAAACAACCTAGGTGTTGAACAATGGGGATTGGTTCCATAATGGTTCTATTGTAAAAAGGAATGCTATGCTAGCATCAGAAATGATACAGAAGGAAATAATTTATTGACATGAAAGAGGGTTTATTATGTAAAAAGTAAAACAAACAGTGAGTTAGTATTATAATATTATATGTAAATTCCAAGTTAAGTTTTTGGTGGAAAAACATGTATATCTATTTTGCTGTATGTTTCCGTTTATCCATCAATCACAAAAGATAAACATCAACACGCTAGGAGAATTATATCTCAGAATCAGGGTTTTAGATGATCTTCGATTTTTAAATTTTTGCTCACTATAATTTTCATATTTTCAATAATAAATACAAGTTAATTGATGAAATAAATAGATTTGAAGGTATACTAAAACAATTTTTAAAAGAAGCCACGTGTGTTAGTTCATTTTCACACTGCTGTTAAAGACATGCTTGAAACTGGGCAATGTACAAAGGAAAGAGGTTTAACTGAACTTAAAGTTCCACGTGGCTGGGGAAGCCTCACAATCATGGCGGAAGGCAAGCAGGAGTAAGTCACATCTTACATGGATGACATCAGGCAAAGAGGGAGAGTTTATGCAGGGGTACTCCTCTTTTTAAAACCATCAGATCTTGTGAGACTTATTCACTATCATGAGAACAGCATGGGAAAGACCTGCCCCTATGATTCAATTTCCTCCCAATGGGTTCCTCCCATAACACATGGGAATACAAGATGAGCCTTGGGTGGGGACACAGCCAAACCATATCACCATGATACTCTAAAATCCATTAAGTGAAGCTCAAAGTAAAGAGTCTGCCCTTTAGTTTCCTCCATAGACTGTCCTGAATCAACTTTTTCAGTTCTACTTATTACTATGTAGAGCTAGAACAATTGAAGAGACTATTTACTTTAAAAGCTTTATTTTACAAACAGAAAACTAAAGCCAAAAGAAGCTAAATGAATATCTGTAAGTTGCTCAGTTACTGGTAAAGCCACAATAAAATATACAGTTTGCTGTCTTGTTGGCTTATGTTCTTAATCCACCCCTCAGAAATAAAATGTTTCAAACATTCCTTCTCAAAAATACTTTGTGCACTTTTCACATTCCATCTTTCTTCTCCACATGCTGAAAATTACCCATTCTAAAGTCCTTCCCTTGTCATTATAGAGAAATTATTTTATCTGAGACACTTATAGGTCACAAAAAGTATAATAATTTTAATTTATTGATTACATTGAAAATATTTGGTTATACATTTAAGTACTAAAATGCATTAACTTCCCCGTATTTTTCAGGAAACCAACTTAACATTTCTTTGCATGGCATAGTCTGCTTTTTTTTAATAATGTACTGCCAATATACCTGTTAGACTCAGTTACTAATGTTCATATAGAACTATTTTCGTTCATTTATTTATTCAGCAGGTATTTGTTAAGAACTTGGGGTTAAAAAGATGAACAAAACAGACAAGGTCCCTGACATTTATATGCAAAACAATACAAATAAATTTACCAACTACCACCAAACAAACACAAAATTTCCTACCGATAGTTCATCACACTGTTACATGTCTCCATACGTTATTTTATGCATTTTTTTACCCACTTAAAATACAAATAAATCTAAGACTTTCCTCATGCATTAAACTCTTCATAATCCTTCCAAACTCAACTGATTCATTCAAGCATATACTTGTTAGGACATTTCCTTACTACCATCTATATACTTTTCTGAAGTAGCTACCTCTTTTTTATTTACTATTCCACAATTTTACTTTATTATTATTCTTTAAGTTCTGGGATACATGGGCAGAATGTGAAGGTTTGTTACATAGGTATACTGATGCTATGGTGGTTTGCTGCATGCATCAACCCGTCATCTACATTAGGTATTTCTCCTAATGCTATCCATCCCCTAACCCCCTACTCCCCAACCGGCCCCAGTGTGTGATGTTCCCCTCTCTGAGTCCATGTGTTCTCATTGTTCAACTCCCATTTATAAGTGAGAACATGCAGTGTTTAGTTTTCTGTCCCTGTGTTAGTTTGCCGAGAATGATGGTTTCCAGCTTCATGCATGTCCCTACAAAGGATATGAACTCATCCTTTTTGGAGACTGCATAGTATTCCATGGTATATATGTACCACATTTTCTTAACCTAGCCTATCATTGATGGAAATTTGGGTTGGTTCCAAGTCTTTACAATTGTGAATAGTGCTACAGTAAACATGTGTGTGCATGTGTCTTTATAGTAGAATGATTTATAATCCTTTGGGTAAATACCCGGTAATGGGATTGCTGGGTCAAATAGTATTTCTGGATCTAGATTCTTGAGGAATCACCACACTGTCTTTCGCAATGGTTGAACTAATTTACACTCCCACCAACAGTGTAAAAGTGTTCTTACTTCTCCACATCCTCTCTCGCATCTGTTGTTTCGTGACTTTTTAATGATCGCCATTCTAACTGGCATGAGATAGTATCTCATTGTGGTTTTGATTTGCATTTCTCTAATGACCTGTGATGATGACCTTTTTTACATATGTTTGTTGGCTGCACAGATGTCTTCAAACAGAGAGCCAAATCATGAGTGAACTCCTATTCACAATTGCTACAAAGAGAATAAAATCCCTCCAAATACAACTTACAAGGAATGTGAAGGATCTTTTCAAGGAGAACTACAAACCACTGCTTAAGGAAATAAGAGAGGACACAAACAAATGGAAAAACGTTTCCATGGACAGAAAGAATCAATATTATGAAAATGGCCATGCTGCCCAAAGTAATTTACAGATTCAGTGCTATCCCCATCAAGCTACCACTGAATTTCTTCAGAGAATTAGAAAAAACTACTTAAATTTCATATGGAACCAAAAAAGAGCCTGTACAGCCAACACAACCCTAAGCAAAAAGAACAAAGCTGGAGGCATCACGCTATCTGACTTCAAACTATACTACAAGGCTACAGTAACCAAAACAGCAAGTTGCTGGTACTAAAACAGATATATAGATCAATGAAACAGAATGGAGACCTCAGAAATAAAGCCACACATCTACAAACATCTGATATCTTAGACAAACCTGACAAAAACAAGCAATGGGGAAATGAGTCCCTATTTAATAAACAGTGTTGGTAAAACTGGCTAGCCATATGCAGAAAACTGAAACTGGACCCTTTCCTTACACCTTACAAAAAAAATAACTCAAGATGGATTGAAGACTTAAATGTAAGACCCAAAACCATGAAAACCCTAGAAAAAAACCTAGGCAAATACTATTCAGGATATAGGCATGGGCAAAGACTTCATGACTAAAACACCAAGAGCAATGGCAACAAAAGCCAAATGTGACAAATGGAATCTAATTAAACTAAAGAGCTTCTACATATCGAAAGAAAGTATCATCAGAGTGAACAGGCAACCTACAGAACAGGAGAAGATTTTTGTAATCTATCCATCTGACAAAGGGCTAATACCCAGAATCTACAAATAACTTAAACAAACTTAGAAGGAAAAAAAAAACAAAAACAAAAAAACAAAAACAAGCAACCCTATCAAAAAGTGGGTGAAGGATATGAACAGACACCTCTCAAAAGAAGACAATTATGCGGCTATCCCACAGTTTAAGATATGCTGCTAGTCAGCTGTCATCACAGTCAGCCATACATGTTAATTTTCTCTTCAAATATAACATAAGCTCCTTGAGGACAGTGACCAAACATACCTTAACCAAATTATTATCTCCATTGCAATTACAAATATGCACCTATGCTAGGCGTGGTGGTTCATGCCTATAATCCCAGCACTTTGGGAGGCTGAGGTGGGCAGATTATGAGGTCAGGAGATGGAGACCATCCTGGCTATGGTGAAACCCCATCTCTACTAAAAATACAAAGAATTAGCCAGGCGTGGTGGCAGGCACCTGTAGTCCCAGCTACTGGGGAGGCTGAGGCAGAAGAATGGCATGAACCCGGGAGATGGGTCTTGCAGTGAGCCAAGATCATGCCACTGCACTCTGGCCTGGGTAACGGAGCAAGACTCCATCTCAAAAAAAAAAAAAAAAAAAAAAGCATCTGCATAAAATACTTACTCTTGAAGGCAATTCTTTCCTCTGTAGAGATACAGATAAATAAAATCACCTTTTCACATGGCATTCCTCAAGTATATTTTACGGAACTAACATATACTTCCTACATCTCCATTTTTTCTCTAGGCTAAACATTTTTATCTTTAATAATTACTTTTAATACAAAATGCTCTTAGCATTCTAGTTATCCTTTGTTAGATATCTCATTTACCTATATGCTATGAAATTGAGGAATCTGCTAACATAGTTGAAAAGGTTAAAAATGAGAACTTGAATTTTTGTCATTTCCCTCCTTGCCTTCTCATTGTAAAGCAAGAATCATTTTATAACCTGGACATCACCATGACCTCTTTGATTGTTCAAAATACACTCAGTGAAAACTAAAGGAAACTACAAAAGCAAAAGAAGCTGAAGTGCTGAAGAACCGAGATGAGAATGGTAAAAATGGAGATTAAGGAAAAGCTAAATGTCTAAGTTTTAGAGTGTAAAGATAAAGAGTAACCTTTCCTTTTTAAAGTCCTTCCTAGACATAAGAGAAATTGAAAATAACAGGGATGTCTAAAGACTATTTTTTTAAAGTTTGCTTTTTTCACCCTTAGAATTTTTGGGAAGAGACTGAGTAAAGGTTTTATTCACTTACAATAAAATTTCTAAAAATGAACTCCATGACAAACATAGACCATGAGGAGTCCAAAATATACATGTGTTACACTTAATTTTTCTCATTTCATTGTCATCTGCAAATTCCTTCAAGGTTCTTTACTGCATACAGAACAAACTATAACCTCAGCATTATATAATCCCAACTGTGATTTGGGCCCTTCTCCCTCCCCAACCTTTCTAATCTCATCTCCTACCCCTCCTTCAAAATATTTTATGCTTCCATTTATTGAACTAGTTATAATTTCTCAAATAAAACAATATCATTAATGCATCTTTGCATTTTGCCTTTTGTTTTTGCTCAGAATGTTCTTTCCTGCTGGTGATAATGCTTTGAAAATTCCAACTAAGCCTTCAAAAGTCAGTCCTGTTGTCATCTCTACTAAAAAACCTCCTTATGTGTAAAAAAGGGAGACCGAAGGGGAAATGATAAACTACCATTTAATGAGCATAGTGTTTTAGTTTCGCAAGGCAAAAAAGTTCTGGAGAAACATGATACATGTGCTTAATGCCACTGGAACTGTACACTTAAAGATGTCTAAGATGGTAAATTTTATATTATGTATGCTTTATCACAATTTAATCATGAATAATTATTTTAAGCTAAAAAAAAAAAAAAGTCTAGGAAGCCTCTTGACAGAAGATATTGCGAAGGTGTAGTGAAGGTCAAGGGTTTAACTTTTAAAACCTAAACCGTGTAACAGGCCCTGTAAAGTGGATGAAAGCCAAGAAACTTATGGTCCAGTTGAAACTCTCAAACTGCAGGAGTATAGTCTGGGGTCCCTTAGATGCAGAAAAGAAAATTAATTACAGTGAAGTATGTTTGTGTTCCACATAAGAAATAATTTTGAAATAGAGTTGCCCATTAGGGGAAGGGTCTGTCCTGGGAGATGTGAGATCATTTCCATTGGATATGACTCAAATTATCTATTAGTCAAGCCGTGGGTGTGAAGTTAGAGCTAGACAACCTTTAAGATATTTTCCAAGCCCTAATTCCATGGCTTCGTGATCATTATCATCATAAACTCTGAAGTCTTGATTGGGCACATTTTCCACAAGGGGCTTGTGGTAAAGTGTAGAACAATGAACTCAGAAAGGGCCTATTCAAAAATCAGAACTGGTCGTGTTCTAAGATATAGTCCCACAAAGCTCTGAGGCCAAGATAACTTACCAATATATACCCTAGAAATACTTCTAGATGTTTTAGTTACTGAGCATCCAGGAAGCCTCACCTCTGGACATTGTGTGCTAATCAGCTCTTCTTTTTCCCTTTTTTGAAAATAGTCTGTATCCATCATCAAACACCCCTAGGATGCTATCCCTTCTTGATGGACACATTACAGTTTATTCGGGATATAGTTTACACTCCCAAATTTCTACCTCTAACTCAGACCTCTCCTCTGATTAGATTGTTGCAATCGGTTGGATATTTCTGACTTGTATTTTAAACTTCTCACACTTGAATATCTATTAGGCATTTTAAACTGAAAACCCCTGACGTGAATTTTCTGCCACCAAGCCTGCTCCTTCTACAGCCTTGCCCATTTCAAAGAATGGCAACCGTATCCTTCCGATACCTTTGGCCAAAAACCTTACAATAGTTTGTGCCTTTCCTTTTACACTTTACAGCCAGTCTGTCAGAAAAATGTATTGTCTCTTTTTTTCAAAATATATTCCATTTCTCACCTCCACTACTACCTCCTGGTCTAAGCATAGTTGTCTCTCACTGAATTTACCACAGTAATCTTTTAACTTGTCCCACTGCTTCATGTCTCAGTCTTTCCCAGCAAAGGAACCACAGTAGGCTGATGGCTCCTACTCAACATTTATGGTGAGTGATTGTGGTGATGGTTACATGACTCCACACATCTGTCAAAACTCATCAAATGGTACAATGGAAATTGGCAAATTTTATTATATACAAATTATATTGCAGTAAAACTGACGAAAATGAAAAAAAAAAAAAAAACCCCACACAACCTCCTCAGGTTCCCACAAGCAAAGCTGCTTCCTAATCATACTTCATACTTGTTTGCTTACATATATGCTATCTCTCGCTTGATTTAATTTCAGCACCTAGTATAAGATTTGGCACAGAGATACTCAACATATTTGCTGAATGTATCAGACTCGTGACCTTGGGTACTCAGTGTCTTTTTCAAATTAGTTCCCAGTAAAGTGATAATCAGTTTAGATGAAATAATCATTAACTTTATTCCAAATCTATAAAAGTCCATTATTCTATGATTCTAATGTAGAGTGGCATTCAAGCTCTGGAAGATTGCTGATTTTAGGCCAATCTCTCCAAGAACCACCTAGTGGGAATAGTAAGTAATTGCCCTGGGTAATTAAGTATCTATGTGTGTATATATATTCTCTATAATTCAGTCACATTAAATGACATTAAGATTCACCAACATCACACTTTTGCCAGGGTCTTGCCTAAAATAGAGCATTTTTCTTCCTACTGGAATTTTGACTTCCAGTTTAGAATGAACTTTGGTGGCAAGTAACAAACTGGCCTTACCATGAGGTACAGGAGGATCTCATGAAAATCATGCAGAAATGCAGCCAGGCCTCCAGGAAGAGCTGGGAATTCTCGAGGAAAGTAAGAAGATTCTTCATGCTTTGTCCTTTTTCTTTCTATGTACAGCCACTTTATTATTCTCCCTCTTCCAATTGGCTTCCCCTACTTCTTTATCCAGAACGATTAATATTGTATAGGTCTAGCCCAGTCATTTTTCTACTCTACTTATCAGAAACACATAGAGAGTTTTAAAAACTATGATGTCCAGGCCAGGTATCTTCCTACTAATTATATCAGAATCCCTTGGAGGAGGACTCATTAATAGTATTTTTAAAAATCCCTCCAAAAAATTACACAGAGCATTCAAGGATGAGACCACCTCTCCAGTAATACGAGTTCTCCTCCTAATTCCTAATTCTCAAGTAAGAGATTCAGGCTTGGCCAATATTGTGTTAGATGTCTACTTTATTCAACTATGTGGCTACTGGGGTCTGTTCAAGAGAACAAAGACTGTTTAAGTTTGGAAGATAGTCTCAAAGGTGCTCATGTGCGCCTCCTATCTGCTAATAAAGTGTCAGCTCTGACAAACATCAACACATTGTCCAAATGTTAAGGTCTACTGTAAAAATAAAACACTTTTAATTTTTTTTCTCTTTTATTCTTAAGATCAACAAGATAGTTGTTCATCTGCAAGTAATATTTATACTAGACCCAGTGATAGGTATTTTCTAATCACAATTTTTAAGGTATGCATTATTCTCCTATTGAAGATGAGGAAAATGAGGCTCAAAGAAAGTAAACTGCTTGTGTAAAGATTAGTAAGTGGTAGAGCAAGATTTCAATTGAAAGCTTACACTAACTACATTATATCAAGCTGCCCTCATCTTACATACATTTTCTAAATTATTAATGTCCTCAAAACAAGAAACTAACCTGAAAGTTATTCATGATGGTTTGATTGATCACAGAGAGTACATATCCACACACACTGAGACATTGTATCAAAAATAAAAACCATATACTGTTCAAATATCATTAAGACAATCACAATGCCATTAATTCAAGAATAGAAATAAAAATATAGTCTTAAACTACAATAACCCATTATTTTATTATTAAATTATTACTCATTACCACTGGTTTCTTCTGTTATACCTTGTTGGATCATGGAATTACAGCAGAGACATTTGGATGTATAATGATCATGTTGTTGGGGAAAAGCAACTTACATGATAAGTATGTATCCCAGTTGTATTTTCTCCTAATTTGCTTTGCTAGAATGAAATTTGAAAAAAAAAAAAAAAGAGAAAAGCACTACTAAAAGCAATACTAGTGGTAGTGTTTGTTATATTTGATTGAAGAAGAAATCACCATCACTATGTTCCACCCAATTCAAAATAATCAAACAGCTTTCACTTACTCATTTTGTTTATATTTCATTGTGATATGTTACAGTGGATCCTATCTTGGAGTACAGCTGCTATAGAAGCATCCATTCTGAAATTATTTTAAGGAAAAGAATAAATAACATTGCGTAGCTGCTTGTGGCTAGATTAATTCACAGAATGGATTAATGCATTAATTAACTCAAGCTCAGTTACTTTGCTCTTTGAAGAAATATCTATTGAGGGAAAAATCTTACAGAGTAGAAATTAATTTGGATTAGCTGTTTCCATGATAGAAAGGCCTAGCTCCAGTGATTACAATTATAACATAAAAACAGATTTCATTTCTCCATTTTGAGAAGTTATTATTCATAATAAAATTTCTTTCTGATATAAAATCTTTTCTGATTTGAGGCTTCAGAAGTTTCTACAAAATAATGATTCCATTTTACTCATTTCTTTAAAAGACTATATTCACATTCCTCTATACTTGTAAACTGAGCATAAAATAAGACTACAAAATTAAAATCATTAATTGGCTCCATGGCATAATGGTCAGCATATCTGGACTCTGAAAATTAAATGATATTAATTCAAATCCATGTGCCATCTTTCTCCATCTAAACTCTACCTCTACCCCCAATTATGAGCTCTTTAACAACTTAAAACTTAATGTAGTATCATGCAAAAACTCCTCCTCCTTCAACCAAAAATAACTATTCCTCCCTGGTTTTCCCCCATTTACTTTATGACACTACCATCCATCAAGCTTAAGTTAAAACTTGTTAATTGTATTGTTTTTGATATTTCTTCTCTCTCAACTCCCATTTCTATTCTACAGCAAATCTAATTATTTTTGATTCTATTCTCTTTGCCACTATTATCTCTTACTGAGACTTTTTCTTACTGATTTCTGCATTCTCCTTACCTCCTACTCAAATCTGTTCTTTACTCTATACCAGAGTAGGGTTTTTAAAACAGAAATTTGATTGTGTTATGCACCTGCTTAAACTTTTCCTTAGTTTTCCATTGGATTTTGTTGATATTCAACTTTTCATGATAGCCTACAGCTCTTTCATGATAGGGTCCTGTCTACCTATCCAAACTTACCTTATGCCAATCTCTGTAAATATACATATCATAGTCACATGTGCCTTCTACCAAACTCTGCCTTTAACTGGACATTTACACTTGCTATTTTCTCTTTCTGACATATTATTTTTCCATGCTTTTATTTCCATGTAAACTCTTCTCCCACTGCCATGTACCAGCTCTTTTAGAAACCTGAGGTTGTATCACCAATGAGCTAAGTGAACTTGTAAAATATGCTTCCTAAACCCCACTTGTCCCATGATCTAAAATATTTCCTTAGCATATAAAATGTATCTATAATATCTGTGTATTCTATATGGCAGGCATTCTGTCCAGGAGCTAGGAACACAATAGTTAACAGAGTACTTTGTCTTTCTTTTTTTAAAAAAAGTAGTCTATTTTACTTATTAATGGTTAAAAAACTGCTTCACTAAACATTGTTTTATTATTTATGTATTAATATGCTGAGAGCAGTATTATTACCCATCTTTTTTCTACAGCTTTATTGAGGTACAATCAGTCTACAATAAACGTAATTAATATATAAAATTCAGTGCTTTGGATATATGCATACACTCATGTTACTATCACTACAATCCATGTCATAAACATATCCATCATGTTCTAAAGTTTCCTTGTGTTGCTTTGTTATTGTTGCTTGCTTTATCTCTTTCATATTTCCTTCCTTCCTTCCTTTCTTTTTCTTTCTTTCTCTTTCTTTCTTTTCATTTTTCTTTCTTTCCCTCCCTCCCTTTTTTATTTCTTTCTCTTTCTTATTTCTCTTTCTTTCTTTCTTTTCTTTCTTTCTCTTTCTCTTTCTTTCCTTTTTTTCTTTCTTTTTCTTTCTTTCTTTTTATTTCTTTCTTCTCTGTCTTCTTTCCCTCCTGTCCTCCCTTTCTTTCTTTCCTCTTTCCTTCTCCTTCCTTCCTTCCTTCCTCTTTACTTTTTGTTTCCTTCCTTCTTTTCTTTTCTTTTTTTCCTTCTTTCTTTCCAATATACCCAACATCCCTCTCACCCATCTGGAATCCATCATTCTATTGTCTACTTCTACACATTTGACTACTTTAGATGCCTCCTATAGAGGGAATCATGCAATATGTGTCCTTCTGTGATGGCCACTTCATTTAGCAAAATGTCTTCCAGTTCTATCCATTCTTTCACAAACAATACAATTTCCTTCTTTTGTAAGTCTAACTAATATTCTCTTGGATGCATAAATCGGAATTGCTTTATCCATTCATCTATCAGTGGACATTTAGGTTATATCTTGGCTATTGTGAATAATGTTGCAGTGAACATGGGGATGCAGATGTCCCTTTGAGATAATGATTTCAGTTATTTTACATATATACCCAGAAGTGGGATTGTTGGATCATACGATAGTTCTATTTTAAATTTTTTGAGAAACATATATGTTGTTTTCTACAGCAGTTCCACTATTTCACATTGCACCAACAGCTGTACAAGGGTTTCAACTTCTCCAAAAACTTGTCAAACTTTTGTTTTTCTGATAATAGTCATTGTATCAAGTGTGAGATGATATCTCAATGTGATTTTGATTTTCATTTTCCTGATGATCTGTGATAAGAATTTTTTCATATACCTGTTGGCCATTTGTATGGCTTCTTTGAAAAAATATCCATTCAAGTACCTTGCTAATTTTTTAAATTGGACTATTTCAATATTTTGCTATTGAATTTTAAAAGTCTCTTATATTTTTTGGAAATTAACTGCTGGTTAATTAATGGTAAATATTTCTTCCCATTCTAAAGGCTACTTTTTCACTCTGTTGTTTCCTTTGCTATGCAGAAGCTCTTTCATTTCAGCTAATATAATAGTGTGTAATCCCACTTATCTCGTTTTGCTTTTGTTGACCACACTTTTGGTGTCATATCCATGAAATCATTGTCAAAACCAATGTCATGAAGCTTTTCCCATATGCTTCCTTCTAAGGAGTTTTACAGTTGCAGGTCATACATTTTAGTCTTTAATTAATTTTGAGTTAATTTTTGTCTGTGGTGAAAGATAAACGTTCCAATTTAATTATTCTGCATGTGGATAGCCACTTTTCCCAATGTAACATTTATTGAAAAGACAATCCTTTCCCCACTATGCATTCTTGACTTTTTATTGAAAGTCATTGTATATGTTGTATAGTTGACTGTACATGGCATAGCTGTAGCATATAAGTTCTCTATTGTTCCAATGTTCTACATGTTTGTTTTTATGCCAGTACCATACTGCTCTGATTATTATTGCTTTGTAATTGTTTTGAAATCAGGAAGTATAATGTTTCTAACTTTGTTCTTATTCAAAATTGTTTTTGTTATTTGGGTATTTTGTGGATTCATATATATTTTAGGATTATATTTTCAATTTCTGTGAAAAATGTATTTGGAATTTTGATAAGGATTTCATAGAGTCTGTACATTGCTTTAGGTGAAATGGATACTTTAACATTAGTTTTTCCAATCTATATTCCAAGAATATAATATGTCTTTCCATTTAGGTTTTTCTGCTTTACTTTCCTTCAGTATTTTAGAGTTTTTATTTTAAAAGTATTTCGTGCTCTTGATTCAGTGTATTCCTAAGTACTTTATTCTTTCTAGTCTTATTGTAAATGGATTTTTTTCTTAATTTTTTGGATAGTTTATTGTTGGCATACAGAAATACAACTGCTTTTTGTATGTGGATTTGAATCCTGCAACTTTACTGAATTTGTTTATTAGTTCTCCCGTTTTTTGGGGCAGTCTTCAGGGGTTTGTATGTATGAGATCATGTCCTCTGCAAACAGTTAATTTTTCTTCTTGTTTTCTGATATGGATGCCTTTTATTTCTTTGGTTTGACATATGGTTTTTGCCCATCATTCTGTTAATGTGGTGTTATCACATTTATTGATTTGTGTATGTTGAACCATCTTTTCATCCTAGGAGTAAGTCTTGCTTTATGGAGATTTATAGGTGATAGAATACAATCTTTTTAATGTGCTGTTGAATTTGGTTTGCTAATATTTCATTGAAAGTTTTTGCATCCATATTCATCAGGAATACTGGCCTGTAGTTTTCTTTGTTTGTGGTATCTTTGGATTTGGTAACAGTGTGATGCTGACCTCATAAAATGAGTATGGAAGTATTTAATCTTCTATTTTTTTTACAAGAGTTTAGGAAGAAAGGATATTAATTGTTCTTTAAATGTATAGTAAAATTAACCAGTGAAGCCACCTGGTCCTAGGCTTTCCTATTTGGATTGGTTTTCCATCACTGACTCAACCTCCTTATTTGTTATTGGTTTTTTCAGGTTTTCCATTTCTTCTTAATTCTGTCTTTATAGGTTGTATGTTTTTAGGAATTTATCCAGTTTATCTAGGTGGTCAAATTTGTTCACAACAGTCCCTTATGGTCTTCTTTTTTATTTCTCTGGCATTAGTTGTAATGTCTCCTGTTTCATTTCCGATTTTATGTTTGAATCCTCTCTTTTTTTTCTTGGTTCAGATAACAAATTGTCAATTTTATCTTTTGAAAAACAATTTTTAATTTTATTGATTTTTTTCTATTGTATTTTTATTCTTTATTTCATTTGTTCCTGCTCTAATCTTTTATTACTTCCATCATTCTGCTAACTTTGAGCTTAGTTGTTTTCTTGTTGTTGTTGTTTTGTTGTTGTTGTTCATCGATGTTTAAAGTTACGATATTTATTTCAGATCTTCTTTCTTTTTTAATGTAGACATTTACTGCTATAAAACATCTCTTAGTACTGTTCTTGCATAAGTTTTTTTTCTTTTTATTAGTCTTTTGGTATTTTGTGTTTTTGTTTTAGTTTGTCCTGAGAGATACTCTAATTCTGCCCCCATGATCCCATCACCACCCACCATGCCCCACCTCCAACACTGGGGATTAGAATTCAACATAAGATTTGGTGGAGACACAGATCCAAACCATATCACTGAATTATAGTAATACATTGGTTTCTTTTACATTCTACTAGTTATAATATTATCTGTTAATATAATAGCATGTAGACAATTATAGCCTCTACTGCATAAAAACCAAAGAGTCTGTTCAAAGAATAAAACAGTAAATGAACTTAAAGAAATGATTTTAAGTTAGACAGAGATCCCCCTAAAATAATAAATAACATGTTGACAAATTTTCAAAAGTGTCAATCAAAAGGGTAACAATTGCCATATTGACAGGCCCAGGGGCAAAGGTGGTGATATTGCTGACAAGATGTCAATGATTAAAGTAATAAAAGCATGGTGACCAGCTCAGGGTGGTGCCTGACAGCAAATCCATGTAACATAAAGGAGTCAGTATGATCAAGGTGAGAGTGACGAAGGTAAATAAAAGAAGCTGACATTTAAGAAAGGTGACAGCAGTAATGTTAAATATTAAGCTTTGGAATAAGAAGCTCAAAATTGTAAGTCAACAACATCAGCCAATACTTGCTCTTGTGTTAACCTATTACCCCTCATATTTCTAGAAGGAGAATTCTCTGAAATAGACTAAGGTGAGGGCAGAGTGTGAAGAGAAAACCAGTGTAGTTGCCCAGAGGTCACTTCAAAATAGAAATAACAATGTCTACAGGGAAGGATGGTTGTGAAGATCAAATGAGAAAAACTACAAAGCCCAAGCATGCTCATTTGTATCCTTCTGTTTCCATGGTAACTCTACCCCACCATCAAGTACCAGATCTTTTAGTAATCTAAGGTAGTATTTATCACCAATGAGCCATGCGAACTTACGAAATCCATTTCCTAAACTCAGTGTCCTCATAATCTAAAACATTTCCAAAACCTACCCATTGTTTCAATTGTATTTATTAAGTGCCTACACATGGCAGGCATTTCATTGGCCAACCACCAACGGTAAGGTAACCACTGTTCTAGGGATACAACAGAGAACAAAACTGACTAAAAATCTATTTGAAGGCTACGTTCTCACAGGATGTTGTCTGCTATATAGTGACTGTTTAGTACATGGGAAGTGATCTAAAATGAAATAAGGTAAACTTTTGAGTATTGGTTCTAAGAATCACAAAAAGTCCAATACTTGTCCCCACTCTGGAGCAGAGTTCTCTGATAACGGCTAGGAACTCACTTATGTGTTCTGACTTCCACATGCTCAGCTGGAGCTCAGAAAAAGAGAAAAGAACATCATGAGGAAAAAGCAAGCTGGTTATTGAAAAGAACAGTAGAACTAAGAACAGAAAAACTTGGGTTCTAGTCCCAGCATTGCTATTAACTAGTTTTAACACCTTAAGAAAGGCATTACATTTTTTTCTGCTATTTTTTATGGATGTTATTCTTGTCTTTATCTCTTTGAGGATATTTAACAATTTTTACAGCCTTTTCAGATAATTCTATTATTGTTGTATTCTTCTGAGTAAATTATCTTACTATGTGAATTTACTCTTTTAAATCCTGTTCCTCAGCTTCCTAACTCATGGCCAACTACATCTCAACCAAATCCAGCACAGTTCTCCATTTTTTTAAATGGGGAAATGGTTAATCCAGAGGTAATTTTGAGTATAAAGTGAATGCTAAGCCTCTAAAAACAATCAACCATAATGGGCATTCAATAAATTAGATTTTTAAATTTTTATATGTATTATTTGGGTTTTAGAACCATATAAAATTACAATTCTGCTCCTCCCATGAATGAGAATAATGAGGTTCAAGATAATGTATTGGAAATTTTAAAAGTTGTTAAGTCCTTGAGCTGGGAATTCCACCTCTATGATGACAATGTTCTGTCTCAGAGACATAAGTGAGAAAACCAAAAAGGCAACATGATATTCCCAAAAGTCTGAAGGCAGAATTAATGAGCAATTAGTTCAGGACTTGAACCCAGACTGCTTGACTTTCAGGTTGCCATTACACCATCCTGGATATTTTTTGAACTGATCCTTTACAACTTGTTTGACGAGATTCAACTTTACTAAATCACTGAATTCAGAAGAACACAATTCTGGTCAAAATTTACAATGAGGTTAGTTTGTATTTAAATTTTCCACAGCAAACCAAAGGTTTTGGGTGTTTTGTTTTATTGTGCTACATTGTCATTAGACCCAGAGGGCCCTATGCATTAGAGCGCTGAAAATTTGGCATGGGATGCATAACACTTCTAGTCCATCTGGACCAGTTGACGCTGCAGTGGTTAATTTCTTTCATACTCCATCAACATGAACTAAGGTTAGATTTCCTATGTATTGGATCAGATTTTTCAGTTATTTTTTTTTTTTTCTGCCCATTCTAATCTTTGGTTATCTCTGCCTGAAGTAGCAATCTACTGTATACTGGCAAGGAAATATTCTGTCTTTACAGAGACAATTTCATTTTAAATTACTTTTCAGGTCAAACATTGCCATTTAATAAAAGTTTGGAACCTATACAAAGTTAATAAAAGGCATTAAAATTACTTATTAGTCATGGTATTTTCTTCCTCTATCACCAACTAGATAGTTTTGTTTCGATAGCTCCATTAGGTACAGCCTCATTGCTCATTTTTTCCTTGACTTCCTTTTAGAACATATGGACATTACAAAAAATAAATTCTCCTTTATACACAAAAAGCTTCACATTACTAGGAATAGAATTTTTAAATATTAGCTAAAGAACACATCACAATTTAACCTGAATGTCCTATCAAAGAGTAAAATTATGTGGAGAGTACTACAGGGTTTAATGTATGTTTATTTATAAGCAACTGAAGACGACTTCATTTTTCAATAACTGTAAGCACATTTGACTTTACTACTTGCCATTTCAAGAAATAAAGATGAGGTCACATACATTTCTGGTACTAGTTAAGTCTAAAGGCTCAGTTTCCCAATGAGACTGACCTGAAGTCATCTCAACACTATGATCCTGACCCAGTGGAAAAACTTAGCATGGAAACAGCATTTAGCCATGACATACTTCAATATTATTTTTTGGAGGCTATCGCTATCTCAAACTGAATCCATTGTGATTTAAAACTGTCTTTTTATTGATATTCATTGTTTTTCAACCTGACAGTGGCCAATGATTTATATCAATCTTCTCTTAACACAGGAATTAAAGAGTCTGCACTATATCTTAAACTGAAGGACACTTTTTCAATAAGTCTCAAGATTTTAATACAGTTGTCATTTCAAAAGCCTACCCCTTCTCAGTTGGAAAGGGGTTTAGAGAAGAAGAAGGCAGTTCTGTTGATAAGATTGTTTTTATCTGTAGCAGTAGAGGATTCAAAAATTAGTATGACATATCGATGATGCCATTTTTTCAGCCATTTTTATTCTTTAAGTGCAAGAACACTGCAGCTGGCTGTCAATCATTAAACCACAAAATGAAATCCTTTGCCTGGCTAGGAGATTTGCAACTATACTGATGCTGGTAAACTAAACACCAAATTATAGCCTTTTCTACCGCTTCACCCAGATTTCACAGGGGCTGCACACCCAAATAAATGCCTCTTGGCTACCCATTCATCTAACAGCTGGAAAGATGACACTTGACATTTGGAAACTTTCCTGTGAAGACTGCTGCAAGGCTTTCCCATTAGCTTCCTGGTGAGACTGTAAGGTCGAATAAGCTGCCTCAAAACCTGCAAAGGGTAACGGAAATACTCTAATATTAAGCCTGTGCAATTTAAATTTCTAATTCTCAAATCATAGTTCTTCAGATATTGTAGAAATCTCTGGTATATTTCAGGGCAAAAAAATGCCTTTGAAGATGTGGAATTAAAGTCATATTTTAAGCAATGATAATGATAACAAGTGTCTTTTATTTAAAGTTGGGACTGAAGGTCTTCTAAGTAACAGGGACTTCAACACAGAGAAGTTCTTGTAAGTTTGTTTTCTAAAATCCCTGACTGTCATATTTTCAACAACTGTTCATCTTTGTCCAGAGCAGAAACCTTTAACATGAGGCAGAGTTATTATCATTCTTTACATTTTTTTCCCATATCATAAGCATTATTCAAGGTAGCTTTAAAATTCTTACAATCCAGCATTGTGGATTCATTTTGAAAATCAGTGACCTCAACATAAAATAAAATAGTAAATATGCCATTATTAAAATGCTGTCATCTTATAAATTTTCAGGTATAAACATGTCTTTTTTCCTCTTCAGAAAGATAATTCCTTTCAAATGTCCCCAAATCAGAAATTGTTAATAAAATGACAGTTTATTAAAGACATCAGAAAGACAAATTTCTCACATAATAGCAACCCAAAAAATAACAGAAGGTAAAAAATTTCATTTATTGATATGAATGCACAGAATTCAATTAGATTTTATCACAATGATCTTTTTGCATGGTACTCAATTTGGAATTCCCTATCTTTAATTGTCTTTATAATTGTCTGTTCTTGTTTGTTAACTAAATATTTTTCAAGTGAAAGATTAACAAGAATGAACAGACTTCCCTAAATGTTCAGTCATATGTCCAAATTAGATGAAATTAATGTTATGATTAAAAAGGAAAACGAAACCTTTAAAAAATATACATGGAGGGCATTGAAGAAATGGGAGACATGAATGATGCAACTTTCAATCTTGAATTCAATATCATCTGAGTCTAAAATCACTTTTTAAAAGTTCGAGACCAGCCTTGTCAACAAAACTAGCTGGGCATGGTGGCGCACACCTGTAATCCCAGCTACTTAAGAGGCTGAGGCAGGAGAATCACTTGAACCCGGGAGGCGGAGATTGCAGTGAGCCAAGATTGTGCCACTGCACTCCAGCCTGAGCAACAAGAGCGAAATTATGTCTCACACACACACAAAAAAGTCAATTTAGTGATGCTGAATTGTACCTCATTAGCAACAATGACAGACACAGATTCCTATGGATGTGCACCTCTTGGCCCCAAATCACCGCATAAACCTAGTTTTCTCATGCCATTCCATTAACAAATCCACCAAAGGAAGCTCAGCTCACAGAAAGAAGATGGAATATCTAGCAATGACTGGACTTCTCATTTCTCTTCGAACTAAAATCACAGCTACCATTTGTACTCACTCTACTGCAGGTCTATGGCATGAATTTGTCTCCACTAGGTCTTGAAATCACAAATTCGTTTCACAGAGCCTATTGAACTGCCATCAGATGGTAATGACTTTCTGTCACTCTTGACCTGGGGCAGATTTGAACTAGTGACCAAGAGGTTAAAGGCTCTGTATCTCATTACCAATCCCCTGAGATAGTTAGTTCCCTCAACCACTAGTGATTTTTTTTTGTGCCTCAGTCAAGCCAGAAGAAAATACCCACAGAAAAAATCGTAAGCAGTAGAAAAGTAGGTCACCAAGGCAAGACATCTATGATAGTTTTGATAAGCCTAATAAACACCTATTTCAAAATATTCCCATATACTACATGCACCTGAGTAGAATCACAGTAACTGTTAAAGAACTTCAATAAAACTTTCAATACTATATCACACAAGCTACCATTAAGCTGAAAAAACCCTGCAGAAAAAGAAACTGAAGATACTTGTGCTTCATGAGCTTACAGGGTTAAGGAATGTATTTTAGATTCAGTATCCTTCCAGAATATTTGTGTGTATCTTGTGTATCTATTCTAAAATAATTCTGCCTCACAAGTTAGTTTCAGAAGGGGGCTGGCAAATTGGAAGACATAATATAGATTCCTAAATGAAACAGTCAAAACATTTTCAAACACCTTAACATGGATACCTACTACAGGAATACAGCATATTTTAATAAGGATAAAGTTTGCTGAAGAAAACAGAATAATAATATTTAGGAACACGTATTTAGGCAAAATCATGTATATACAGTAGTAGAAACACTAAAGCTAAGCCAACCAATGAAAAAATTAACTTTTTGTTGTTTTTTTAATTGTTGTTGAAAGTTGACTTCAAATGCTGGCTGCCAATCAACAATATTCTGTAACTATCCAACTGCAATTATTCTGTACATAACTAAGTAGGCAGTGACTCCTGAAGGCACTTAGAAATGCGTACTCAATTTTTAAAAAAAATTTAATGCCCCGATGCCTCCTTCCTTACACTTTGCATTTTTTTCCTTAAATGTTTGATTTTCATGGAATGAATCCTACCTGGAAGAAAACAGACCTTTTCCTTTTCATTTCTTACCTATATTTAAAATGATGCTCTATACAAATTATTTTATTTGGATTTCTCCCTCAACCTGCTGATTCGTATTTATCTTTCTACTAATAACTCTTATTTTTTGTCTCTCAATATACATATTTTTACTACAACTGCTTTTGTAGCAGCAACATATAAATTTAGTTATTCCTTTCCACTACTGGTAATAAATACTGTGGTTTTTAAAACGTTGCATCTAAAATATAGTCAAATGAAAACAATTCTTAACAAAAGAATAATGACATGGCAAAAATAACTCTAATGATATATCAAACCAGTGAGTTTTGTGATTATAATTTCTATATAGATCAACTTTATTTGACAAAATATTCCATGTTTATAAGAGCTCCTTCTCAGGACTACCATGACTACTGCAGGGACAATGAGCTTCTGATCTGGGATTATAATTTAGAATAATTTAGTTTGTGTTCTATCTCTAAGTTTTCTCTCAGTGGCAGGACATAACATGATGAGATATCTATATAGTCTTTTTCTCTCCACTTTTTGCAACCAAATCTGTTTATATGCTAATACTAGAATAAAGTAAGTGCTCTGCCTTCTGAACGCTATGTGAGTGGATAAAACAAACTCAGTTTCTCTACTAAACTCTCACAACACGCTTCTGACACCAGGTGTGTGGGAATTTCTCCCTACCGGCAAGCAAGCAATCAATTCTGTAGTGGACACAAGCTGAATGTCTTCTAATTTGGCTCAATTTTGACACTATCTACCTGATGATAGCACAAGTTCCTATAGGTTGAGAGCTCAGTCCCCAAAACTACCCCTTACTACTTCAAATGCCAATCGCAAGCCCCAGGTTATTTCACCTGTGATGCTGACCAACCAGTTATAAACTGGCGTTCCCAAAACCCCCTCTTTGGGTTAGATTAACTGGTTAGAGCAGCTTACAGAACTCAGGGGAAAAAACAAAAACAAAAACAAAACAAAACAAAAACCAAACTTTTACTAGTTTATTACAAAGAGTATTTGAAAGGATACAAACACAACAGTCAGATGAAGAGACACATAGGACAAGGTCTGAAAGTGCCCCCAGTGCAGACTCTTCTGTACCTGGGGAGCTGGGTTGTGCCACCTTCTTGGCACATGGAAGCGGTTCTAGTTAACTTTCCTGGAAGCACCCCCGTCACCCATATTTGGCTATTGGCAAGTTCTCAGAACCTAGTCCTTTTGGGTTTTTATGGAAAGTTCATTACATAGGCATGATTGATTAGATCATTGGCCACTGCCGATTAACTTAACCTTCAGCCTCTCTCCTCTCCCTGGAGGTTGGGGAGCATGGCTGAAAGTCCCAATCCTAATCCTGCCTCAGTCCTTCTGGTGACCAGCCCCTATCCTGTAGCTACCTACGGGCTTTCAGCCATCAGTCAACTCATTAGCATACATACACACACACACTCAACACTTTGGAGATTCCAAAGATTTTAGGAGTTGTATGCCAAGGAACAGGGTAAAGACCAAAATTTCACAACATCACCATGTGTTTTTATAAATTAATAACATTGGATGTTAAGTCAGTCTTCTATCTAGTGCTTTTGCAATGAAGAAACTGAGGTCACCTACATGCTCTCTTAACCAAGCTGGTTGCATCTGACAGATTTACTGGACTATTTCCTTCCCTTGCTTTCCTCCCTATGAGACACAAAAGATGTAAAGATGACTCTTTACAACCAGTAGGACACCCCGTACACTACGAATGTCCTGCTTTTACTAGTTGAGTTGTCTACATATCAAGAGTCAGTTGTATGTTTCTCACCCTGTTTCTGTTGGTTATAAATGTAAATAAACAACCATTAATGAGTTATATGGCTGCAAAAAGAAAGAAGGTTGATTCTACGAAAACTAAGTTGAAAGTTCTTAAAGAATATGACAAAAATGAGTTACTTAAAAAGTACTGCTGTCAAATTAGGTGTTGGTCAAATAATTGAAATGACTGCAGGGCAAACATAAAAATCTGGAAAACTGCATTGTATGATTCTTGATGGTCTTGTACAACTTTTAAAAATGAAAATGGTAGACAATATGTTATAGATAGATTTAGGCAAGATACATAATAAACCTCTGGCTATTTTATTTAAAAACATCTTGGCCCTGGATTTTGTTAAAAGAAAAAGGAAAATGAGAAAATATCTATATGCTTTAATTAAAATTATAAGCTTTGGTCATGTGCTTCTCATGTAATAAAACATAAAATAAAATGATGAGGTTAATGTATGCATAGACCCTTTTTACAATTTCCCATTTTAACTTTTTCTGATTAACCAACAAATTATTAATTTTGGTTTCACAGGAAAAGAGAAATTAAGGAATTCAACTAATTAAGGAATTAATTTAGCTATTGTCATTCTTTCGGTTATAAATTCTTTCTTTAGGTACACTGTCAAAATTACCCTTCATATTCAGTAATTCTTATTCATTTGGTAGAAGAAAATAAATATGTCTGGACTCCACTAATATCACATTATAAACAATTAAGGTGAAGTCATATTGAATTATTTATTAGTACAAGTAATTTAAAAAGAGTAAATTTAATATTGTAACATAATGACACTTTAAAAGGGAAATTCTGACAAACTGGAAAACACTTTTCTTCACATTAATACCAGATCTGACACTATCACTTCTATAGGTAAACAATTCCTACCACACTACCTACTCCAAATTAAAATCCTAGCTAGGCAGTCTAGCCCTCGTATAATTACTGACCTTTATCTCATTTTTCCTATATAATCTCTATATTCAGAGCTTCCATTAGTCCCCCCTATGCTTTTTGATGAAATAAAAAGGAGCGCCTGCACAGTGCAGAACTTACGGAGTAACCAAAGAACATCTTTGTGAAAATTCGAGGAAGGAACTCCTTCCTGGGTATAGAAGCAGCACAACAAAAGGTTTTATTGTTTGGTTAGTGGAGCTTGGGCTGAATTTCAGCCAGCTTGTACCCTGGTCTGGGTACCCCTTGTGGAGTGGGCAACACATAAAAACTTATCCAGCAGCCTTCTTTAAACCTCAGCAAGTCTAATTACTCAGTATTATTCTACTTTTTCTTATTATTTTTAAAATTTGTACCTTGTTGTTTGTGATGCCCTTGCTGATTCCACATCCTAATATCCACATCCAGATGGAATCAGTCATTGTCTCTTCCAGGTTACCTCTGCAACTTTATGTTTTTTATTATTGTGTTAAATATGCTGTATTAGGCTTACATTACACAACTCACTTCTTTACTAGACAATAGGATTCTTAATTGCAAATTTAAATCTAATATTTGGGGCTATCTTTTATATCCACTACTTTTTATTTTATTTTATTTTTTTTTTGAGACGGAGTCTCGCTCTGTCGCCCGGGCTGGAGTGCAGTGGCCGGATCTCAGCTCACTGCAAGCTCCGCCTCCCGGGTTCACGCCATTTTCCTGCCTCAGCCTCCCAAGTGGCTGGGATTACAGGCGCCCGCCACCTCACCCGGCTAGTTTTTTTGTATTTTTTAGTAGAGACGGGGTTTCACCGTGTTAGCCAGGATGGTCTCGATCTCCTGACCTCGTGATCCGCCCGTCTCGGCCTCCCAAAGTGCTGGGATTACAGGCTTGAGCCACCACGCCTGGCCTCCACTACTTTTTAAAATGTATTTTTTGAATGAATGAATGAATGAATGAATGAATTCATGCATGGATGACTTGGATTGACGGGAATATGTGGATGAATAAATTAACGGCTAAATAAAATGCTTTTGTAATTATCTAAAGTATCCTATTTCAATATTCATCTGTTAAGACTCTATGCATCAGATTTCTATTCAAATTTCCTATTTGCTATTTTTTTTCTGATCTCATTTTAACAATCCAAGGTGAATGATTTCTAATAACCCACAACAATGGTATACACAGCAAATAGTCACAAAGCTTGGTCTATACCAAGAGCTTTCTATACTTTCTCTCATAATCTTCTCCAAGACTCAAGAGGACAGCAGCTATAATTATTATTATAGGTAATAATAATAATTTATAATTGCTTATTCACCCCATACCCTGGAGTGCTGAAGTAACCTGTCCAAGGCAACATGATTTGAAAGTGCTGGAACTGCATCTGATGTCTTCTCTGTAGTTCAGAGCCCAAATTTATAACCACTATATTATACTGCTCTTTTTTATGCATTTTGGTACTCTACCAAAGGCAAGTGTTGGGCCCAACAGCTATTACTTAATAAGTGGTAATTGAGCAAATTAACTAATGACATTTAAGTGAAGCTCTCCTCAAGAGAAATTGCCTTCACTTTCTCCCAACATGGATGTCTTCAAATAATCACATATATCTGAAAAAGCATATTACAAAGAATTTCTCAACACCCAATTGCAAGGATTAATACTATAATCTGTTTACAAAAATCATATTTTAAAATAAGCTATCTAGTGTTACATTTTCCCCCAAAACAAACTAATGTAAAATATAAGACAAAATGTCATAAGCCTGAGCTGTGAAATATACTGCAGACATTACAGAAATTTTTCTTAACAAATGCTATATTTGTGAGAAAACAATATTATAGTGCTAATGAACTTATCATATAACGAACTCATTAGTTTTCTTAACTCCTCCTTAAATGTATCGAAGATATGTGATTTCTGCATATTTTTTCTATTTAATAGATAAATATTTTGAGAATACAGCAATACATAAACATGGTTCCTGGCTTGCGAAGAGACAGACCAGTAAGTAGGCTTCAAACAAGCAGCACACAGGAAGTTCATGTCACAAACTCTCTGGACGAGGAGGAGGAAGCCAACCCTGAAGGACAAGTGGGACTCAACCAGAGGGAAATGGGTGGAATTGGGGAAAGGCCCGGATTCAGGAGAAATCTCCGGTATGCTTGGGGACATTCAAATCAGCATCTCAAAGCTAAGAAGTTTGGCCTTTACCTTGAGTGTGAGGAAAAGTCATTGCCATTTTTTTTTCTGATCTCATTTAAAGGGTTTATAACCCCCATGATCATGCCACTTAGGATTAAATTAGGATTCAACTGATACTCGAGAAAGATGACTCTGGCTGCAGTGTAGGGGTATTGGATTTGACAGGAGAGAAAGTGGAAGCAATTTAAAGAGAGGCGATAGAGACCAGAACTAAGTTAATGACAATGTGGAGAGAGAAAAATCCCACTTTGTCTATATGTACCTTGTTAGCCTTATCGCTGCTTAGCACTTTGCATCCAACACCCTGGCAGGAAGGTGGAAATGCTGATTTTACTTGACAGAGATTTTTACCTACCTTCCGTCTCTACTTCATTTTAAAATGTAATTCAACACTTAGTTTGACAAGTCTGAATCCTTCAGCCAAATCCAAAACTCTTACATGGCACAACTTTTATTTTATATTTCAAACACTATCATTCCTAGCAATATGTGTTTTTAAAGCACATGCATGTTTTCTTCATTATACCTAAAGGTCTGTTTCTCTCCTTTCTCTATACATCAGATTTCCATTCAAATTTCCTATTTGCCATTACATGGAAGTAAAATAATTGTTCTTTTTTTTTTTTTTTTTTTTCCATCCAAGCCCCACACTACTCAAAGATTCCAAGGAGGAGGTGGAAGTAGGCAGGTGAATCAAACTTTTAAAAGATGATGTAATCAGTGTCAAGTCCAGGCCCTACCTAGCAAATAAGTACGTCCTGCATTAGTTACACAAACATGAGAAGGACAACTAGAATAGACAAAATGGTCATAGAAAAGAGGAATAAATTAAAAGAAGCATTAAAGATAAAGTGAATGTTGTTAGCATGTGGGAAACAAACAAGAGAACCAAAACAAGAGTGGTAAAAAGGCATAGTGTGAGCAGTCTTCCCTGAATAGGAAAGGAAGAATACAAATTTTATTAACAAGAGCAAATTTTCCAGGAACATTTTACATAAATGAGGTAACTGTATCTACATTTAATGAAATCATAGAACAAAAAGAACACAAAGCATTTAGTCAGAAAGTAAGCTACTGAGATCTGACAGTTACACCTTTCTTCCTCAAGACCACAGTCACTGTGGCAAAGTATGCTCAACTTCACATCTCATCATTTCACATTCTGTATTTCATCATAAAACTAAATTGTTTTTAAAAATTACAACTGAAGGGTTGGCATGGTGGCTCATGTCTGTAATCCCAGCACTTTGGGAGGCTGAGGTGAGCGGATCACCTGAGGTCAGGAGTTTGAGACCAGCTTGGCCAACGTAGTGAAACCCCATCTCTACTAAAAATACAAAAACTAGCCGGGTGTGGTGGCATGCACGTTTGGTGCCAGCTACTCGGGGGCTGAGGCAGGAGAATTGCTTGAACCCAGGAGGCAGAGGCTGCAGTGAGCCAAGATCATGCCACTGCACTCCAGCCTGGGCATTAGAGTGAGACTCTGTCTCAAAAAATAAAAAAAAAAATAAGTAAATAAATAAATAAATAAAATTTAAAAAATAAGAATTGCAACTGAAATTCATCAAACGTTTGTCTTCTTTACATTTAGGTGCATAGAGTTTGGAAAACAGATAGGACCTTATCAGGTCCAAATGAACAGATCAAACTATTGTTGGACTATGTAAGATTATAATTAATGTAGATTCTAGTATATGTCCTATAATATTGTATACCATCAGATTTGATAAGTGTATGATCTATGTATTTAAGGCAATAATAAATATTTTGAACACAACAGGACTAATAACTTCACAGTACTCAAATGGTAGGAATGCATAATAAATTTTCTTTCTCTCTTTTTTTTTTTTTGAGACAAGGTCTATCTCTGTTGTCCAGGTTGAAGTGCAAGTGGCACGATCATGGCTTACTGCAACTTTGACCTCCTGGGCTCAAGTGATCCTCCCACCTCAGCTTCCCAAGAAGCTGGGACCACAGGCATATGCCACTATGCCCATCTAATTTTTTATTTTTTGTAGAGATGGGATCTTACTATGTTGCCCAGGCTGATCTTGAACTCCTGAGCTCAAGCATCCTCCCGCATCAGCCTCCTAAATTGCTAGGATTATAGGCGTTAGGTGGCACATCTGGCCCGATTTTCAACTAAACAGTTCTACTACCTAGTCTACATTTTAAAATTTTTATCCAAGTAAGTATGTATGTGACATATTTTATATATGCCGTATAGAAATGCTCTTATAGATAAGTATCAAAAATAAATGAAATATTTATCCATTGGAAAAGAATTAAGTGGAAATGATGAAAAATGCCTACCTGTATATATTTGTGAATGTACCAAGAAGCTTGTTTTCCATCATTCACTGATTCCACTGTAGTGTTAGCCAAACCAACGACATCGCCACCTGCAAATACCCATGGTTCACTAGTTTGCATAGTTTCTGGATCTACTTCTGGGAGACCCCATCTGTTAAATTTTATAGGGCTCAAGGCTTCTTTTACTGGAAAAAAAGTGAAAAACAACAGACAATGACTAATCAACAGACAATTCCAAAACAATAATTTTAAAATTAAGAAAAATTGTGGTTTAGTTATTATTTCAGGGATTCAAACAACAGTTTTTAGTAAACTGTAAAAATGAAAAGCTAACAAAACATTGGTGTTAACAACACATTTGAAGTGCACTGACTTAACTTTACACCTCACACACAGGAATTAAAGACGACAGATTTGGTCAATGTTTCAGAGCAGACATTTATGTCTACGAAGTATGGATCTATAAAGAAGGAAAGTACAACCTTTTAAATACATACAAAATACATTTTCTAAAACTTTATTCATAGCCATCATTTTTACAGATCTGTTACTACTCATATCATCCCAAACTTGTTCATGTGTGTCACTTTTGAAAGTTACATCATGAATTCAGGTCAATGGCTAATCTCCCTTTTACAACAAAACATTTTATAAAGCAAAATGAGACAAAATATTTAACATTTTCGTTAAATTATTTGCACGTACTATTAAGCAATTTAATAGATCTAGTATATAGTTACATTTAGCCAGCAATTTCTGCTTTGTTTTGTTAAAAGCAACAAATGCAAAGATTAACATTAATTCCTTGTGGAAATTGCTCTGTAAAGTAGTTTCCCAATTATTTGCTAAATATGCTGCATTCCAATGAATTTAAAAGAGTCATGGAAGAGGAATGAGGTTGTGCTTCTTTAAGAAAAATATCTAACGAATATTTTGAAAGCATAATACTGACATTTGGAAGAGATCAATGGATGCAATTTAGAGAAAGGGTTGAACAAGAGAAGAAATGAAGAAAGGTGGACAACACCCCATTTGATGGAGTAAACTGAGTAAGCCAGTGTTTAGGATAAAATGTTCTCTCCAGGTAATGATGTCATAATTTCTAAGCAAAGCATCTCAGACTAAGGGCCTTATTCTTTACTCCAACTCAAAAGAGAAAATTTAATCACAACTTAAAGTAAAGGAGGAGAGCTTGGTAGATTTTGGAACAGAAAAGTTAGTTGTTGAAATGATTTATAAATCAAGTATAAGGCAAAATAGCCAAATATAAAAAATGTTATTTTGACACCTAAAACCAGTTTCTTCTGAGTAAAACAGAGGAAAAAAAAGAATAAAATAAACATTGGTATATATTTGTAGCTTTCTATTTAAAGAATGTTAGAGTTGTAGAAAATTATTGAGGGATTACTGTTGATTGTGTTTTTCCCACAAGACCACAGGTTCCCTGAGAACAGAAATGTGTCCACACTGCTTGCCTCTGTTTCACAGAGCACACTACAGTTCTTAGAGCAGAGGACACTCAATTGGATTGATGGATGAATGAATGAATGAGTACACGCGTCAATGATACCATACTCAGGTTTTTATTTTAAAATCTTCTACTGTTTCTATTTGTTTTTTCATCTTTCATTGAGAGGAAAATTAAATATTCATGTAATTACTTTCAAAGCAGAATGGCATTTGGAGGAAATTTTTCTAATGTTTTTAAAGGTCACATGAAAAGAGACCTTTATCATTTGTTCCCCATTGCATAACAGATCATCACTATTATCTGTTGACAGTTACTTGAGTTGCAAGAAAGTCAATAGTGAGTATGGCTCATCAATTCAACCTATTTTAATAATGGCAACTGTAACACACCATCATTGAATGATGTATGTAATGAGCTTTATAAATAGCAACAAGGGGTAAAAATGAACTCTGTTCTATCAGAAATGACCTTATGTTTCCAAAACTTTGGCCTACAAGAGATATGAAATAAAGATAATTATTAAAAAGATTAGAAATTCAAAATTTTATCACTAGGAGATCAAAGCTTTTTTTTTTTTTTTTAAAGTACAGATTTCACTCTAAGCTTGAGCAGGATAGGAATAATTCCTTAGTTATCTCTGAGTCCCACAGCATCAATTAGAGTCAAAGATATGCTTACAGTCGGCCCTCTGTATCTATGGGTTCACATCTGTGGATTCAATCCACTGTGCATTGAAAATATTTGGGAAAAAAATAGAATGTTTATGCCTGTACTGAACATGTACACACTTTTTTCTTTCCATTATTCTCTAAACAATATAGTATATCAACTATATATACAGCATTTACATTGTATTAGATATACCATAAGTAATCCAAAGATGATTTAAAGTATATGGGAGGATATATGTAGATTATATGCAAATAATACACCATTTTCTGTAACAGACTTGAGAGCATAGATGGATTTTGGTATCCATGGGGGATCCTGGAACCAAGCCCCCATAGATGTGAAGGGATAACTTTATCGTGAAGTTACTGAAGCTTAAGTAGGGTCCCTCACTTGCATGGGACTCTTTCAAAGCCCTGTGCCTAATTTCAAATCTCTAAATTTTCCTTTTCTTAAAGAAGAGCTCTCAAATTGTATAAGCTTCAGGCCTCATAACATTTGAATCTTCACTTGAGCACAGTGAATTGTACACAGGAGGTACAGAATAAATGCTTCACAAATTGAAGTTCTTGAAGAATGTGCTTTACCATATTTTAGGATGCAAAATATGTACATAGAACAATTCACTTTAACAATCCACCTGTCACAAACTCGGTTAATAAGTAGTCAGGAAATGTTACTCTGAGTTTAATAAGTAACTTTGCATTTCTTAAAATATTTAGCACCAACATCATAAGCCACCCTAGGGGCATTTATTTGTGAATTTAAAAGCACTCTTCTGTTCACGGGCATTTCTATTGTATATGCACCATGTTATTATGTGTCCCTAAACATTCATAATACTCATGTATACTTCTAAAAATAAGCTTTCTTTCCTCAATATATATTTACCCTTTGAAGTCTTAAACCTGAATATCAACTGTTTTAATTATTTTATCATTTGTAATATCCAGCTAATCTCATTAAAAATCAAACAATTCTTTGATATTCTATTCTAAAATAGAGAAAGGATCTTCTTTCATATTAAAAATCATCTCAGCCTCCTTTTGAAAATTAACTACCAAATTTCCTCCTGCTTATTTTGGAGACCTTCAAGTTTAACATGTTCCTAATTTCACTCAAGAAATAAAAAGAAAAACCAAGAGATCACACAGCTGGTTATGAGATTACTAACATCAATCAAAATAGAGATCATCTGTATATATTTTAATGCCCAATATTTGGCTCATCAAATATCTACAAAAAGATCACTAAGAAAGTAGAACATGGACAACTTTTATAAATATAAGCAATGCTACAGCAGGTCAGAAATGTTTTCTTTAAGTAGCTCTAAGCACCAAGAATGACTGTATCACAAGCACCAAGAATGACTGTATGACCAAGAATGACTGAACATCAAATGGTTAGGATCATTTCCTTGTACATACAGTAGACTCTATTTAAGCAAACGTAATATTCATATATGATTCATACTATATATGAATTTACTGAAACTTTGTTAAATCTGATTATGGAACTAAATACTTTTCCTAATTTCAACAATTCTTTTAAAATATAGTGATTATTTTAATTATTTAATCATTTTTTAAGCTTAGAACTAAAATCAAGGATTCAGTGAAAAAATCCAAGTGCATGTTATTCATAATTTCCCACAAAGGAATTCATTTATTTAGTTGCTCCTTATGAAGAAGACAATCATCCTCATCGTAACTGTTCTTCTATGAACTCCCCACAGCTCTTTTACATCTCTGCTGATACATTTAACTTGGAATACAATAAAAATAAATCTCAGAAGCAAATCTTCTGTTCTGTCTTTACCCAGCTTGGAAGGAGTGAAAGCATAAGTGGATGAAAAATGTATATTTACATTTGCAAACCAAATAATTGCTTGCCATTTCCTCTGAAGTGTTAAATGAATATTAATAGAAGGATTGTATTATTCCTTTCTTGTTTATAAAATGGGGAGGGGGATTTTCTGTTATGTTCATGCACAGATTTCCATGAGATTGCTTCTTGATGGAGACTGTGGCATATGTCCCAGGAGCTCCATAGTTGAACAGAAAAAGAACTTGAAAAAGAATCCCAAAACATGCTTATTCACAGTCTATATTATTCTTCAATTGGGAGAGAAATTTGTTAAATGATATGGTGCCTGGAATTTTATGCAGTCTTTATAAAGAATGAAAACGTCCTTAATTCATACCAAACATTCAAGATTTATGTTAATTTCTGCTTTAATTACTACTATGTTCAAATGAGCTTATTTAAAAAACAAAGACACTCTGAGGTAGCTTTATAACAAGAAATGGTTTTGAAATTGGAACTTTTAGTCAATTTAATGTTATGCATGAAATGATTTTTTATACAGACTTAATGGTATTGTGACACACAAGTTCTTCAATAAGCCACAGCTTAAAATTGCAGAAACCGTCCCTCAGGGACACATCACTGGCAGATGCAGATTGCCAAGGTCAATTAAACTGATGTAGCTGTGCTGTCATATATGTAAAAGAGAAACCCACAAGCATATGACAAGTATATTTCTCAGTGTTTATAAAAAGATGTCAAGAATGTTATATTTTAGTACACAAATATAAATTAATTCTCCATACACAATAAAACAATACAACAGATATCATAATGAAAAAGGATTATTAGTATTCTTTGGAGAGTTTGGTGTGTTATAAAACAATGGGGAGAATAAAAACTTTCAACATTTACAATAAAATGATACCTTGAAAACATAGATGAATTCACCTATGTCCTTGTTGTTTAATTTTTACATAACCTATTACTGAGTAGGACCAAAGCACAATGAAACTAAAAGGCGAGCTGAGGCAGTAATCTCAGTAATTCAGTGCTGAAAGCAAAATCTCAGCAAGGTCAAATAAATTCTAATTACAAGGCCAGGATACCAGAGTTCTGTTTAAATAGAATAACCTGGGGTAATGAAGGGCCAGAACCAGAGAATGCCTCCAACTAAGAATATCAAGTCTGGATGGCTTGAGCTCTGTCTTCACATCTCCCTGCCACCTCTCAGTGTTTTAATCAGTATGCTCTCCACAATGAAGATTCATCGTTTTCCTTCTGCCAGTCTCTCAAAAGGTAACCTTGATTCTGCACCTTCCTGCTCCTCCAGGTCCTCAAATACTGTCTCTTACTCTTTTTAGTAGATTGTATTTGTCATTTTCTCCTCTCCTCTCCTACTTAAAAAAAACTTTGTTTTTGACATGGTTATCTTTTTTCACTGACATCCTTATATCTTCCTTTACCCGATTTCTCAGAGTCATATACTTGGACTGCTTACTTGTCTAACCGCCAAATTATTCCTCAAATGAAAGTATGGTCTCCACGGTCACCAAATTCTGTGACCTTAGTCTTCAGCTCTTTTGCCTTTCTGTAGCATCTAACAGCTGAATGATATTAATTTGATCTCCTTCTCTGATTTGCAGAATGCTCTTCTACTCTGGCTCTGCTTACCTTTAAACGGTTCTTCTTGGGCTCTAGCCCTTCCTCACCTCTTCATTTTCCTCTTCTCAGCTCTCAAATATTCAGTCCACTGCACTTTCTCTGTCAGAAATCATAGTCATTTAGGGCCTTCAATTTCATCTCTATAAAGATGGCCTCAAACTCTCCCTTGAGCTCTTCCTTTTATTCTGGAACTTCTGGATGCCTGTTTAAGATTATAACCTAACGCTCTAATGTCCCTTCCAAATCATCGCATCCAAAACTCAGTTCACATGCTTCCTCTGGGCCTTCCCATCTCATGATTTATTATTGGTGACCTACTTTTTCACCTGCTCTACTCAGTGAGCACCAGTCTTACCTCTGCTTCACTCCTCAAACCTCCTTTCTCTTGCCCCAATGTCAGGAGAAGACCTTGTCCCACATTTCACAGAGAATATAAAAGCTATCACATGGGAACTCTCTTGTCTTCCCATCAGCAAAACTACAAACCTACTGGATCTATACATTCACTCTCTCTCTTCCTTTTTAATACCACCAAGGAACTCTCCCTCCTATCAGAAATCAGTCTCTCCACATGGGCCTAAGAATCCTCTCCTCTTACCTGGTAGGAATTTTGCCCCCATATGCTATATCCACTCTCTTCTCCATTAGCAGCCACTCTCTGCAAATTAGAGGTTTCCAATATGTAGGTACATACATGTACAGTAGTACCTCCCAATTTAAAACCATTCCAGATCTGCATTTGCCTCCAAAGCTTCACTAAAACTTTTTTCACTGAGATGATTAATTGGTTCCAGGTTGCCAAGTTCAGTGAGTCTTCTCAATGATCATCTTGCTTCAGTGTCTGAAATAGGGTGAGGTGAGTGAGGCAGCCAAAGAACAAAATTTTAGGAGGTCCTTACTCTCAGGGTCATGCAAAGGCAAAGTTGGACAGGCACCTAATGTTCCTCCCTCTTGTGTTCCTTGATTTCTCAGCAAAATTCAACAGATAACCACTTCCTCCTCATGAAAGTCTTTTAGCTTTGCTTCCATGACATCATACTTTCTGCTTTTCCACCTGTCCTCATGATGAGTTTTTAATCATCATGATTGCTTTTTCCTATCCCCTTTTTTTCTTTCTTTTCTTCTTTCTTTCTTTAATTTTTTTTTTTTTTTTTGAGAAGGAGTCTCACTCTGTTGCCCAGTCTAGAGTGCAGTGGCATGACCTCTGCTCATTGCAACCTCTACCTCTCAGGTTCAAGTGATTCTTGTGCCTCAGTCTCCCAAGTAGCTGGGATTACAGGTGCTTGCCACCACGCTCAGCTAATTTTCGTATTTTCAGTAGAGACGGGGTTTTAACAGGTTGGCCAGTACCACTCCTGACCTCAAGTGATATGCCAGCCTCAGCCTCCCGAGGTGCTGGAATTACAGGCATGAGCCATCGCATCAGGCCCCAATTCCCTTCTTCAAAACTAAAAATAGAACTTACAAATCTTAGTATAATCCTTGAATCTTGTTTTCAAATATTTCAACATCCAGTCAGTTAACATGTTGTGCCAATCCATCCAATGAAAATTTTATCCTAGTTACTTCTTACATTCCATTAACGTCACTGTCAACTAAAGAACAATGTTAGAAAAAATAATCAATCAGCACTTATGGATCTCTAGTACATGGCAGGCACACTGCTGGATATTTCCATAGAATATCTTATTAGATCACAAAAGAACCCTTGAAGGTGGATATTATCATCCTCAATAAAGCCAAGAGGTAGCAGAGGCAGTATCTGAATCCAATTATTTCTGTCTCCAAAGTCCTGCTGCTTCTGACTTTGGGTGCAGGGGCAAGAGAAAGTTAGAATAAATAGACTCACTACAGTCTCTTAAAATTCAACACTGGGGATCATGGGAGGAACTAAAATGAAGATAGGAATAGCAAAGAATTCTAGTCTTGGCTAGCTTCACAGATTCAGCCTTGAGAGCATCATTTCCAATGAAATCTTTTTCCCCTCCTTTCTGGTGAATTAACCACTAATGACTTTCTGTTACACTAGGCACTATGTGACTTTATTTCAATTAGTTGTTTTACCTCTGCTACTCCTAAGTTCAGATGATATATTTAAGTCAGTTACTTCCCTAGCATCTAGCATATAATTGGCATATAAGCGGAATCTAATATATGTTTTTTGGTCTAAAAATGTAGTATTTGTCCACTCTATTTATTTAGCACTCATATTATTCTGTGTTAGTTATTTTTCTTCTAGGTCTTATTTTCACAATTAGAGAGTCAGTTCATTGTATGGAGAAAAAGTGTTTCTACAGTGAGAAAGAATGGGCACATACTGAATTTCTTTTGATCGATTTAACTATTTGGTTTCCCGACTGCTATGGTTAGATAATTTTCAGTTTGAATATGCTGGTAGAATTCAGGCAGGGTAAAGTACAGATCTGATATTCTCCCTCACCCTGTTCAGGATAAACTTAGGCTCCCTGAGTTGAATGGAAAAGATAGATGTCAATAATAGCCTATAGCAACTCCTTTTGTGTTATTTGTATTCTATTGGGAATCTCATTTCCATTTCCTAAACTGACCAACAAACCAATTCAGAATTAAAACAGTCCAAGCACTTCACCTTGATTTGCTTATTTCTCTGAAATAATTCTAAGACACTGAACTCCTTGAACATTGGATTTCATTTTACCTGGAAGAGATCTCCTCCTTGAAGTTAAGTATATAGGAATTGTTTTCAAATTCTCTGTTGGATCCCCAAATGCTGTACTTTGATTTGTTTATTTATATTTAATGATACCATCTATTTAAGACTGCAGGCCGGGCGCGGTGGCTCAAGCCTGTAATCCCAGCACTTTGGGAGGCCGAGACGGGCGGATCACGAGGTCAGGAGATCGAGACCATCCTGGCTAACACGGTGAAACCCCGTCTCTACTAAAAAAATACAAAAAAACTAGCCGGGCGAGGTGGCGGGCGCCTGTAGTCCCAGCTACTCGGGAGGCTGAGGCAGGAGAATGGCGTGAACCCGGGAGGCGGAACTTGCAGTGAGCTGAGATCCGGCCACTGCACTCCAGCCTGGGCGACAGAGCGAGACTCCGTCTCAAAAAAAAAAAAAAAAAAAAAAAAAAAAAAAAAAAAAAGACTGCAAACTCCTTGAAGGAATAGATCATCCTTTAATCTGGTTTGGACCATAATCATTATAATTCTATGCACATTTGGGTGCTTAATATTTCTTGATAATTATGATACAGTGAAAAAATAGAAAGGGTATTGAAAATTTTATGTATACTTCTCAGTGAACAAAGTTTTTAAATGATGAATTATGTCATCAAATGATATAAACAATTACTGAAAGGGGTTAAGAAAAATGTTTCATATAAAATCCCCATTTGCTGCATTTAATGGAAAAATAAAAACAAATAGGAAACCAGCAGTAAATTATACTTGTGAAAATAATATTATTAAAATATAAGTGAACACTGAAAAATATTTTAATTAACAAAATAAATCAAATGGAAAAGATTCCCTAAATAGAGCTTTAAAAGTAAGTCTATGTGTGTCTGACTGCCATGACTAATTATGTATCCATGTAATGTGTGTTCAATTTGGGCTTATTTAAATAGCAGAAATGCTCATTAGCTGCAGTATATCTGTGAAGCTTCAGTAAACAGTTTAATGGTTTTTATGTTTAACCAATTTCATAAGTTCCTGTAATTTTAGCTTTAGCAGCTCATTAATGTTATTTTTTGATATCCATCTTACAGCTTTTTTTTTCCCTTGTCAATCGTCAGTAGGCACACTCAATGCAAACTTAAAACACACAGTAGAATTTTATTTAAACAATTTTAGTACATAAATAAATGTGCAATTCAAAAGTATAGTTTCTCTATATAGAGAACTAGCTGTATTATCATGTACTCAAGAAATATCAACATTGGCAAAGGCCGTATCTAATACGGATAAAACTGATAGTAATGGAAAACATTTATTGAGTGCTTTCATCAGCATGTAGCTGGTTCTGGGCTAGGCATTGTATATACTATCTCTTTGGATCCTCACAAAATAGGTATATCTCAATTTTATAGTTGAGTAATGTGAGATTGAGATAAGTTACCAAGGTCACACCCTTAGGATTTAAACCTCACTAGAAATCAACTACATATGTAGTTGGAAAATGCCTGAAAAATCCACAGAAGCATTTGGAGATACACACCTAGACCTCAGATGAGGGCACTGTACCTTGGGATTAAATAAATCACAAGTCTGGGTAAAGTTGCCAAAGAAAGAATACAAAAACAGGTGAAAACAGAATCACCCACTTATTTTTAAAGTGTCAGCAAGCATAACCTGAACTAAAGCTACAGAATGATTCCTCGGAGTTACATGAGAATTAAAATATATCTGAGCCACACAAGCCAAGTAAAGAGGTAATTTCAACAAGTATCAAATACAAAAGAAATATAATGTAGGTAAATAGATTGATGCCCTGGAGGTCAATGAACCATAAAAAGGTGACACTTGGAGTTATACGGTAAAGGCAAAAAACCAGAATTCTGAAAGGGGTTAAGGACAAAGTATCTGGCAAAGACATAAGACTGTGTATACAGGCTATTCTTCCTAGGGGTTTGATAATTTTTAATAGGAAAAATAACAAGTCATTACCTTGCCTTCATTCATTCAATTAGAAAAAAAAAAAAAAAAAACTTTTTTTGATCCCTCATGTATTAAATCCTGGTGTAGGCACTGTAGTAAACCACAGATAAGAGACCCGTCCTTGTGTGTTGTAAATTTCATCTGGTAGAAGACAAACAATGAAAAGTAAACAAGTAAGTGAACTATATGATAGTGAAAATATTATGAATAGTGTTACATGAAAAAGACTAGTATAAGATAAGGGAGGTGAGAAGCAGAAGGGGTGCTTTAGATCATAGCAATTATGAAGGGTCAGAGAGTTCCTCTGATGAGATGGCATCAGAGCTAAAACATAAAGGATAAGAATAAACCAGTCACGTTATGACGTAGAGGCAGATTATTCCAAGAAGCGGGAAAGGTGGCAAGGGTATTAAGGATGAGATGCAGTTATAGCACGTGAGGAGTTGAAGGAAGGTTTTATGTGGGTTAAGGAAAGCAAGGAAGACAAGAGAAGAAGTCTGAGAAATAGGCAGGGGCCAAACCAATGAGCGTGTTATAAACTGTGGTAAGAAGTCTATCACAATAAAATAGGACAGCATTGGTGGGTTTAGAACAAAAATATGAAATTAAATAATATCTGTTTAGAAGCTCATTCTGGTAGGATTATATGGAAGTGAGAGTAGAAGCTGGATGACCAGTCTTAGGAAACCATTCTCAATGCAAAGTAAAAATGGCCAGCGTCTGACCATTTCCCTCAACAGAAGGAGGGCTGGCTGGCCTTCAGGACACCTCACAAATACAACACTTTCATATGCTTTTGACCTTACTGTTAATTTTCAGTGCAGACATTTAGAATAAGTCACTTCATTCTTTTCATTCAACCATTTATTCATCTCTTCACTCATTCATCCATTTGGTGAATATTTATTGAGTTAAGGACTGTGCTGGATCTTTGGGTTAAAATATAAATAAAGTACCCTGCAGTGGTACTGTCAATATACTTTAGAATATATAAGATATACAGAGTGAAATAGAAGAGCAAGAATCAAAAAGGAGAAGCATATTTAACTACATGGTCCCTATGTGTGTGTAGGAAACATATTTAATCTACATGCCTCTTTAGATTTCCAGGACCACAATTCTGGAATAAAATTCACATAGCTAAACACTAAAAACATTTCATGAATTAGCAATGATATGTTTTTCCACCCTTACTCTATTATTTCTTATATACCTTATAATCTAGACAAAGAAACTCCCCCATGTACTTATCCAGCCTGTTTAACTATAACTGGAATGTGCTTTCAATCCCTGTCTCTGTTCTCCTAATTCCTACCCAATCCTCAACTATTACAAATGTCACTGCCTCCATAAAACCTTTTAATTCTTGCTGCTGGAAGTCATCTCTCTACCCTGTATGTTACACTAGCAATTTATCTGTTTCTCCTGAGTCACTTTCTACCAAAAGGTAACTTCATTTGCATGCATCTTTCCTCCTTTATCAGACTGCAAGCTCCTGCAGATGGGGACAATGTACTTATTTTTGTGAACTTTAGAGAACCTAAAAGAATCTTGTATAATTAATACAAAACACATATAATAAATACAGAATGAAAGAATGGGAAGTAACATCCCACAAGTATGTAGGAGGGCAGATTAGAAGGATGTCAAAATTAAATTGAAGCATTTGGTTTTAATCCCACCATCAGGGAAGAACAGTTTTAGATTCCAAAGTATGAGAGTAATGTGATGAGACGGGTGATGTAAAGTTCATTTGGCAACAGTATGCAAATATAGGGAGAAACGCTGGGTCACGTTAAACCAAACGAATTGTAAATACACTTTGAGGAGGGCTTGGAAGATCACTGGATATTTGGCAAACACATACTATATAATATGCTTGTCATTCTTTCACATACTTGTATGGAAAAAATGGTTAGGTAAGTCTTAAAAACACTTTAAAGAGCTTCAGAATTACAAAATATAACAAGTATGGTTGTTAAAGGGAAAAAAAAGGTTAGCACCAGATAGCATTAATCCACATACTGTTGGGCAGGATCCTCAAATGGATGTTAACATGAATACCAGTTTCCTCCTCCAACAATGGCAGTATATTACATTTGAATTGAGTAGCTTCCGTATTTTGGGAGTACATATTAAATAAGATTTAATGTAATTTTCCAATTTATACAATAGTATACATGCAGGTCAATGTCTTCTTGTTTTGAGACAGAGTCACTCTGTTGCCCAGGCCAGAGTGCAATGGCATGATCTTGGCTCACTGCAACCTCTGTCTCCTGGGTTCAAGTGATTCTCCTGCCTCAGTCCCCCAAGTAGCTGGGATTGCAGGCGCACACCACTACGCCGGGCTACTTTTTGTTTTTTCAGTAGAGATGGGGTTTCACCATGTTGACTGACCAGGCTGGTCTCAAACACCTGACCTCAAGTGATCCACCCGTCTCGGCCTCCCAAAGTTCTGGGATTACAGTCGTGAGCCACCACGCCCGGCCAAATGTCTAATTTAACCAGAGTATTTTAGATAGGGATGTTGTCCTATTTATATTGTGCTTTGAGCCAAGAACACAAATGCAAAGTAATTAACAATAATAATCTCATTCTGCAATACAAAATACATATCATTAAGAACCTTAGTATAATTTATATTATCATTTTATAATTTAATTAAATCTTACATCTTGATTTTACATCTCAGAGCGGCTTAGTTTAGTTTAACATTTCACCAGCATATTAGGTTTCAGAATAACCTTTTACTACACTATAAGCTAACTAGTATTTAAAAGAAAAATATTATAGGCTGTGGTCAATAAAGCTCAGTTTATCTATTACACTGTCTGTACCTATTACATTAAATACATCTATTACACTCACTGTATGTTCAAAAACATTGGCTATGTTTTATGATTTCTGTTCTCTGAAACAATGACGTGATTTTTGTTTCCATTTTCTACCTTCTTTCCCTAACAAAACTTGTTACATGCCACTGCTCTACTTCTTATATGTAATCTTTGATTTGAGGGAAAACCACTGATTTATCCACTGTCTCCCTGTAAGAATGCATATGATATCAACCACTAGTGAAACCTGGAAAATAAAGATAAGGAAAGGCTCCGAACAGAGCTATTCACTGGGGAAACAAACCTATTCCTATGCAGTTATTAGAGGGAAGTAAAATAATTACAGAAATATCATGTTGTGCTTCAAATGGATATCTAAGGCAGTTGTAAGTGATGTGATGTTGATTCCAAATCACTTGCAACACTGTTATCAGTTTGACCTCCCTCCTCATCACCTCCACCCTTTTAAAATAATTCCAAAGAAAAACTGTGCAAGGATTCCATTACTTTGGATAGTTATTCTGCAGAAATGCTAGTACTTACATTAGATTCCACTACTTCACCCTCACCCTGCACAGTATATTTCATAACAGAAAGATGATTAATCTTTCAACCAAAGAAAAATATTTCTGATAATAAGAACAATTTTTGAAAGTACAGTGTTCCAATTAGGTTCCTGAAAATTCTTCTTGCCCAAAATATAATTAAAAGCAAGGCAATGTACAAAAAAGACAAAAATAGTTCATTTTCATCATTTGGCAATCGATACAAAGGATCTATCCATGTTATTATTCAGGCATTTTAAAATAACACGGCAGCACATGAGGAACTATGTGTATTAGTAAAAAGTGGACAGGAGGTAGAGAGAGTACCATGGAATAAAACTGTCCCTTGATGTCATAACCTCCTAAAAATATTTACCATCAGAAAATCAACAGTAACAAAAGCTGACTTTTTTTCTCTTCATATTATGGAATATGAGAGGCATCTGGATTTCCAGAATAGATGCCACATATACTCTTTTATCACACTTTTAAGAAGCTGTTATTTAAATGATAGGCTATAACACCTTTCATCAATTAATTAAATCAATGAATGGCTCCTGTTGTAGGCATTAAGATATAGCAGTGAAAAGACAGGAAGATGATGTATAATGAATTCCAATTTCAGTCATTCTCTGTTTCCTTAGTTCTAGTTAATAGAACTAAGTAATAGTTATAGTAATAGTTAATGTAATAGTTAAGAGTCTAGTAATAGTTAATGACTGTTTTCAGTCATTCTCTATTTCCTTAGTTCTAGTCCCCTGCTTCAGTTGTTCAACAGCAAATCCAAATTCAACACACCACCCTTTCACTCATATCTCTTCTATCTGCTACATTTGTGAGTTCTGTCAGCACTATAAACACCTGTTTACCTCCCAGCTACCTACCTCACATCTAATCCCTTTATCAAGCAGATAACCAAATCCTGACTATTCTACTTAAGAAATATATCTTGATTCCGAATTTTCTCCTGTATTTCCACTTCCTCTAACTTAGTCATGGTAACTACTGAAAACAATTATTTTAATCATTTTACTAGTCTTTCTTAATTTCAGGCCATCTTTCTCAAAATTACTGACACTGTGTAGTTCCACACTCCTGATGCTGCCTTCCATGTAAAGAAACAATCATTTGTGTAACATTCAGGGTGTTGCATTGCACCTTTCTCGCCTCTCTCCAAAACGCTAAAATAGAATTCAAATTAGTGAATCTGGAAGAAGAAATGAGGCGTATATAATCCACCTTGGTCAAACCTATAACTTGAGAGCTGCCCATTTCAGCATAGGTTCTCTTTCTCCCCTTATACTGAAAATGTTACTGGGCCAGCTTCTCATAACGGCATTTACTGTGTGGGATCATACCCTGTGACTGAATAACTCTACCTAAATCAGGAACCAAATTTAGAAAATGCATTTGCCGACTAATATGAACCATCTCAAAATGTGGTTGCTGATTTTCTAGCCCCCAACTATTTGAAGATTATTACAAATGGTGCAAAATCCAAGCAGAGAGAGGGAAGCTCTAACACCTGCTAGAATTACCTCATTCAAGACAAAGAGCTCTTCCTTATTTAAACTTCCTCATTTGTCACCTGCACATCTACAGCATAAAATTCAAAATCCCTACTTTAGCATATAATCCTTTGACTCCACATATACTTTAGCCATATTTCCTTCCATCTTATCCCTACCTGCTCCCTACCCTTATGTAACCACACACCATCTGGTTCAGCAAAACAGAATGCCTCCCCATTGTCTGGGCATATGAGGTCATTTTGTCAGCCCATACTTCTGTATATGATGTTCTCTGTAACAGGGAAACTCCTACTCAAGCTCTAAAACCCATTCCAAATGTGATCTGAAATTAGCACACTGTGTTGCTATATATGTATTTACATGTCTGTTTCTCTCATTAGCCTATAGGTCCCTGAAGGGCAATGACTCTTTTACTTATGTCTGTATTCCTAGTGCCTGAGCAGTGCCTGGAACACAGTCGTGCATCAAGAAATCTTCATTGCACGGTGAATAATGAGAGAATGAATAGTAGAAATTATAAAATAAAAAGTTCTATTTTAGAAATACAAATGAAAAATTCAGACCTTCATTTATGAAGATGAGAACATGCATGAAGTAAGTAGGCTGATGACAACTTTGTAAAGACATATTTTTTTTACAGCTTTTTAAAATGACTGTAAAATGACTATTTAATCTAACAGTGTGGTGTTGAGCAAATTGCATAATCTCCCTGTGGCTTCCCTCCCTTCCACCCCCGTTCCACCTGGAAACTCCTACACATCACTCAGACTTCAATTTACAACCCACTTCCTCTAGGAAGCTTCCCTGAATGCTTATACTCTGTTCTGTGCTTCCTTGGGAATCTAAACTCCTTAAAGTACAATTTATTGTAATTATGAGTCTCCCCCGTTAAAATGTGCATTCTTGGAGGCAAAGTTTGCATTTCTCTTTTCACTACTTTATCCCTGAAACCTACCTTAAAAGAGAGCCTGCACTAGCCATCATATGTTATCTAAAAACCTGTGAAGTGAGGGGATTAGAATATATGATCTCTTAGGTCCCTTCTAGCACACTTAGAAATAAAAATAAGGAAAATTCTAATGCAAGTTATTGTATTGTATTCAGTGTATTATACCAGACTGATTACTTTAGTTCTTAATGTTAAGTAAGAATGTCATTCATTCTTATTTAAATTAATCCCTAATAAGTTCATTCCTCTAATGTTTTGCCATTAGTCAAAAAGATATCCTAACTAGCAATATAGTGCAGTGTTCTTTAATCTGTTCTTTGAAACTTCATTGTAAATATTTGTTTATTAAAATGCATGCAACAGTGAAAATCTGACCAATTATGATAGCTTCTCAAATCAGTATTCCATTTCCCTCTTCCCCTTTATTTTTGATATGAGAAATTTTGTAAGCTGAAGGCCATAAAGAGTGGATAGTTGTTCAAAGAAAATTTTGCCACCAGTAGCTTCTATAAGAGATGTTTTGTTGTTTGAAAAATAGAACATGATGGTAACCAAAAACTGGGGTTTCTTAAAATGTCCTAGCTTTCTCAATTTCATTATAAATTACCAAATAAGTTACATTTTAATAAGGAGTAAATCAAATCAAACATACTGATTCTGGGTCTTTTAAAGCATAGGCAACTACCATTTCTGAATACTTAATTCATCTGGTGCTAACATTAAAACATTTTTTGCAGGTTTTTTCCAATACCTAAACAATTGAAAAAAGAAAAACGGACACATTTGAACAATTCTTGACTTTTTGCATCATAAGAATCTTAGCAAGCCATTCCTTAACTAACTGGCAATTTCTAGTTCCGAGTTAGGCCAGAACAAGGCAAATTAACCCATGGCCTGCACCTTTTCTCAGTATGGGGGCAAGTGAATCAAAGCTACACTGAAAGCTGCTATTGACAGAATGTTTGATTTACCCCATGAGGCTTTCAAAAACTTTTCTGAGGGCCTTCTAATAAGAGGAACTGATGAGTGATTTAAAAATCTTTTTTTTTTTTTTTTTCCTGAAAACACTCCCTTATGGAACTAATTGCAATCAATGTTATCAAGGGAGTTGATTTCTAAGAGTTGCATTAAAGATTCAGAATTATCTAGGTTTTGTGTTTCCTTGTTATCTCTAGTTCCCAGTGAGTGAGCAGAAAGAAAATGAAGGCAGTGGGTGAAGTATATAAATTCCTTTCCTAAGAGAAGGGTCGTCGTATCTTCCCTGGCTGTGCCCTGAGCTCAGTCACCTTGTCTCCGCGCTACTGAGCAGTGTGGTGCAACATGATGCTGAGTCCATCACTATTCATCCTAACGTCTTCCTTCTGAAAACATGGGTTTTAAATCTTAGTTATGTAATCCCATAATTTTCAAGCATTTAAAATCTCAAACTTAGCTGAAAATTCAAAACTGCCTTTCTTTCCTTAAAATACAAATGAGCAATCCTTACACTAAACAAACAAAAAAATTTGGTCCAATTTCACCACTTCTAAGAGGAAGAACCAAAGTCATTTAAAAATATGTGCTTTTTACATATCGTATTTTTAGAAATTCAAAATGGAGATTTCTAACAACTAAAAATAGTTGAAAAATTGTTTTCAATGGCATGAAAAACATTAGAATTGATAATAGTTTAAAAATATATAATACAGCTACAGACTGTTCAATCTTTTTTCAGGAAAAAAAACCTAACCAAATATATGGAACATTTTCTTATTAAAAATATCATGAATGTATGAGCATCTGCTTCACTTATTTACAAAGTCATGTTGACAGAGCCTCCAAGGTTCCTGATGAAGTCTTGATATTCAAATGATTTTATTCCTAAACAACATGAATAGCTACATAAAAGTTAATATAAATCAATTTAATTACTAAAATGTGGTTTTGTTACAGATTAATAATAACATCTGTAACTTAAGCTTACTATATGCTAGGCCTATATGTAAATGCTTTACATATATTTTTAATTCATTTCTTCTAAATAACTCTTAATGTTGATACTATGGTCATCCCCCTTACACCATGAGGACCATGAAGAACAGGGAGACTAAGTAATTCTTTAAGACGATGAAGTTAGAAGGAGAGCCAGGTTTCCAGCTAGGCAGCCAGGCTCCAGAGACCCTACTGTCAGCCAATATACCAGATAGACTCTAATTAGTGTAATATTTATTGTATTATGAAGAATGCAACAATTTATGCCACAACAAAGGAAAAAGTCATGGCAATAGAATAATAGATTTTTCTAACTTTTACATTTTCTAAGAAAAATAAACCAAGCAGATCCCATCATAGGAAAAAATAGTAACTCATAATAAAATTAATACCCTAACATGAATCAAGTCAAGTCAAATGCACTAATATTTCTGTGGATCTATTATGGGCACACTAATATGTCAGTTGCTATTGTGACTACAGTTTAGTATAAAGGTACACTCCTTGTCCTCCTTGGAGTTTATACGATGATTTGAAAATAAAATAGATTCTGAAATATCACAGAAAATAAAACTTTACAAAGTCAAAATTTCAAATAATGAAAGAGTGGTTGTGGTACAATGTATGGAAGAGGCACAGAATCACAGAATGAGCTAAAGTACATTCATTCAGTTGTCTGAAAGCATATTCAACAAACCGTACAATTATGTCATCCAGATCTCCTAGGAATGTGAGGACAAGGTCAACCTTATTGCCTCGGTTGTAAAAATGAAGCCATAAGATTACTGAAAGGGGGAAAGAATTCTTACTAATTCAAAACTAGCAGAAATTTGGGCCCACTTAACAACTGGCAGTTTGGTTCCAACAAGAAAGAGAAGGAGAGATACACTATAAAACAAACAATAAATCAATTAAACCTGACATTGTACCAACAAACAAAAAGAAACATAATTCAATTCAATAAATACTGACAATAGTGTTTAGCAGAAGAGGAAACGTCCTATATTAGGAATTATATCTATTTATATCTTATATATAAATATGTATTCATATATTTATATTATACATATAAGTATAATAAAATATACATATACATATTTTAAATAAATGTTTAGAACTTTCCAGTGAATGGAGAATATTTGTAAAGGAGAAATGCAGTTACAGAAAGTTTGTGCTTAATCTCCTGATAGCCTTTATAGTCTATCTAGAAAAATAAAATCCCAAGTTAATGTGATAAGATCTGGAATCGTACATTCTTAGAGGGAATAGAGGAGACTTTTTTTAAGTGGAACTGTTTTGAGTTTTTCACAAGGAAGATATGTAAGGCTGAGGTTACATCAATTGAGTCAGAAATTAGACACCATTGCTTTTAAAATTTGAGCTAGTGTTTAATGAAGTCTTCAATTAAATTATGCTGATCAGCATATATATTCCATGCACATGGATATGGAATATGTAGTCTTTTGTTCCTACTTCCCACTCCCTGGTACAATCCAAAAAGTGGTGGATGAAATATAATTATGTAAAGTAATGATAATTACTTATCACTCTTATTATCCTTAGTGGCAATGAAATAATTAGCAACTATAATCCCAAAATCTTGTCCAAGTTTATTTTATAAATTTGATATACTTATCTTTTCCATAAGCTCTTGAGGTACTTATCATTTTATGACAGGAAATGTTTATTACAGATATATTACGTGCATAACACTAAAAAAGTTATTTTACATTCTCCATTGTGAAACAAATTTAGAAACTTACAAAGATTGTGTAATATTTCAGAAAATACTGACATTGAAAATGTAATCTCCTTTCAGTCTTCCAATTAGCTTACCTTTTCAGGTTCTTATTATTGATATATTTGAGATTTTAAAAGTATTTTCATTTAAAATATTATTGTAATCAGACTGCTGAGAGTGCCATTTATCACTGTACTTTATATGTACTCTGTCAAGTTTACTTCATTACTTGAATTTTTCAGCATGTCTTTATATAACGCATTTACCAAAGATTTTCTGTTTTACCACTATGAAATGTGCCCTGTGTTGGATGCTGGGAGGAATAATTCAACAGCGAATGGAAGAAAACATAGCTGGATTCACAGAATGTATGTAAGACCAATTGCTGATGTTCTCAAGTGTTGAGAAGTGGAAGCTTTATACCATAGCGTAAGATAACATTGGTACATTTAATAAATACTGTAATTAGAAATTTGAACTGGGGTAAAATTTTAAACTTTGGCTATGGGGAGTACTAATGGTACCATTTGCAACAACAGTAAAGTTGAGAAAAGAACTGTTTTAGGTAAATCTGCTAAGGTGAACTTTTTTTTACTTTGTGCAAGTATCTCTCTTAATGTACACATTCCTCAGGTTGTAATAAAATTAATTGATTACAGATCTGCCTCCACACCTAGTCTATGGAATTTTAAATTCCATGCAATGACTCGCTCATTTTCGTACTCTCTAGAATACATTTTGGTACTTGGCATTCATTAGGTACTCAGCAAATGTTTGTCACGTGCACGAACAAAAATTTAGTATGAAAAGAGAAATGGGGAGTGGAAAACTAGATTTCAGAGTCATTTTTACACAAACAGGAAATAGTGCCTACTGTTAAGTCTAGCCACTGTCTGGCACACAGAAGTTCATTTATACATCTTGAGGAATGAATGCACATACGAATGGACAAATGAAAGAATGAACAAGACATTCAGTTCACTGAAGAAATAAATATATTAAGGAGAGAAAATGAACAAATTCTGAACTTAGGAAAGTAAAAAGCTAGAGGAAGAAAAGCAGTCAGTGATAGGGTTGGAAAGGAATAGTTAAAAGACAAAACAAGGAAATAAAGTGTCACAAACAAGAATGTGTTCTAGTTTTGTTTCCAAGTCTTTCACATTATTTCACTTTAATTCTGACAATAGTTCTGAGAGGTTGAAAGATAAGGTATTATTATGCTTGTTTTTTTAGTAGATAAAGAAATTGAGCCTCAGGAAGTTTAAGTGACTTGGAGGAGAGCATTTTAAACAGAATTCTTAACATTATCAATTATAAAATGTAGAAAATATAATAAGGACTGAAAAAATGTCACTGCATTTGACATGCAGTTCATTGAAGTCTGTGCAAAGTGAGGTTGAAAAGGAGAAAAGTAGAGGGGTGGAAAGAGAAGTAAACATTTTAAGAGATGAATGCATTAAAACAGGTGTCACATATGTGATTATCACTAGGTACCACGCAGAAATGACATCATATAGTGCTAGGATGGGGCGGAATTTATGGTAGAAGACGGTTAACATGAATATCTTCTCTTCTTACTCAAATGGACAGCTTGCTTCCAATAAAATGCTTTTCATTGTATTTTACATATATGTGTGCATATGACAGTTTTCTGACTTTGAAACTTTAAGATTTTAAATTTATTGAGTAAGATCTTCGTGATCAAATTTTAACAAATACTGCTTCTGTGACTCCTTTCTTTAATGTTTTCCATCCAAAAGAACAGTATCAAAAACATTTGGATGGCGTCCAGGAATTAATGCTATCTCACATTGCAGCTCTGTCAGCTCCCCTCTCACTTGGAGAATAACATCTTATTAATGTAAATATGGAAGGCGCCTGGTAAAGTTAGTAATTGTACTTAAGGATAATTTCTACAGGCAGTTTATAATTTCAAATCAGAAGAGGAAAAAAAAAAACATAGCGAAGAAACATTTTTTTTCTTGACTTCTCTAAATGTGTAAGAGGTGGCATACATGAAGTACTAGAAGAAATATACACAGTAAATTCTGTAATAAAATGCATAAATTGTGAAATGACCTAGTCAAACTTGAATAGATGAAATTTTCTCCTTCATATTTTATATGCTAACTTAAATCTTTTATTCCTCATACATACATGCACAAATACACATGCCCGCACACACACATACAAGCACAAGCTTATAAAATCGTATCTGAGATTGCAAAAGCTGTTTTCTGAGTCAAATCTGTTTAGGTTTGTTTAGGAAAAGATAATTTTTATTAATATTAGGATTGCCAATTATGGAACATAAGTTTAAATACTTAAGCTAACCTTTTTGGATAGGCAAATAATCAACAGAATTGCTAGTTAAACATGATTCAACATTTTACTCAAATTTTGGTGATGTACATAGTATTTAATAGTTAGAAAAATGGGATTTTTAAGATAATATAAGCACTTTACGTATTATTCTTTTTTCCTTCCTGAATTCAGTTAAATAAATAAACCATCCTGTGACTATGTCTACATACCACATAAATGTCTACATAAAAAGTGACAAATTTAGGCCATCATCCAGCTATGTGAAAACATTTATCTTAATGACATTAAACATCTGGACGTTTCCAAATACCAAGATGTTTGATGTCCTGCAGATAAAATATCTCATGACTAGTTGAATCCTTTACTTATCTGTGGCATAAAAATATACATTTTCATGTATATATCTCTTGCAACTTCAGACAAAAAAATGTAATTTTAGCATGGATATAGTAGGAAGTCATAGACAGGAATCATCAGGTTTAGAGAGATTTTTGGTATGGTTGTTCTTAACGAATCTCTGACCTAGAAAAACATATTTTATTTTCCCTTCACAGAACGACAGAGTTAACTGTCATTTCAATAATATGAATTAAAAGGTAAAAGGATTCGTAAAATGAAGGTACCTAGACACATAAGCTTTCATCTATAATGACCTACAAAAACACTATATGTGGGAAAAGTATAATATAAAGTAGTCTTATTGACTGAATCATTATTCAATTGAAATGTTACATAAAACATCTCTTTCTCTCATTATCTTTTCAAAAAACATTTTGTTTTTTCTTAGCATGTTCATTTATGACATCCAGGTGAAAATGACAGACATTTAAACTTTCTAATTTGATAATTCTGACGTCTGAAGTGATGATCTGGCACAAGGATGGTAATAAACACAAATTCTATTTTTGGCCATTCATTAGATTTTAATTTGTCTGAATCATTGAAGACTGGCTGTTCCAACTATTCTGCCTCATTTTCTTACTCTAGTCTAATTGAAGAAAAAGCAATTCTTCTATAAGAAGCAAGGCAAATACTGTTATAGAGTAGAATATGTGTTTTAGTTATAAACATAAAAGAAAGATTAATGTTCTTTTCAATTCTTGCCACTTTAAAAATAATTCTGTATAAGCATTAAATACCATTTCTAAGCCTTTTGAATAAAGATGGCTTTTATATCTTAACTAGAAAGAAAAATAAATGTTAAAGTGAAAAACAATTCCCTGAAAGCCAGAAACTATTATAGCACTAAAATAATAGACAATTGCATCACACATTTCAGCTCCCAGCACTGTACCTTTAGGATCACTCAGAACTGAACCAAAGGCACTGATGACCACATCGGCTTTCAGATGGACCATCTGATCTTCATCTTCGTTCCATTTTCCAGTTTCATCTTGCTCTGTCCGAACAAATTGCATAGCAGTAATTCTCCCACCTTTTACTATAACCTTCCGTGGGGACAGGAATGGCAGAAATTCACACTTTTCTTCCTTAGCAAGTTCCATCTAAAACAAAACAGAACAGAAAAGAAACTTGAAAATGTTTCTTATTCCATACAGTATTTGATTTCTAATTGAATTATACATGCTAAAGCTTATGATATTAAGTCAATATGCAGCTTTTTCTTTCACCAAATCTGAGTTTCAGTTACCAGTTATTTGCATTTTGTAAATCACTGACTCAAGGAGTCTTGAATTGGAGTAGTAATGTGGACGTTTATAGATCACGGCATCATAAGGTATTTCTCAAGTTTTAAGTACTGCATGCTCTGCATTTGGTAGTTTGTGAGGTTTCTGACCATAGTAGCCTATTATTTTTACGTTTTCAATTCAGTAGATTAAGCTCTCTTTTTAAATCATGCTGCATATTAAAATAAATACTTCTGTTTATTACCAGGCTGCATATATCCAAGCTGGAAAAAAGTCAATAAAGTGGGTGAGCCAATCTGTGCAAGAACATGATTAGAATGGTAGGTAGGAGAAAAAGACTAGAGAAACTCTGCAGAACTAAGAAATTTAAAAAAAAAAAAAAAAAAGTTCTTCCTTTTATAAAACCACAGAAGCAAATACTATAAATGAAAAATTGAAGACAGTGAAACAAGCATGTTCTCCTGATGAATCCCCAGTTCTTCCCCATTTCCAACATAATTCATTCTGCCATAAAATCTGGATACCCCGGTTTCTGTTTGTTTTCATATGCATCATGGAATGTTCTTTGAGACAGAATATTAATATTGACTCATTTGCTTATTTTTCCATTAATTGCTTTTGGAGCAATCCAGACCTTTTTCAATGTAATCAGAAGTACTATGTTCAATGTTCTTTTCTTAAAAAATGCAAAAATGTCATACTGAAGTGTTTTGGGATGTTCAGTCTTATTATTTTCCTTCACTCTGAAAGCCAGGCAGATTCTCAATAGGATCCCTGAGTAATGTTTCCACTGAGGTTGTGTGTATGAGGCTTCAAGCTAAGAGTTATCTGGGCTTTGTCAATATGAAAAAACTAAGACATAAAGTAATTAACTCAATGCTGTAATCAGGCCATGGGCCCATTTTTCAACAACCTGTCCAGAACTAGTGCCATGAATCACTATCACCTGGAAGGTTCCTTAAACCAGACTGCACAGGACCGTTTTCAGAGTTTCTAACGAGGTTTAGGTAAGGCCTGAGGATCTGCATGTCTAACAAATTCTTAAGGTGATGCTATGCTTCTAGGGCACAAAAGATACTTTGTTAACCACTGTCTTTATTAGATTATAGCTGACTGGCTCAGAACTTGGTCTCTATGACACATTTTCAAAGACAGTAATATTGCTCCTAGGGAGCAAAAATTAATTCTTAGGAGAAAGAAAAAAATCCTTAGATATCATATTGGTCTGGTCCCTTCAAAGAGCTGAAGTATATAAACAGTTATACAGTATATCTATGGTACTAAAATTATAGCAGGGAGGATTAAGAAAAATCTAAAGATACTCCCAAAAGGGGTAAGAATAAAATGGTTGGGAAACACTGATCTATACCATACATTATTATGAAGCTACTCAATCTATGTCTTATTTAGGATTTTGAAAAATATTGTCATTAAAGGCTTAAAAATTGGAACCACATACAAATTATTACACAGTCTTTCCCTTTTTATTATGAAAATCAAGAAATTAGCAATATAAAAAAATAACATGTGGGATGTTATGGTGGTAAATATACAAAACAGTTGATATAAAACTGTCACTCCTCAGAAAGGAAGATTAGAGGTAAGTGGAATCGAAAAAAAATTGAAATCTGCTCTGCTGTTTATTTGGGATAGTTTCCTTATATATAAAATGGGGAGAACACCATCTCATTAATTGGTATGTGCGTTGTTAATGAAAACAACTCCAAAATGTAAAATGCCTAAAGCAGAACTGAGCATCTAGAAGGCTATGTATTCGTAGTTACTATTTTCTGAATTCACTTTTTTTTCCTCTGAATCATTCTTCAGCTATTCAATATCACTTAGAAATGAGGTTGTGGTTTCAAGAGAGTGGTGGCCCAATAACAAAGGTTAGTAAAAGGCAGGACAAAGACAAACCTTAGACTCCTCTTTCATTTTCTACAAAATAAAAATGTACGATTTCTGGAAGGCAAACTATTCCTTGAATAATTCAAATGACAAAATAAAGATGATTCCAATATGTAAAATATGTTTTCTGTATCACTTTTGTCACATTTATGCCACATATCACCTTGTAACTCATCAATATAAACCAGTTTATTGTGTTTCAAAATGGCAAGTGGTGCTACGTGTTAATGATAAGGCCACCCTTGATTGAGTAACAACTCCAAATGTTTATGGTTTGAATAAATCAATATACAATGTGTATCTGTAACAGTACTGTTTTCTGTGGAGGGCAGAAATGAAGCACCGGGCTACGCCGTACCCACTGGGAATATGTCTCACTGATTGACTTAGGATCTGTTTGGCCCCACTCTATCTTTGCTATCTATTAATACTTCTATAGTATCTACTATGACATAGAGATAATCTCCCATACATTTTGGCAAATTTGGCATTAAATTTGGAAACAAAAAATTGGACATAACTTACAAAGCAAAAACTTCTATGAATTTAAAATAAATATTATTAATCACTGAATGCCTCAGCATGTTTTAGTAATGTTCACACCATGGTTTTGATTTTTAAGGACTTTGTATAACCATACATAGATATAAACATAAAAAAATGGCTTTAGTATATGCTCATCTCACATCATAATTTTCTATGTGTACCAGGTTTGATTATATGTATTCAAATCTCTAGCATTCTTACCAATTATCCGTCAGTGCACTGGGGATGGCATGAACACTGGACCCCACAGAGATTCGTCTGCATTTTTTTGCTTTTCAAACTTTAGAGATTTTCTTCACTCACTAATACATGTAGAATTAGACTATTAAGCAGCAGACATAAATCACACCACTTTCTGCTATTTTGCTACTTGATAGCTAGATTTACCATTTTACATAAGAAAGGGAAAACCCTTTAAAGAAAAAAAATAGTTATATCATTTGCATATATATATATTTGTTTGGAAAGTATTAATATTGGGAGAGTGAGATAATGTTAAGATTTATCTTGGGAAATAGGGAAATATTAGGACAGTGAAAACACAGGGTAAACTTGTATAGTGAATGCTTATAATTTTATGCTGCCTTGACATCTATTTTAAATATAAGTTGGACTTCGTTATACCAGAAGAAAGATGCAGTCACCCTTGACACACACAGTTTCCAATTCTATACTCTACCTCCCTGCAGCACCCCCATTTCTCAGTGTGGTGCATCAAGATATTTGCCTTATACACCTGCTCCCTGATCACCACTTCCCTATGAAATGAGTAGACGCAGCCTGCTGGACTGGTCCTGCTGATCCTCCACCCTGCATGGACTGTGCAGACACACCACAATGACTGCCTCTCAGTCACTGCTTGATGTCCTGGAACTTGTGCTTTGAACTAATCAGTTAAAATTTCCCACGAGAAACCCGTTTGTATAACGCCCTGGATCCACAAATAAAGGCACTGGCCCGCAAGTCCCATTTTCTCTCTTCCTTTCTCTCTCTCTCTCTCCATTCACCCCCGACCTCCGTGTGTGTGACCTCTGTGCATAATGTGTTCCCCTTCAGGAACTGTAAGTAATAAAATCTTTATTTCTATTTTGAGCCTATCCCAATCACTGAAGGAGTGCTCTCATCTTAAAGAATCCTAAATTAAAATTGTGACGTTATATGTGAAGTGAAATATACTTTGAAATATTATTGGACATCATAAAGATTTACTTTCATTATTTAACAAATCTATTATTTGTCTTGTTATAAATCTTGTTTTATTATTTTTATTTTATTTTATTTGAGATGGAGTTTCGCTCTGTTGCCAGTTGCCCAGGCTGGAGTGCAGTGACACGATTTATTTATTTATTTGAGATGGAGTTTCACTCTGTTGCCAGTTGCATAGGCTGGAGGGTAGTGGCAAGATCTCAGCTCACTGCAGCCTCCGCCTCCCTGGTTCAAGTGATTCTCCTGCCTCAGCCTTCCAAGTAGCTGAGATTATAGGCACCCACCACCACGCCTGGCTAATTTTTGTATTTTTAGCAGAGACAGGGTTTCATCCTGTTGGCCAGGTTGGTCTCAAACTCCTGACCTCAAGTGATCCACCCGCCTCAGCCTCCCGAAGTGCTGGGAATACAGGCATAAGATACCGCGCCCAGCCATAAATCTTGTTTTATAACAAGATAAATAATAATAATAACAGGTATTTATAACACTTAAAAGTATTCTTTTAAGTGCTTTACATGTAATTCACTTAATCTTCATACAGAAAATACATATAATGCTTTACATGTAACTCAGTCTTCAAACAGAAAAATGTTATGACACCCATATATTTGTTACAAAAAAAGTACTTAGTTTCAAACCGACTTTGTCTCCCTGCTGTGGTGCAAAAAGCCAAAAACCACACTGGGCATCAGCATGATTTTACAGACTTAGCATACAGCCTTAGGCACACTGCTGCTGGCTGGCCTCACAAAGAAAAAAAAAAAAAAATCTGTGGACAAGCATTATTTTCTTCTACAGGGGAGAAACTGAGGCTCATAGAAGCCAAAAATACACTAACGGATGAAAAAACTTATCTGAAATTAGGATCAAGCTGAAACTACATCCTACTTGGTCTTCATTATGTCCAAGAATAGCAACTGTAGTATATTTGAAATAATGAGATTGTATGATTCTAGTTGCTGAACCTCAAACAAAGCAAAGTGGAAAAGGAAAAGCTAAAGTCAAAGATGAAGGGCTAGGCTAAATAAAGGTCCCTTTGTGGGAAGAGGAGACTCAAGCTTCCCAGTCTAAGCACATTTACAAGTACTATAAAATCATGAAATACAGGAACCACGTGATGGACTTATGAACCCAATATTGTAAATGAGTTAATAGAGACACCTTGAATCCAGATAAAGAGTAAATTTAGAACAAAAAAAAAGTACTACTTCACAAAGTGGATATTAGATACACAAAACAGACTATCTTAAGATACAAAATTGAAAAACTAACATAGAATTTAAATAAGTTTGTTCAATAGTAAACTCGTTCTCAACACTCTTTAAGTAGAGGAAGAATATCTTATTGAACATTCCATCCTTTATGTCCAAGAGTGACATTAAAATAGTCAACAATTGATAAGTATAAGCCCGTGAACATTAAGATAGACACCCAGAAAATCAGAATGCATGCCAGTCAGTAAGTCAATGAAGGGGCATCAAGTGAATGTCACATGGAAGGATAGGGCATCAAGACTGGTCACAGCCCTATCTGTGTCTATCAAAATGATTGGCACACAATAGACCCTGAATAAAGTTTTGTTTACTAGAATGAATGACAAATAATTATGAAAATCTGAAGGACATTCAAATTAAGGAAAGTACAACCAACTAGTAGTATACTGAGTGAATGGCTATTAAACACCCATCTCAATGGAAGTAACAGGACACAGAAGAAGACATGCTACCTGACCAGATCATCCTTTGTTGCAAGGTTGAAATAAAAAAGCAAATGGTGTTCCTCCTCAGTTGTCATTTATACTGCTATCAGAAAACATGGACCAAACTGACTGGTGGTCTAACCATATGTAGCGTTACTGTTCAAAGTAACCAGCCTTCTGTGACAAGTAATTCACAGATGTCAGTGTTAGTGCCTTTTAACACCTAACGTTTGTCAATAATCATTAATAATCAGTAACTCTGAATCTGGATATGAATGCTTCTCCTCATGGCACCCACATATATTTATTTGATGGAGCATGTCCTTATGAGGGACAATTAGTATATCAAGCAAACATGCCAACCTCTCTTTTCCTAATCTCCACCAATAAAGTAGTAAGTAGCTATAAGGGTCCATTTCTTACATTTGACAAATCAGGTTGTCACTTTCTTTTTACACAGTAGAGGGAAAGTTAAAAAAAATTCTCAACTTTGATTTTCACCTCCATATTCAGGAAAGATATGTGGCTGATGCTGAGTGAAATAAAAATAGCATGCTATATGCATGCAATAATGATCATCATTTAATGATTAACTTTATGTAATGTGATGATTTGGTCTGATTAATATTACAGGCATCATACTCTAGAAACTATGAAACAACTTAATTTTCTATAATTAAAAGCATGATGTCAACTCACTTTTAGATTGCACATAGGCAAAGCAAGAATAGGTTATAAACTATAATGAGCGGCGCTCAAAACCAGCATATATTAAATTCTGGAATAACTTCTAATAAACCAAAGTTTGAGAAGCAATATGAAGAAACAACATTCTTTGTAAAGATTACCCCCTAATACTAATTGACCATTTATCCATTCTATATGAACACAAAAACCTAAAAATATTATTTAGAAGCAAAATTATTTAGTAGTCTACTTTGGCCAGTGATAAACCTAGAAAATGTCATCTCATTTCATCACTGTTAAATTATCTGATGTACAAGAAACATTCAGAGCCATGTGGTAAGAGCACCATCCATCTAACCAAACATTTGTTAAATACTATGTACAAAAACAGTGCTGTGATCTACAGGTAAAATAAACTCTGCCTTAAAAAACTCATAGAAGCAGAAAACCAGCATCTATAGGTAATAATGTACAACAAACATAATTTGCTTGACCCAAATTTAGTCAGATTCTGAACCTTTTCCTAGGACCACTTCTGTGCTTTTTTGTAAAATCCAGATTTAGCAAGAACCCTGCTGAGTCGGTTTAGCAAAATCCCTCACTCTTGATATTTAATCATCTTCAATATCTCATCAGGTACCTCATCCTCCGCTATGACCCAGGTGATGTCTGACCCTGGCCTGTCTTCTGCAAGAATCCTGTTTAGCCAACAGGATAAAGCCTTACCCTGATGTTTCCTTTCAGTAATATTTTATCTACTGACTCACAACCTACTCCTTGGCTATTAATTCCTACCTGTCCATTCTGTTTTTGGAGTTTAACTCTCATTTGGGGGATAAAAAGTGTCATCGGATATTGAGAATGGAGGGTTCTTGCTAAAACCGGACTTTATAGGGAAGTACACAGGTGGGCCTTGGAGAAGGTTCAGGAGCCTGATTAAAGTTTGGCCTTTGGGAGGCCAAGGAGGGCGGATCACGAGGTCTGGGGGATCGAGACCATGCTGGCTAACACGGTGAAACTCCGTCTCTACTAAAAATACAAAAAAAAAAAAAATTAGCTGGTGGTGGCAGGCACCTGTAGTATCAGCTACTCAGAAGGCTGAGGCAGGAGAACGGCGTGAACCCAGGATGCAGAGCTTGCAGTGAGCCAAAAGCACCACTGCAATCCAGCCTGGGCAACAGAGCGAGACTCGATATCAAAACAAAAATTGAGGGAGTTAGGAATCTGTGTCATGTGTAAAGGCAGTATACTCGAATGGCATATAAATGGGCATTTTCCCTAGCAGTAGTGCAGATCAAGGAAGGGAACCATTGCTGGGCACGGTAGCTCAGGCCTATAATCTCAGTGTTTTGGAAGGTCAAGGTGGGAGAACTGTTTAAGGCTAGGAGTTCAAGACTAGCCCGGGTAAAATAGAGATATCTCATCTCTACTAAAACATTTTTAAAAAATTAGCCAGGTGTGGTGGCATCTGCCTGTAGTCCCAGCTATTTGGAAGACTGAGGTGGGAGGATCTGTACAGCCCAGGTGTTAGAGATTGCAATGAGCTATGATCACGCCACTGCATTCCAGCCTTGGTGACAGAGCAAGATCCTGTCTCAAAAAAAAAAAAAAAAGGAAAAAAGAAGAAAAAAAAATAAAGGGTAGCATGGAAAAGGTGCTATATAAGCTAATCTTGAAGGAAACTTAAGAATTAATCACTGGAAAGGGATTAGTTACTAGGAAGTTCTTGTATGGAATCCATTCTCTCTCTTTGAAGTGAGTGTGGAAGGGTAAAGGAGTTTATCTCAAGAAGAAAAGAAGGAAAGCAGCTTGGTTAAAGCTCTATGTAATATGTAAGCATCCTACTGGGAAACAAACTATTGTCATTTATAACTGGAAGAGTCCTTAGCAATGGAATGCTTTTAGCATGGCATATCTGTTAGTTTAGGATTGCTATGGTAAACAAACCTGGAAAGGTGAATTTAAGGGGCATAGATCACTATAAAGAGCAAGTTACATAACTATCTGAGTATAAATTAGATGTCTCATAAGTGAAACAACTTTCTTTGATCTAAGTGATGGAGCTACTTACGTGACTTAGAGACCACATGTTAATCTGGTTTAGAGCAAATCCTAATGCAGCAAGATAGAACCTGAGGAAATCTGTTGGTGGTAGTCCTGCACTTCTTGTTTACCTGACAGTTTGTTTTTAATTGTATCCTTGAAGTTAATAATCTAGTTTGATACAGAGTGATATTTAATTCATATGAGTTTCATTTCACAATCCAATCTTCTACTTATCTGGGTTACCAAGGACTTGAAGGAGGGTAAAAGAAGAGGCATCAAACTCGGCCCATTCACACTTGATCTCATATTCTTTAATTTTCTAAACAGTTTTTAAAATATTTATTAATTTTTGACTTATACATATTTATGGTGAGTGGTGAAATGTAGAACAATTTTTATATGTTAATTAATCTCTAGCCTGTACAAGCAAATTCTGCAATTATTCTTTTAATTAGGCAAAAAAAGTTTGCTGAGACCACAAATTGACATTCCTTCTTTTAGTACCTGGTCAGGCTTCATTCAAACATAGAATGCTTTCACTTTAAGTTTTTTAAAGTTGAAGAATCTTGAACATAAAGAAATATTTCTCCAAATGAGAGTTGTACTACACATTGGATAAATATAGTCATCCCTTAACTGAGTCCTTACTAATTTTATTGTGTCACCATTGTGCTGCAAAACCCAGATATGCAATGTAAGGAATAATTTAGAGGTTTTAGAGGCTTAAAATGCCTTGGCACGACTATCATTATCTCTTTTAACAAGTAATGAGTGTTTCTGTTGTTGTTGTTTGTTTGTTTTTTGAGATGCAGTCTCACTCTGTCGCCCAGGCTGGAGTGCAGTGGCGCGATCCCCACTCACTGCAAGCTCCACCTCCCAGGTTCACGCCATTCTCCTGCCTCAGCCTCCCGAGTAGCTGGGACTACAGGCGCCCGCCACCACACCCAGCTAAATTTTTTTGTATTTTTAGTAGAGACAGGGTTTCACCATGTTAGCCAGGATGGTCTCGAGCTCCTGACCTTGTGATCCGCCTGCCCCAGCCTCCCAGAGTGCTGGGATTACAGGCGTGAGCACCTGGCCAAAAAGAGTATTTTTAAACACAATTCACTTACTATTGATGACGTTTTCTTAAACTTGACTAACACTTATTTTCTTCATCTTAGATTTTGATGGATTCAAGCCTTCCTGGCAGCTGTTGGAAGATCTCACAAAACTCCATTCTGTGTAACTTGGTGCCTTTGTAGTTCCTCCTTTAATCTTAAAATGCCTCCATGTACAAATTCTTTACAAATCAGGATCATCTGCTTTCTGCCACTTGCTAATACTCTTGGATTCTAGTAATCTTTATTATTTCTTGCTTTTTATATATTACTTGCTTGTATTTCCTTCTTTTTTTAGTTCTCAGCTATCTTTTAAGAGACTGAAAACCAGGGATAATTTATTTTTTTCAGTCTACTTTTAATGTTAGATTCACATAAAAATGTGACACAATATTTTTTAACAGTTTAAAATGTGTACTTATTTAAAAGTTATCAGAAATAATTTTGAAGTTATATGTATGTATGTAAAATTATATATTTTGAAAATTTCATATGAGCTTAAAGTTTTCCTAAGAAGTTTCCAATGCCTTCAATATATTGGTTAATTGAACATGCCTCACTGGTCTGCCACCTTGAATCAAGGAATGCACTATACGTTGAGTCAGATACCAAGTTGAATTCATCGATCCAATAAAGAAGCTTCTATTTCAGTTTGTGGAATAAGTATAAAGTAATAAGTACCCTATGTGATAAATTCTATTAACAGCAGGAAGCATAAAGGGCTATAAAAGCCTACAGAGAAGAGAAGTTAAATTGGTAGGGAACTAAGGAAGACTTCAAGAAAAAATGACATTTGGAGCAGACTTTGAAGGATGAGTTCATGTGTAGTAGTTGGGGGCTCCCCTGGTACTGAAATATTAAGTACACCTCTAAGACTTTATGATGACAGGGGGAGGACATATTCCAAGGACCTGTATATGTTTATCTTTTTGAAACTTGGAAAAATTCAGTATAGTATGAAAAGGTAGAATGGAATTTTAGAATTTAGAATTTTAGAAAAAAATTTTTAAAACTTTTAACAAATTACTCTTTAAAAGAATGACAATTCTGTTTTTATGTTAATTCATGCATATTTTTCATTTATTTTTGTCTTTCAAATAGCATATACATTGACTAACGTGTGTTTAATAGATTATACAAATTACTTTTTAATATTTTCATGTTATAGGACAAGAAAATATATTGAAAAGCTGAGGTGAATATTTTTAAATGAAGAGGGGTTTCTAATGTTCACCTAAAAATGAATGAAGTAGAGCATATAGATCTCCTCCCACTTTCAGCTATTGCCAGGCAGTGGTCAAAGGGAAGTTCAACTCTTTTGTGACTTCTGACAGCAAGAAACAGCCATAAAAGGTATTTCAATACACTTTCCCATGTTCACAGAACAATTATGTCTTCCCCCTCTTTCCAAAGAGCTGAGAAAGAAGTACAATGTTTGACCCATGCCCATCTGAAAGGATGATGAAGTTCAGGTTGTGTGAGGACACTAAAAAGTTCAGCACATTGGCAAAGTGGTCCAAGGTTACAGAAAGATTTAGGTCATTTACATTGAACAGGTGCAGCAGAAAAAGACTGGACTAATAGGACAACTATTGGTGTGGGCATTGCCTCAGCAAGGTGGTTATATTAGGCTGAAAGTGAACAAAACTCACAAAAGATCCTTGAATGGAAAGTCAAATCTCACCAAGTAGGAAAGGAAAAGGACAAACATAAGGAATAAACCATAGAGATGGTGCAAGAATAAAGTAATCTTATATACAACTTTCATTATAAGCTACTAAAATGAAAAAAAAATACAGTAATAACAATGTATTGTTACTAAATAGGGCCTGACAGTGACACACCAGGTAAAAATGTTCACTTTTAATGCATCTGTGTGCTTATCTGTGAATACACACACACACACACACACACACACACACACACACATATATGAAAGAAGATTAGTAAAGATTTTTTAAAAGCATATAAATTTCAGTTCTACAGATATTCCTGGTCAACATAACACACCAACCTCCCTCAGAATTTTGAAAATAGTTATGCTTTTAAAATATGTAATCTTAAATGGGCACAAGCTTTTGTTGGCTCTTGGCCTATTTGCAGTCTTCTTTTTTTTCCACTCACCATGTGAATTATCACATGTACTATAGAATTCTGACAATTTCACGTGTCAGTTTCTTTATACTCATGTCTTGAATATTGTAGATTTTACCTCACCAATTGGCTGGGGATACATTAATTGCAATTTGTTTTAAGTGTAATATTTATACATATTGCTAACATTTTCAATATAGAGTTGTCACTCTGTGAAGAAATAGAGCCTTCCCGTTCAGATTCCACATCATTCATATATATTTCTCTGAATGTTAAAAATATAAAACAAGGAATGGAAAAAAAACTTTAAGAAGCATATAATTACAACACTAATTTTATAGATGGGCATACTCAGACTAGTATGTAAATCAAGAACGACGTGCTCCAACTGTAATTCCTTTTTGACTATTCCATTCTACCTTTTCATACTACACTGAAGTTTCACAACTTTCAAAAGGATACACGTATACAGATCCTTGGAATGTGTCATCCTCCTGTCATCATAAAGTGTTAAAGGTGTACTTTAATATTTTAGTACCAGGGGAGCCCCTAACTACTACTAATTAGCTTTTTGTGCCTGGAGAAGATTTTGTGTGGCTGTTTGTTTTCAGCTACCTTCAGATAGCAAACCATGTCAACATGTCTCTGATTACTTTCCATGAAGAACAGGGTATCAAATGATGTACAGGTGCCAAACATTGAAGAGCTGCTGTAAGCATCACCCTTAGTAAATCAAATTAAATTTGTCAGCTTCTGGGGGCTATTTTCTAAAAATAGTCCCAGATTCATATTTCTTGTAATTAAATTAAAACTAGAAAGCATCAGTTACTTGCAGAAAATGTATGTTTACGCTGGGCGTGGTGGCTCACGCCTGTAATCCTAGCACTTTGGGAGGCTGAGACAGGCAGATCACAAGGTCAGGAGATCGAGACTATCCTGGCTACCACGGTGAAATCCCGTCTCTATTAAAAATACAAAAAATTGGCCGGGCGCGGTGGCTCAAGCCTGTAATCCCAGCACTTTGGGAGGCCGAGACGGGCGGATCACAAGGTCAGGAGATCGAGACCATCCTGGCTAACACGGTGAAACCCCGTCTCTACTAAAAAATACAAAAAACTAGCCGGGCGAGGTGGCGGGCGCCTGTAGTCCCAGCTACTCGGGAGGCTGAGGCAGGAGAATGGCGTGAACCCGGGAGGCGGAGCTTGCAGTGAGCTGAGATTGCACCACTGCACTCCCGCCTGGGCGACACAGCGAGACTCCTCTCAAAGAAAAAAAAGAAAAAAGAAAATGCATGTTTAGCCACAAGACATAGATGACAAAACTATCTATAGACATAGCTTTAACATGGTCATTTGATATTAAAAATATCTGAGAAGAGATCTATAGGTCATGACACAAAAATGATCTATTATGGGGTATGCTGTGTGGTGATGCAAAAAATCAGTTAAAAGGCTCATTCTTTTAAACAATGTGCTATTTCAAGGTTGTAGTACCAGATGAAGAAATATTTTTTTTTTTATACTTTAAGTTCTAGGGTACATGTGCATAACATGCAGGTTTGTTACATATGTATACTTGTGCCATGTTGATGTGCTGCACCCATCAACTCATCAGCACCCATCAACTCGTCATTTACATCAGGTATAACTCCCAATGCAATCCCTCCCCCCTCCCCCCTCCCCGTGATAGGCCCCGGTGTGTGATGTTCCCCTTCCCGAGTCCAAAGCAGACTGAGCAATCTGATATTGTTATTTTTCTAATTAAAATAATAAAGTAGCATTAATTATCAAAACAGTTAACACTCTCAATAGCTAAAATATATAAAAACTGACATATCAAAGTTAAATCAGTTACCATCTTGACAAACAAATAAAGGGAAGCCAAGGCATCCCAGGGAGTAACATGTAGACCCCATACAAATGTAGCAGAATTAATGATCAATCATGTTTTGCTGCTATTGGAAAACTGAATATATGAACAACAGATTTTTGAAATATACTTTGTGTGTGGGATTGTGCTATTAAAAGTAATTTTGAAACCATACTCTTCTCAGTAATAATTAATAAGAACTATAAAGTCCTTCCCTAACCTTTTCCTTTAAATTTATCAACTCAAGCAGGTCTGTTGAGTCCTGACCTTCATGCCTCCTTTTAGGGATTCCCAACTGCCTAAAGCATTCTTGCAGTTCTATCTGATCTGTCAACAGCTTTTAATACCAGCATTTTGGGGGATTCTGTTATCCTGTGAAATTTAATCTCACCTATTTAAGCTTGCAGAAAGCACTGGAGGGAATTATTAACAGATTTTCCCTCATCTTCTTAGAGGATAGGGCCGAGTGATTGGCTGGTTTCCCTAAGGACCCATGGCTGAGAAGCACTAGTTTGTCAGTAGCATCCTATTTAGCATGTGTGTGAGGCCACAAGGGAGCTGGAAAGACATTTGGAATCGGAATTAAATCAATATGCTGACGATGCCTGCATATCTTCATTTCATCAAACCTATGTCCTTTAGTATTAATGCTTTCTTAGCCAAGATGGAAAGTACCTCCATACAGCACACTGTTTGTGACTCTAATTAGACAGCTGGAAAGCACGCTGATGATACATCAGAACAGTGGACCAGCAACCTCAGCATCACAAGGAAACTTGTTAAAAATGCAAATTATCAGGCCCACCCCAGACCTATTGAATCAGCAACTCTAGGGACAGGGCCCAGCAATCTGTGTTTAACAAGCCCTCTAGGTGACTTAATGCACCCTAACGTTTGAAAACCTCTACAGTGGGATGTGTTTGTCACTACAAGAGTCTGTTAGATGATGTCTCCCACTTTTGTGGATTAAAACATTCCTGAGTCTAATTATATAGTTCTTGGTTACTAACCACATAATATACACGATCTCAAACAATTCCATGTGATATGGTTAAGCTTCGTGTCCCCACTCAACTCTCATTTTGAATTGTAATCTCCATAATCCCCACCTGTCAAGGGAGAATCATGGGGGTGGTTCCCCATGCTGTTCTCATGATGGTGAGTGAGTTCTCACAGATCTGACGATTGTGTAAGTGGCTCTTCTCTTTTTGCTCAGCATTTCTCCTTCCTGCAACCTTGTGAAGAAAGTACCCTGCTTTCCGTCATGACTGTAAGTTTCCTGAGGCCTCCCCAGCCATGCTGAACTGTGAGTCAATTAAATCTCTTTCCTTTATAATTAAATCTCAATTAAATCTCAGTTCTTCACAGCAGTATGAAAATGGACTAATACACCATGTTAAATGTAACTGGCTTCTGTCATAATTCATATTTGTCACTCAAGGATAAGAAAACTTTATATTTTTCTGTATTTCCCTCACTCAAAGAGTGAGAATTAGGCTGCACCATTAGACATATACATGCTGACATGCCTAATGCTGAGGCATTTTATTGACAAGCCATGTTATTTCCAAATTACACTGAAGAGTCCATGATCACTAAACAATACACATATTTGAGGAAACCTCTAAATGTCCCTGTTCCTCAATCTTCACTGACTCTAAAGTAACCCAATGTGACTGAAGTTTGTACGAAGGGAGACAGCATAGGAGAAAGAAAACAATTACCCAAGAAATTCGGTCCAATATTAGATTCTTCATACTGGCTAAAAAATATGTCCAAGACCTAACCTTTCAAACCCTGTATCTTGAAGTAGATACATGATATTGGACCTCTACTCTCTTGATTTTCCAGTTTCATGAGTGTCAGCACTGCAATATTTTGGCTCCTCTTTTGATGCATACAAAACCAAGCAATGGCCATAAAGGATTAACACTGAAACTTCTATGAATGCCAAAGTTCCCAATCCTTACATGGTATTAGCCCTGGTAAGTGAATCAATCCTGAAAACTTTGCATAATCTAATCATATATTACTTATTATTCCAACTCTTTGATAAATTTTGCCTAAACTTATGAGATAAACCTTCAAAGGCCTACGATTATAATATTTATCTAACTTGGAAGGTATTAGTCCCTGTAATGCTAAAAAGCCTTGGATGCTGACTCCCTCCAGTAAACGTTCATTCCAATTACTTGTTGAACCTTTTATAGGTAGCACCCAATGTGCTAAACAGGGAGAAGGTAAATGTGACCCAGAGAGATGATCATGGGCCTTTCTCTCATGAAGCTCCAAGTCAATTAGTTTTAATATCATATAAAATTTTGGTTAATTGTAAGCTAATAATAAAATATTCAAACATTCAAACATTTGTTCTTCTAGTTTTAAATAAGACCAGACCCATTTGAGTTCTACTAAGCTCTACTGCAGTCAGGTTACCTATTAGGATCTGTTGCTTCTTAACACTTTGGTAATCAAGATTCAGGCAGCTGAGCTCTGGCCTTCTAAGGTGCTATGTCTCTACTCTGATTCTGTGCTTCTTGTAATCTACTCACATTAACCAATAGCTCACTTTTTACTTAGCCCCTGACTAGCCTCTCTGCTTCTGATGCCACTCCACTATAGTCAATTCTCAGCAGCGTAGCCATTTTAAAATTTAAATCAGAGCTTGGCACTTCTCTGTTCAAAGGAGTCCAGTGATTTTTCTCTTTCAATGAGAGTAAAAGCTAAAGGTCTTGTGAATACCTACAATACATCATCTGGTGTGTCACATTTTCTGTTCTCTCTTACTTTATTCTGATGATATTGACGTTTTTTCTATTCCACAAATCCAGAAGGCTTCCTCAATAAAGTGTCAAAGCATTTAGCTTGGCCTGAAATGTTTATCTCCTGGATGCCTACTTTCTCTCAATTTCTTCATCTCTTTGTTCAAAAAAAAATCCTCAATAAAGTGTGAAGGCATTTAGCTTGGCCTGAAATGTTTATCTCCTGGATGCCTACTTTCTCTCAATTTCTTCATCTCTTTGTTCAAAAATCATCTCATCAGAGAGGTCTTCCAGGGCCATCCTGTTTAAAATGACAAACCCTGCCTTCTCTTCCACCATACTTCTCCTCTCTCACACACTCACTGTAGCCCTATATTAATTTTTATCCACAGTTCTAACTACATTTCATTATACTATTTATGTGAGAGTTTATTTGTTTAATTATTGGATATCTTCTCTCACTAGGTACAAAGGCCACGAGGGCATGAAATTCTAACTGGTTTGCTGACTGTTGTATCTAAATTGCCCAGAATAATACCTGGTATAACAGATGCTCAATAAATGTAGTTTGAATGAATGAATGAGTAAATAAATTCATACCACTACCCTCTTCTTATCTGGTCTCAGTTTGTTTGCATCTTAGTTCTACCCAAGACAGAAGAAATAGCCACCATTCATTTCCAGTGACACTTGCAAATGGAAGATGACTACGATATAAAATATAAGTAAATTGATATTGCCAATCAGGGTCATCTTCCTCTTCCAACTCTCAAGAAGTCACCTTTGGTAATGAAAATTTTTCTAACACTGGAATTAGAAGGATAAGACTTAGTATTTAAAATGTTTAGCTCAAAACCTATTTCTCAGGTACAAATTATGTGCCAGGTCCTGTGCTACGCACTGGAATACAAAGATCTAAATGTTTCTTTATATGTGTAAAAAAACCATGATTATACTAATTATTGCCTAAGACAGAATTCCAGAAAAAAAAAAAACCTTATGATCATAAGACTATCTTGGATTTTATATATAAAAAAAAAGTCTAAAAAGGGTAGATTGGATGGAGAAAAGTCCAGAGAATAAACGTGCCATTTGAAACTCAGCCACGAACCAGTGGTGACCCTGATATTTTGGTAAGATTAATTTGTAATGTGGGTAATCTACATAAGACAAATTACCTATTGACTACAGCTATAATTCTTGCCTAGTACAGAGATTCCAAACATGTTCAGGCATTCCGAAGTAAGTCAAGTTCATGATACTGATTTGATTAAAATGAGTAATTTATCTTTCTATAAATACATTTGGTTCTTGTTCTCAGAACTAATATTCTTCATAAGGTATTATATTTCTCTAATAGCATTAAAATTTGAGAGGTCTGTAGTATATGTAAATAGCTGATAACTCACCCAAGACTAGTCACCAGTCACTGGTAAGGATGAAATGATTTTAAACAAGTTATTTTTAGTGTGTTAACCAATTACTAATTTTGAGTAGTGCTTATCTTAGAGCTCTTTAAAAATATACATGACACCCTTTCCTTTCTGTTTGCTTCACAAATAATGAACTGACTGAAAGTATGACCAAGGTATACATCTTAGAATGCAGCTTGTAAATTGGCTTACGGAAAATCCCAAATATGTCTTATTACCACATTCTTCTAATATGCATACATTTTGTGAAGAGTACCTACTATTCAGGATATAGAAGACTTAGCACTTTCCATTGTTACTAGTTAAATAGAATACATTTCAAACATATTAATACTAACAAGAAGCACTTGAATATTGACAAAGAATAAATTTCTCATTTTATCCAAATCACTATTACAAATTTTCTTTTACTTGGAATGTCTGAATTAGAAAAGAAACAATTATGTGTAGCCCCAAAATTTTTAAACTTGAATTTGACAATTTCAACATTCTAGCGATTTAAACATTAACAGTTTAATCTCCTAAAATCTGTTGGAGTACAACTCCATATTTTCTGAAGGTTCCATTTTACCTCCTCAGGGACAGCTCTTATATTAACAAAGCCTTTTCTGAAGACGACGAACACACGACGAGCTCCACAACGTAGAGCGGATGTTGCACAGTCAAAGGCAGTGTCTCCAGCTCCAAGTACAATCACGACTCCCCGTATCGATGGCAATGGAGAGTGACAAGCGCACATTCCTGAATGATGAAAGGAAAAACCCCATTTTCAAGTAGAGAAACCATTTCTGCATGACAGCTCAAAAGATACTTGTACTCAAAGCAGTGTAAAATTGCATCTTGCAGTTTTCCAGGATGAAGTGTCACTATCAAATTATTCTGCTTCATTGAAAGACAGTTTTATTCCCATTTTAAAAATACGCTCATATATGTAATTTCATAGTCAGTACCTTTAGTTTCTTTTTTCTTCTAGGATTCCTACAACACATTTTCAGGAGTTTAGGTCATAACAGACTGGAATCAATCAATTAAAACTCTCTTTGTCAAAATTGTGATATCTATCTTTAACTTAGCATAATTAAGTTTGTCTTTGCTAGAAGTAAAAAGTGATCCTTATGATCTGTGTTAACAGTTTGCAATATTTCATTATAATACACTTTTAATATATTACCTTATATAATTTCTAACACATACCTCTGTTATATATTTTGTTAACTTTGAATATTAACATGCTGAATAAGTGTCCTTTATGTTACTGAAGAATTTCTGAGAACTATTTTCTTGAAATAGTTCAAATAAACCTTTCTCCCTTTCACTGCTTTCCTCAGGTTTTGTTTGTAAAATTGGGCAGTAAAAGAAATATGATTTTCTAAGCGTCCATTTCTCAAGATCATCTCTATTAAGATTTGGTGTCCATATGAAGATCCTTGTGAAAAAGTAAAATATAAGTATTCTTTATGTGTTAGGTAGCACTGTATAATCAGATTAAATAAATAAAAGTGTTCATAAGATAAATTAAATAAAATTATTTAAATAAAAGTGTTCATAAGATAAATTACTATAATTTTTAAAATGGTACCAAGAACAGAATAAACCTATAATTTCAATAAGTGTAATCATTTTGCTCCGAAGATTTTGTATTTGGGACACTCTGTAATTTTCAAATATAAGCTAGGTGCACTATGACCTTCCTCAGAAAGCGTTTCAGACATACAAACATCCAGTTCTACTGGGAGGAAGAAGGTGGAGAGGGCATGCAACTTTAGCTGTAAACTTCTGAAAAATAATTGAACATAGAACATCTCTTACTGTTTTAAGTTCTGGGAGAAGCCTAAAAGTTTGTATCATTTCTACATGTAATTACTGTAGGAATAGCTGTGGCTCAGACCTCTTTAAAAACATATGTTTGAAGGATTTAGATTATCTAGCTTTGGATAAAATATTACAATTTTCTCCTAAGACAATGACTCCAGTCAAGCCAAAGCAAGGTACAGCCTTCATTCAGGTGGTTCTTCTTGCGGTGTATAAAGTGATAGGGTGTCTCTCAAAGTATTTTATTTTAACTTCATAAAATAACTGTTTAAGACAAGACAGTCAAACTTTCTGCCTGCGTAGGAACAAATCATGTAAGATATGTGATGATTCATCCTATTTTAAAATAGTTCCCAAACTGAAGGTAATGCCATTTCTTTGAAAAACATCTTCCAATGTTTGTTAAGGACTTGCTTACCTCGAAGCAATTTTTCATGATGTAGTTTAGACATACATATATTACAGTGAAAATTCCTTATGATGATGCTTTATTGGAAGAATGAACAAACAGATGATTCTGGCAAACTGTTATATCTAGACTTTTTTAAAAAACACTTTACATTGGGGTATTAGGCAAGGATGGGTGTGAGATCTGAACAATGTGCTGCTGAGCTTGATCTTGATATTAATTTATAATACATAAAATAGCATACTCACTATTAAGCATAAAAGACAATATGTTATACCTGCTTTACTGCCTTTGGCTACAAGTGGCAAAAAGTCTTTGGATGTGTAAAACCCCTGGTCCCGCGTCAGGCCTTGGAAGATGGTATCTTTATTGGGTTCTGGCAAACCTAATTAATCAAATTTATAAAATATCATTAACAGGAGGAAGAGCTTTTCCTACCAGATATTAAAACAAAAAAGAAAATTTTGATCTTTGAAACAATGTTGTTCTTACAGGAAAACATCTGTAAGCAAATCTAAAACATACATAACACAGTCTAACAGATCTCAGAGTATATCTTGTATATCTTTAATATATAACCAAGTACACATCATAAATCACACATTAATGTATACTTATAAATATATGGAAACATACCATGTATATACACACATAAACATATGTAACATTATAGGGTAAATCAGGTTATATTCTTTCCTTGTGTCATAAATAAGTCAGTTTCAGTTATATTAAAGTACTAAATATAAAAAAAACTTTAAAAATGGGTACACATTTATCTAATTCCTGAATAAGTAAAATCATTTCTTTTTTAATGAAGGAAAAAAGTTAAAGGAAAAAATAATGTGTTTTGTCACAATAATTCAACCACTGCTAAATTTCAAAAATATAAATGAATTAAAATGAAAATTATTAACCAGGAAAATGTTTTAATAATTAAATGTCTTTACTGTATAAAAAGTTTCTCAAATTCAGTAAGGAACATATTAGCTTTTCAATGGAAACATAAAGAATAATAAAAATTGGGAGAAGAAAAAATATAAATCACTTAAAAGCACTAAAAATATTAACTCCATTAAGTCATTAAACTGCAAATTAAAAGAATAAAATTATAACTTCCCTATAAAAAGAAAAATATTTAAGAAAATTAAACTATACAGCAAGGGTAGACATGGAACTTGTCATACTCTTTTGGTGGAAATATACATTGGTGTTCAATATCTAGAAAACAGTTTTAAATCTATTTTAAGAAAACACTGACACATGCAAATAAAGGTTTAATGCACAAAAATGATTAATACAGAAAGAGTAAAATAAGATGAGAGAGTACCAGAATGCCAGGCAAATGAAGAAATAAGTTCTACCATATAAAAGAAAAAGACAACAAAACAACGAATATTTGAGAAACATGTTATAAGATTGTCTTAAACAAACCTGTAGGATTCAAAACTCTGTATAATTCAAATTTTGTAAAAAAAGTATTAATATAAACCATGTAATCGAAACAGAGATCATTTCTAGTGGTGGTATTAAGGATATTCCAATTTTTATTATTTCCTTATTTTCCAAATTTTCTACATTGTGCATATATCAACTATAAATTAGTGAATTCTTACCAAAACCTCGGAAGGAAAATGAGTAGCAGAGTAAATTTTTTCCAAAGTGTAAATGAAGCAAATCTTACAGCAGTCACCCCATCCAAGGCAAGTAGAGAAATAATTCATCTCAATTCCATAAAAGCAGGGGGAAATACGTAGTCTTATTTTATTACTAAGACTCATTCTACCAATGGGTCATTCTAGAAAGGTAGGAGTCTATTTTACAATGAAATGAAGGGCAATGGACATTTGCTGGTAGATACAGAGTAATAAGCATAGCTCAAGGATGACTTTTGTCATATGAATTAAGGTGGATGCCATATCCGACCTGAAAGCTGAAGGTTTTTGTGGGTTGTGTGTAATCAGCAACAAACTACCATTGTCTCTTCAGATTAAACCAAACATTTTTCTTCTCCATCCAGCACCCCCCGAATCTCCTTTTCCAGAACATTTGCTTATAAATTATTTTAAAAGACCTTTTGCTTTCAAAATGATTTCCATTATGTAGTAGGATAGTTAGGGGAGCCACCTCACCTGCCTCTGCCTCAGCTTCTCTGTAAAGGAAATGGAGATAAGAACGTTTCTTCCTTTTATGATATAAAAAGGTATATTAGTAACAGAAATGATTATATAAATGGGTGGCTGTTTATGTGATTCTTTTAGAAAACCTGGGGTGGAGGGATGGGGTTGGTAAAAATAGCTGAATATGCTCTTGGAGGCTCTATAATGACAAAACAATTTCTTCTCAAATCTATTAAAAGAAGACTGAAGTAAGGGCAACATTTGACTATTAAAACCAACATATACATATGCTACATATGATTAGTTTTTCTTTACAGGTTATTTAGTCACACCCTAGGTCACACATAGATCCTCAAGGTCCACGGAGCCCTCCTCCTCTACCTGGGTGACAGGTCATCCCTTCTGGCCAAGGACAGTGCATCTGAAGGTCTCCTTGTGGATACTTTGATAGCCTATGCTAATCATAATGCTGTGGGATAATGAGAAGCAGGGATTTTCCGTCAGCAGAGAGACTTTGGTATGAATCTTTCTTCTCTCATTTACCAGTTCTGTGATCTTGTATAAGTTCCTGTGAAGGTTAGGTTTAGGTGTCAACTTGGCTAGGCTATAATACCCGTTAATCAAACATTAAGGTAAGTGTTGCTGGGAAAGCCTTTTGTTGATGTGATTAATATCTACAACCACTTGACTTTAAGGAGATTGCCTCAATAATGTGGGTGGGCCCTATCCAATCAATTAATCAAAAGGCCTTAAGAACAAAATTGTGGTTTCCCTGAGAAAGAAGAAATTCTGTCTTAAGTCTGCACAATCAGCTCCTACTTGGAGCTCCAGTCTCCTGTCCTGCCCTAAGGAGTTGGACTTACCAGCTCCCATAATTAAATAGCCCAATTCTCTAAAATAAGTCATCTCTATCAATCCATCTGTCCATTCTACTAATTATGTTTTTCTGGAGAATCCTGAAATTGAGTTTCTTAATCTGATCTGATTTTCCACTACTTCATTTATAAAAAGAGAGATAATAATTATACTTCTCTCATGGATGTGAGACTTTAAAAAAAAAATACTAAAAAATATTATAAAATTATAAAAATATTAAAAATATTATATCTATATGGATAAATCATATTATATATAATTGAGACCTGGCACATCATGAATACTCATTAAACATTAGCTATTAATATTAAGATAGGTTTATTCTGTAATTTATCAATTATTTCATACCTCATATTGCATGGCAAGGAAGGAATAAAAGCTTACATCAAAATAAAGTATTAAACCTTAGCAAATGTAAATAAAGTTCTACAAGGAAAGAAAAATGAGGCAACCTTAAGTGAAATATGAAAGAAAATGGAACTTGCAAATACTCATCTATCAAAGGAAGACTTCTCTGAGAGTAGGTGGCATATTCATAAATAAGGTATGTGTCTATACCAGGAAGATTTCAAAATGACACTGAAATGACTTTTTAATTCGCCTTTCAGTGTGAAAAAGACAGTTTATGAATAAAGATGAATTGACAAAGATTTGACAAACAAAACAGGTCAGCGTAGTAGATACGTATAGTTTTTGTCTTTCAAGGAGGACAGATAGTTTGTTTCTTTAGAAGAGTTATTTAAGTTGTTGGTGTTTTAGCATGCATTTATACAAAGGAACATCTCCTTAAGAATTATTTTTAAATGGTGATTTTCAAGTTCTCTGAAAAAGAAGGGAGGGAGGATGTGAGGGAGGGAGGGAGAGAGGAAGGAAGGAAAGAAGGAAGGAAGGAAAGAAGGAAGGAAGGGAGGAAGGGAGGGAGGGAGGGAGGGAGGGAAGAAGGATCCTGCTTATGTTACAGAAAATTTAAATTAACTTTTGTCGACTACAGACACTACTAAATGCCTGGCCCTCAGGTGATTATTATATAACCCATTTTAATGCTCAAAATAATTGTATGAGACAGCTGATGTTATTATCCACATTTTAAATATGAGGAAATTGAGGTATATAGGGATTAAATAACTGCTGAAGGATCACAGAACATGTAAGCAGCAGTGCCAATTTCTAACATGGACACTGGTTGTAGAGTCTATATTATAAGTTCAAAATGGCTGCTTTTTTCATGTGTAAGGTTATAACTAGGCCAGGTTATAATGTGAAGCTACATAACCAGTTGTATCTAAAGTAATCATTCAACATGTATGTATTAAGTTTCTCTACAAGGCTGCAGATATGCACACCTCACAGGATGTGTCTGCAGCCAGGTTCCAATCTAGGGACAGAGAAAGGACCTGCTGCTTCTCTTGTGGGCATTTTTGTTTTGTGATTATTTTCTCCAGTACAATTCCTTTCTGAAATGTTTTCCTTCTTAAGTGAACTCCTCTTGGGTATATGCTGGTTATTTTTCACTATTTGATCTTCTTTGAAATGTGTATCCTTGCTTTGTTGCCAAAGCACCTCCCTCTGAAACAACTACAGAATAAATAACAGCAGTATATACAGTAAATTCTTTCCTTGTGCTCACATAAAGTTTTGTACAACTTCAGTTAATATGAACAAGATATTAGATGTTCTGTTACATATTAAAATCTAGTAAGTAATAAAGGAGAAAAAAAAGTTTTTAAGGCTTACTTTCATAGCTATGGTAGGGCATGTTTAAGAATTACTCAGATTCTATAATGTTTGCTTGTGTTACTTTACCAAGCCACTTGTTTAGTGTTAACTGAATGATGCAAGCACTTGTGCGATGCTTCCTGTTCTTGAAAGGATTCACTTGAATGACAGCTAAGCCATCATGAGAAAGACAGTCATCTTTGGAGACAGCCTCACAAATCCCAGGAGTGAAGAAGATAGCACAGACCACTGAGAAACTACCTCAGGTCCCCGGCCAAAGGTTGTGGCTCACAGAAATGAGTGGTGCTGGCCGGTCACAGTGGCTCATGCCAGTAATCCCAGCACTTTGGGAGGCCAAGGTGGGTGGATCACTTGAGGTCAGGAATTCGAGATCAGCCTGACCCACGGCGAAAACCCATCTCTACTAAAAATACAAAAATTAGCTGGGCGTGGTGGCTCATGCCTGTAATCCCAGCTATTCCAGAGGCTTAGGCACAAGAGTCGCTGCACCTGGAAGGCGGAGGTTGCAGTGAGCTGAGATTGAACCACTGCACTCCAGCCTGGGTGACAGAGTGAGACTCTGTCTCAAAAAAACAAAAACAAAAAGAAATGGACAATGCTCTAGTATACTGAACTCTAAAGGAAGACCAATTCTTATTATTTCACACAGGGGCTTTTTCAATGAGACTTTGGTAGACAAAACAACACTGATTATGTCACTACTCTCAAGTTCTCTGGATGAAATCAGCAAAATGTAGCTGATGGCAAATATCGTAAGTTTTTTACCTTCCAAAGTACTTTTGTATGTGAGATCTCACATGTTATGTTACTCAGTCCTTATTTTCTAATGCTGGCTTGGGAATGGTGCTGCATTAGGGACAGTATTCAAATATACAGATTACACATGTATTTATAGAATAAACTAGGCTAACTTCCCCTTCTGTCTTAGTAAAAGAAAAATTCATGTAACAACTTTTGTCTTTATTTTTGTTTATTAAATCTTATAAAATATCTGAAGGCCAACTGACCTATTTCTACAATTATTTGTAAACAGTATACTGGATAGGACTAACATCTCTGAAGTCGGACTTCCTGCATTCAAATTCTAATTCCAGCACTTACTAGCTATTATGACCTTGGCCAAATAAATTACTCTTTCTGGGCAACAGCGGCAACATCATAGAACTGTTGGGAGAATTAACACAAAAAACATGTATATAAAGCTCTTTTCATATATGTTAAATAAATGTTTCCTTTTATTTTCATTTGCTTCCTTAAAGCCTTTCCTTGATTTAATGAAATGATACATTTGAGTAGATATAAGTTAAATGATCATCTAATCCGTGATATACCCAGTTAATATTATTGCACATTTAAGTGGTCAGTATTAGATAGGTAGTATTACAGTCCATGAAACTTAGCATCTTTGGCTAAAATGAAAGGTTATAGCCACATAAGAGTATTATCCTAACTTCATTCATTCTATAGACTACAATGAACTCTAACTACATGAGCATCAAAACAAGGAAAGTATTAGTAGCAAGATAAAGCCCACTCCTGTTCAAAGTGTCATTCAAATTGGAGCATTAAGAACAAAATCATGTCTCAGACAGCACTGACCTAAGAGTCTAAAGAACTGGGTTCTAATCTCATTATTTCCATTTTCTAACTGTACTTGAATAAAATTGTTTAATCCTGTGGCTCTCAAATTCCTTAATTTTAGAATGCAGACAACCCTGCTTACTATATAGGGTTCTTCTGAAAATTAAGTAGAAAAGTGCATACAAAGCATTCTGGTAAATCTAAGATAACATTAAAATGTAAGTCATTATTACTGTCTTGGGTAAAATATAAGAACTATGGGGGGAAAAGGCTTACATGATAAAGAGATTCATACTAAACATTTTCAAATAAAGAAGATATTGCAATTAATCATAAGAAGCCATTTGGTGGCTATATACAGGATGTGTAAAAGTAGGTAGAAAATCATAAATATATGTTATCTATGTATGTATGTGTTTATATATGTATTAGCGAAGATAAGCTATTCCTGATTCAAGCCCTAGCAGTTGAGATGACAATATGGAAGTAAAATATTCCCTTCAAGGGCCTAACTAAGCATGTTGCAATTCCACAATGGATTATAAAATGTTTCATCTGTCACTTAAAGATCACTCAAAGGATTTACGTCTTACTTCTAAGGGACAATAGTGCCATATGGGTTATCATACTAGGATCTATATATTGATAAGAAAGAGAATAGATCAATGATGGCCTATTGTGGTTGTTTTATCAATAAAACTCCCCATCTTCTTCCCTATGTGCCACTGTAAATACGTTTAGTACTGAGTGTTCAGACTGAATTTAGAAAAAAAAATGGAGTGATTCAATATAATACATATGAAATTAGATCACCATGCATCACAATAATATTCATTTCATTGATTTTTGAAATCCCCATTAAACATCTGTTTCATATAACTGATGTCTATATTTTCTCTAAATGTGACCACACACATTAATTGTGTGTATCACACAACTGGTTAGAGAATAACAAGAAGATTTTTTAAAATGTTATGAATGGAGACACTATTTCAAGAAGTTTTCCCATTACACAAGATTTTTTTTTGTACAGCAGTACATAACAATAAGTCCAGAACAAAGTGGATTATGGAGTATTATTATATAATATTGAAAATCTGATGCATGCTCAACTTCTCTTTGTATTTAATGTATAAAACAGTACAATTTTAAAAAGCACTAGAAAAGAGAAAATAACCAAAGAATTTTTATGAAGTTATAAAGTATTTCAATTGGCTTCTATACTTCATGTAGAAAACACACAAATTTTATCATGCCAATGTAATTACTTCATATAACTTCATATTAGAATTTACTATCAGACTCCAATTTAGAATATATACAGGTGAGAAAGGATATGAACATATTCTTTACAACAAAGCAATGCATGTATTAAGAAGTATAAGTATACATGAAAAGAATTGAATTTGAAAGGTTGAAATGCTTATAGAGGATTTTATCTGTAATAAATGTCCAGTGATCTAATATAAACAAAATTAGAATATGGGTTCACCATGCATTTTCGGTCTCATACTTTTTACTTCCTTTATACATCTGGAAAAAATATATACAGAGATTTTATTTTGTTTAGTAAAATAATGGTTTTCTTTACAGAAATGGACAAAATATCCTTGAGTATACTGTAGTTTCATAACAAATTACGTGTATACTTAGGATCTGTTGCAACTTTTCTTCTATCTATAGGACGTTATGACACAATCAGAACAACAAACCCTTTGAACAAAAAAAAGAGGTACATTTTGTTTCATTACTACTTTATAATATTCCAATTTGCTTATAATTAGTAGAAGTTATTATAATAATTGAAATTATACTTTAATGTAAGCATTTGGTTTAGTTAAAACATTTCTAGAAAAGATGTTAATGTAATTTCATATTTCAGCCATACATTTATCCTCATTACTCTGCTTTATGTTATTATTTATTAAAGTATACTTTGTCTCTTGAGCCTTTTCTCTTCTCTTTTTCTTTATTTCCCTCCCTTCTATTTTCCCTGCTTCTTTTTCTCATTTGGCTTTTATTATAAAACAATTTCCTTAAATTTTAATCTCCACTTTGTGAAGTAAGGGTAAGCAAAAATCTCAAACAATATGCCTCAGGCAAAAATTTTTTTCCTTAATGATTGGAGTTCTTAGATAGTGTTAAGAAATTACTGTTTAGGACTGTGTAAGTATACTATATCCGAAAGTAAAGAAATCATTAATAATAAAATACTGAAAAGGAACAGTTATATTACAAAATAAATCTACCAGGCTTACAAAGAAAACAAATTTGCAACAGCCACCTGCTGTGGAGATGAGGCAGTAATCTCAACAGCAGGAAATAAAAGGGAAGAGAGGAGAAAAATACAAAAGCACAGACATTAAAAAAGTAATTAAAACACTTATCTCCATCGACATACCATAACGGAAAAAAACCCTCAACCAACCACCTAAAAACATACTCTATTGAACTGCACAGTGGGAAACAGCATTAAAGCTGCCACCATAAACACACAGTCTGTCGAAGGAAGAAGACCCCTTTACAAATGTAATCTCAAAAGTATTACTAATGTGTTAATCACCAGTAAATGCACCTCACATTCATTGTATTAGTTACTTTCTGGGAGGTGTTTTTAAAAATTGTACTTTTACATTTTTTACTCAAGTAAATTCTTAAATACAGGCACTGAAAACCTCTTTATCAGTAATTGTTCTAGCAAATTATATAATCACATTGTGAGACTGAAATATTCTCTATTTGAAAAACTTTATGCAATAATTGTTAATATACCATGCATTTTGGTAATGCATTTAAACAGTTTCCTTTAAAATAAACTAGCCTTTGCTATAGTACTGGAATAAAATGAGGTGAAACACAATGTATGAGTTAGGGTCATGGATTAAAACGGAAATGAAAGCTAAAAATCATTCTGAATTACTCATGTATGCTCTGGCCTTCAGAGCTCTGCAAAGTGAAACAATGTAAGACTGAGGAAGCAAGTGGCAGGCTTTAAAATAAAGAACATGTAGCCAATGCGCTTGTGACTCTCTTAGCTGCTAGAACTTGTTTTCTACATCTATGTGATTTTCTCCAAGCATATATGTGAAACAATGGAGAGCTGCTCAATTAGGAACGATATGATCTCTCTAATGAGCTCTTGACTCTGTTACTTATATAGCTATAAATCCAAGCATAAATAATTAAACTTAAAGCCTCAGTTTCCTCATCGTTAAAATGAGAAGTTACAAAACCATATTTCCATACTGAACTGTTATGTGGACAAGTAAACATAAAATAGCTCTGTACTACTGAAAGAACTTAATTTTATAGGTAGAAAATTTAATTCACAAACATAGATACTTGTCATGCTACCATATAATTATTTTATCTGGTGATAATATTCAACTATCAGTGTCATTTCAATTCTCCATTTTCCTCTTTAAATGATAAGCTTCTAACACTATGTTGAATAGGAGTGGTGAGAGAGGGCATCCCTGTCTTGTGCCAGTTTTCAAAGGGAATTTTTCCAGTTTTTGCCCAGTCAGTATGATATTAGCTGTGGGTTTGTCATAAATAGCTCTTATTATTTTGAGGTACGTTCCATCAATACC